>NC_132913.1:19111456-19414487 GCF_047675955.1 Chlorocebus sabaeus
CATACACACATACACACACACACAGATACCCAGGCACGCTCACACACCAATGTCACCACATTCAACCTGGAGTTAGCAAGATGTAGGAGGTGTGATGGGGTCAGATCTACAGAGAGGAGGACTTAAAATTCACCAAACTTAGCCTCTAAAGGTATGCTGGTCAAGGCACAGCCCAAATAGACACAGATGTTGATTCTGACTAAGGAGAGAAGAATTTGACATAAATGCGTAACACAATCTTCTTCTCAAGTCCCAGAAACTCACATCTATGAACAATTTGTGAGGTGGAGTCTCAGCCATTAGGAGGTAAATAACTAATCTGTCCATGACAGAGCAAGACCTACAGTTGCAAAGTTTGAAAGGTATAACGGATAAATCAAACCAACAAATAGTTCACTGAACCCCCACTCTGCTAGACTCCAGGCCAGGTGCTGAGAATATACAAGTGAATAAAACACATCCCTATAAAACGTACACAAGAAGGAACGAAGCTAAATCTCTGTTTCAGAAAGTTTGCTTTGTATTTCAAGTTTGCTTGATTTGATTCCTTGCTTTGCTCACAGGCACTGCGTAACAGAAAAGGTGACCCACACATGTTAGCCCAGAGACTGTGGAAGAGTAGCCAACCATCAGACTTAGTCTAAAGTGAATTAGCCTGTTTCATCGGACTAAGCAGATTCTCACACCTGATAGCAAACCCTACCAGGTTGTTCAGAATGATGTTCATCAGCATTAAAACTCTTAGAAAGAAAGTTTACAGACAACTGAACTAGTGCACATACTTAAGAAGATCTCCAAGACTTCCTCAGCTCTTCAATATTTGAAGCTGTATTGAATTCTTGTTCAACTTACCCCCAAGGTTAAGATAAATGGAGGATGGAACAACTATATATAGGTTAGCATTTGGCATCAGTATACAGTAGTGTTTTTGTATAGACTGAAGTCTACATCAGCTGGAATTAATATAATTAAATATAATGTCGACAGGTTATGACATTTGCCTATTAAGACACTATACAAACATTCCAATAATGTGCTGGTTTTTGAGTTTGTGGAAAAAAAATGAAACAAAATCTCAGGGGATGTTGCTAATGGTGTAACTGGAAGAGAGGTTTCAAAAGCACAGGGTTCAGGAAATAACAGTCAAAGAATAATGCATTCAAAGCCAAAACATATAGAGTGGTAAATGAATATTTAGTACTTACCACAAGACTGCTGTCTAGAGACAGCCTTTTTCCAAAGTCCCTTTTCTCGAGCTGTCTCTTTCCCTCCATGGACGAAGTTATTTATTTTCTTTTGTGACTTATAAGAATCCCCCGTCTGTTTCCAGGGTCACTGAAAAGAGTGAACATGTGTTTTACTATCCAAGTGCACAGTGTTTAGACCTTTGTTTTCAACTGTCTAACCAGAAACAAGCATTGAAGTCAAAATATACCTAGTCCCAAATAATAAGTATAGAACTGGGCTCTCTCAACTCAAAAGACCACTCCGTGTTACAAATGTCAGAGTCGTCTTTATGGCGGCCCCTGTGTTTTTATAGGTTTTGCTAATGGAGTTGGGGAATGGGTTTGCAGGTTGAATCAGCAGACTGTGGAAAAAAGCAAACAGTCTCCGTTTCATGCCACACTTGCTCCACACCCGTCCTCTCTCTATCAGCCAGAATCATTCTGTTACTGTGCACATCGATGCTGTCTGCAAATTCCATGAGATCAAACCGACAAAACCACGCTCCATAACCAAGAGTTATTGAGCTCAAGGTCCAATGAAGGGAAACTGAAACATGAACTTTGTTGTCAATATTTAATTTAAAAAATATGTAATTTAAAAATATTTGAGGAACATTGTAAGATACATTCCTCTCGGGATAGATTGATTCAAAATGAATGGTGGGTGATGTCATTACTGTCAATGAGTATTTATAGAACACCCACTGTATTTTTACCATATTAGATATAGTTCAGCCCCAAACTCCACTGAGATTGCTTTTTCTAGAATGATTAAGTATTCTGGTTAATAAGGATTCATCATATATGTTAAGTGCTAGCTTCCAATTTTCACAAAGATGTAAAAGGCTTGAAATAAAATAAATGGGTTACAGTCCAGGAATTTTTTTTTTTTTTTTTTTTTTTTTTTTGAGACAGAATCTCGCTCTGTTGCCCATGCTGGAGTGCAGTGGCGTGATCTCGGCTCACTGCAAGCTCTGCCTCCTGGGTTCACGCCATTCTCCTGCCTCAGCCTCCTGAGTAGCTAGGACTACAGGTGCCCACCACTATGCCAGGTTAATTTTTTGTATTTTTAGTAGAGATGGGGTTTCACCGTGTTAGCCAGGATGGTCTTGATCTCCTGACCTCGTGATCCGCCCACCTCGGCCTCCCAAAGTACTGGGATTACAGGCGTCAGCCACCATGCCTAGCCCAGTCCAGGATTTCTTATCCACTAGCCAAGTGACCTTGGACAAGTCATTTAACCTCTCTGAAACTCATTTTTCTCAACTACAAAACATGATGATAGCAATCAAATGATGTATGGGAATATGATTTAGATGCCATAAATTACAACTCATATGTAAGTTATAATTACACACAGATTACATGTAAAAACAGTTAACCTGAAATATTAGTCAACATAATTCAATATATTCTTGATGATTCCGAAGGCACTTTGAGGTATAGAAATTACTCATAATCCTTGTAAATAAACATAGCCATTGTACTGCTGATGCAGAAGAGATGAAATACAATGCTATACCAATTAATTCTTTAATATAATTGAAAAGAAATACGTTCCACAACTCTCAGTTACTCCAAGTCTGACATGGATCAAACAGGCAGGATTTCATGGCCCACAGGATGCGGGCTCTCTCTTGGTTTTCTTCATCAAGAGGGTTGAGACGGCGGTGCCTCAGATGGGGAATGCCCAGACTATAGTCAATCATGTGAAACTGATGGGCTCATGTTCCAGCTTAGGCTTCTTCCTCCATCTTAGTCATTTTATCTCTTACTTTCAAGAACACTAATTTTAATACATCACTTGTCCACTCAGAGACTCTTAAGAGTTCAATCAGAATTTAGGATAAAATCCAAATTTTTCAATATCATTGTCTAAAATTCTAGGCAGTATTTTTCAGAAAAGAAGTTAGTTCTGTATACTGCTATAGGCACGACCACTAGTCAGCTGAAATTTGTTTGGGAGGCTGCCTTTTCTACTTTCAGCTGTTCCTGCCCACTTTGTAGCATTCCCCCCCTCCTCCAGTCTCAGCGACCATATACACTGGTAGTTCAGAACACCCTCTGCAATAATTAACCAGCTAGCGACTACTCAGGCCCTCATATTTCCCTCTCCACCAAAAACACACCCTAAGTCTTGATCCCAAAGAGCATGGGAGTTTGATAGCTCACAATAGATTGTGCTTTGGCCCTTAGCACATATGCACTGAGGGCCTACTGTATGGAAGACAGTAGGAATACCCTGGGAATACTGTACGGAATACTGTCCTTACATGTTAGTGACACAGTCATGTACAAGAAAAACCAAGTCCCCACCTTTGTGGAACTCATATTTTAGTGAGGCATATAGAAAACAAGCAAACAAACAAACAGCTCCAAACTGTGGTAGGTACAGTATGACGGAAATAACCCCCATCAGGTGGAGAAAAGTGCCAAGTGGCCGGGCGGGGTGGCTCGTGCCTATAATCCCAGTACTTTGGGAGACTGAGGCAGGCGGATCACCTGAGGTCAAGAGATCGAGACCATCCTGGTCAACATGGTGAAACCCTGTCTTTACTAAAAATAAAAATAAAAAATTAGCTGGGCGTGGTGGTGTGTACTTGTAATCCCAGCTACTCAGGAGGCTGAGGTAGGAGAATTGCTTGAACCCGGGAGGTGGATGTTGCAGTGAGCTGAGATTGCCCCACTGCACTCCAGCCTGACTGATGACAGAGAGAGACTCCATCTCAAAAAAAAAAAAGAAAAAAAGAAAAAAAAAAAGTGAAGCACATGAACAGGGATAGCTTTTGGATTGAGTGGTTAGGGTAGAAGTCAGTCATGTAAAAGATGGGTAAAGATCATTTCAGGTAGAGGGAACAGCCTTTCATCTGGGAAGGAATCGGAAAAGAACTTTGTTAAGAGAGGACCTATTTCTTAGGAAGAAAATAGCCAGGAAGAGAATGTGTGAAAAAAGTGCTGAATTACAGGCAAAAACTGCAGAGGCTTGGAGGCTAATGTATCTCTCTCAGCAATTATTCTAAACACAAAAGTTAATCTTAGGTTTTACATTTCCTACCTTACAACCTACTAGCCAGTAACATTCAACAAATTATTTAACCTATTTAACCTTCCACTACTTACTCTATGCGATGGCATTAATAGTAGGACCTTCTTCATAGTAGGGTTTTGTGACGATTAATGAGACAAGTCATTGAATTGTTAGGCTGGGGACAGATACATGTAGGTAAGACTTAAATATTAGATATATAGATCATACCTTCTGGCAAATATGATTAAACTCATTAAGAGCAACTCTAGCTACTGAATTTTATGCTTCTTCTTAGGCAGATGAGGCTGTCATTTTGGGAAATGGGGATCCTTTTGATAGTTCTCAAATAGCCCAATGTGCCTATGTGGAAAGCTGATTCAGTAGCTTTCCAAATGGATTTGGTCAATTTCTTTTCATATTTTATGGTATCAATAATATAGGCAGATGTAATATTCAAGTTGTTTAGCAACAATATGTCACAAGCGTTAGCCAATCATAAAGGTACAGTCCAATCAGGGTTGACAATGGCAACAAGCGGTACAATTAGAGCAGTGTATCCTAGCCAATTCCAGCCTAACTACACACACTGGCCCCACTCCAAGAAGGTGAAAATTTGTGAGTCAGACCATAAAACAATCATGGAAAGGGTCAGAGTAAATTTATCCAAGTGGATCAAAGGAAGACTGTCTAAAAGAAACAAAATGGCAACCAGGATGCAGCAATATGAAAAGGGACCTCATTAACAAAGAAAATATCAGAAAAGCTGAAACACTGTATTGATTTCACTATTCGGAAAAGACTACATACATCCAGCAGAGACGGCAGATCCAGGGGGGAAATGAGTATATCATATCCTAAAGATGCCTGGGATTACGTGGGCCGTTTGTACCATCCATCTAACTCAACTAATTCAGAGACTAGGGTGATCAAGCAACCTTCCAATTTTATTTGATTCCTATGTAGTAACACTTATAGAAGAAGAATGTGCTGACCAGCAAATATAAGTAGACAATCTTTTGAAAAATTCCATTTCTAGTGCAAACTAAAAATGACAATTTGACATCTGACTCTTTATATTTATTACTTACGTATTTGGTTAGTATATTGACTGTCATAACAGAATAACATAGACTGAATAGATTACACAACAGACGTTTATTTTCTGCGCTAGCAGAGTTGATTTCTGGTGAGTCCTTTCTCCTTGTCTTGCAAATGGACATCTTCTCACTGTGTCCTCACATGGCCTTTGCTTTGTGTATGCACATCCCCGTGTCTCTTTCTCTAAGGACACCAGTCCTAGCACATTAAAGACCCACACTTACGACCTAATTTAACCTTCATTACCTCCTTAAATGCCCTATCTCCAAATACAGTCACATTGGGAGTTAGGGGTTCAACGTATGAAATTTGCAGGAGACGTGGTTCAGTCTATAACAGCTATTTTCAGTCAGGTTTCAAATCGTATCTGAGTGTTCTATTAAGCAAATTCCTAAGTCTAAAACACTAAGGGAAACCTCCGAGTGGTGGTGGTTATGGTGACTGCCTCCAGACTCCACGCCTCTCTGCTTGTTATGTGACCGTTGGACCTTACTGCTCCCTTCCCGCCTTACCTTGCCCTGCTGTACTCTTCTCCGTGTTGTGCATGTATGGGTGCGAACATGATTAAGACTTCTCGGTCAGTGTGTTAACGTTGAATTCTGCCAATGGGAGGCAGTGAGAGATTAGAAGGCAATGGGAAAGAAGCCATTCCGCTTCCAGCTCTAGCAAAATAGCATCAACAGCAGGTGGCTGCAGGCTCCAGCAACTTCTGTGATTCCTCCAACAGGTCAGCTAAGAAAGGGCACCAGCAACGCCCCAGTCTGTGAGCCTGCCACCTTATCCCTCTGGCTTCGCCAGCCCCTTCAACACCAGCATAAAAATCCCTTGCATTAAATCCCTCTTTGCCTGAAACATCTACAGTAATTTCCTTTTTCTACACTTGACAATGTTTGATGCACAGCCCATGGAGATGCCTTTGGACAGGCAGCAAGCCTTCCTTGGGAAATACCTGGATTCATTCTTGTGAGTCTTCTGAAATAATCGTCTGGAATTATTTTCTAATAAACACTAAGCCTCTAGAGAACAGAGACAGCATTTTATGTTCTGTGTTCCCCTAGGCAGTCTAATGCCTAATGCATAGCAACATGAAGAGCATTTGCTGTTTGCATGAATAAATGAATGAATGAATGTTGACAGCTGTCTTTGTGAACATATAAAGAGCAGGTCAAAAATACAATTTTGTTTAGTAAAGAAATACTAGACATATTTACAAGAGTGAGGTTGTTTTTTCAGACAAGCATATTCGGACACACCCAGGCCCCAAAGAAAACATTTTATCTTTATTTTAAAATGTCACCAACCTAAAAACTATTTACCTGCACCTACAATGGGCCATAACCTAGTAGTGTTAATATCTTTTCTATGTCTTCCAACATCTCTGGTTATAAAAGAATACATACATTCCTCAGAGCAATGGGTTGGAAGCCTCTCCTTCCTTCCGTGGGGAAGAAAACAGTCATGGAGTTGAAGGAAGACAGGAAATTAAGCATCCTTTTATTGACTGATAGTTATTGATACTAATCTTCCCTTCCCCCTCACATACACCCATCTCTAGTTGGTGAAAATACTTCTACTCAGTATCTGTGGAAATCTAAGTTGACCTTAATAACTCTTTTTTAAATTTTTCTCACAGTTAGTAATGGCCTTTTCATGCTAGACATATTTTTAATCTTTCTAAAGATGTCAGTAAATTCTATTTTCTGCTATACTTTGTTAACAGGCTGTATAATTTTCAAGAGAGTAACAAAATCACACCATCAAATAAAATCTCAAAGGCATATTCCCTCACATACACACAGTAACACACAAACACACACACACACTCACTCAGATACACGCTCACACCTGATCTAGACACCACTTTCTCCATCTTAATTTCTGCCTTTCTGATTCTGCCATTTCCCATCTCTGCTTTGATATATTAATTGTATTGCCGGAAGACATGGAGAAAAATAGTAATGCCAAAAGGGCTCTCTTGCTTAGGCATTAGAAGTTTGGTTCCTAGCTTTCTTTGCCATGTAAATTTGAATAATTCCTAACTTCTGTGAGTTTACATTTTTTATGCCTTTCTCACCAGGTCATTGTGAGGTTTCAATGAGATAATGCACGAGCAAGCTTTTCCACATCTAAATTCAAGATGTTTTCTGGTCAGCTTCATTAAGCAACAAACAATGCAAAATATAATTGTTTGCAGCCTCATAAACATCCAGAGAACAGAGACTGTGTCAAATTCATTGTTATATTCCCTGTAGCATCCAACACACCAGCTCCCACACGGTAGGCATGCAAAGAATAACTGCACAGTAGAGCACATCAAGGACAAATAATGAACAAAGTAAGTTTCTAGTCATTGACAAGGCAATTCCATGGGTTTTCACCCTGGTTGCGCCTTAGAATAACCTGGGGAACTGTTAAAAAATATCAATGCCTAGGTCCCACCCAAGATCACTTGAATCTTTGGGGTGTAGGCTCCAGGGATCAGAGTAACAATAGCCAGGGTTGGCAACCATCAGTTAAGAGCTTTGTTGCATGTTAGATGGAGTCACCTGGGAAGTCATTAAGGCCCATCCCCAGATGGAATAAATCAAGATCTCTGGGGGTGAGAGCCAAACATTATTATTTTAAGATTCTTGAATATTTCCAAGGTGCAGTCAATGGAGCACCAGTTTGGGAAGGTGAAGATGTCACTCTTTTCTTGATCTCCGTCCTTTTCTCAAGGGCTGAGGGACACATGATTGCTGGTAGCAGCAATGGCCTTTCCTTAGCCACCACCATCCCAACAATTTTTAATCTGCAAACGCTGACCCCAAAGGAAAGAAATGTTAGATACAAACAATTTGGATAAATACCTTTATCCGTATCTCCACTCTCAGGCTCATCATTCAAAATTAAGTTGCTTAAGCTGATCCTTCTTTTCATTCAGAAAATATTGTTGACTAAAGGTAGAAATATTAAATCTAGATTCCAAGTTAACATACATATATCATAAAACCTCAGAGTGAGGCCTTCGCATAGAGTTTCAGGGAAAGAACTTCAAATGGCAAGGCCAATGTTGCCGAAAACCATGACTCAGATGCCCCGAACCCATTGCCTCCTTTCTTCCCACTGCTCTCCATGTGTACCTAGCTCTCTCTTCAAAGCACTACCAAATAGAATGTTTGAAACTCCAGTCCTCTTTGTATTGAAATCTTTTTATTCTGATTTATTAAGTCCATAGAAAGGAAAGCACTGGCTTTCTGTATGCTTTAAATACATACACACAGCAGTCTCCTTTTGGAAGATATATCAGCTCAATAAGTTTCTCCTATTGATACATCTATTTGTGGTATAGATGGGTAAGGGTGTGTTTGTGCATGCTTGTGTGTATGTGTATGTGTTGAGTGTGTATTTGTGCATGTGTATGTGCATGTATGAGCATGTGTGTACATGCGCATGAGTATATGAGTGTATGTGTGCATGGGTGTGTATATTCACATGTACTGACTTAACAAAACCACCCCCACAAAGTGTTGTGTCCATTCTGAATATGAATATAAAAACATGCCAAATGATGCAATTTTCAACCATAAAAGTTTTAAAAATCTTTTCAGCCCCCTGAAACTGATTTAGAAGAAGATTAAATGCTAACAAATTTCCCAAATGTGGTATTCTTCCTTGCCAGATAAATTAGTGGCTGAAAATAGTCTCAGAGAGACATGACAACCCTTTTCTTTCAAGTGGAGGAAAATTCCGCATGATGTTGAAAATTGGTTCTAAAAAATGGTTTCCTATATTCATATTCACTAAACATCTCACTAATAATCCTCAGTAGCTTCCGGTTGATGGTTTAAACGCCAGACAGTCCCCTAAGAATCACTTTCCCATGGGTCCATTCTCAGAAAAATGGCTAAGGCCAACACACAGAACTCAGGGAGCTGCACAAAGTCTGAGTCTGGAAATCTTGTCTACTTTTCAACATGCAGCTCAGTGAACTGGAGCAGTCAAAAAATTGCTATGAATCTGAACTAAGTTCCTTAGGAAAAGAGGTCAGAGAAAGCTGTTAGTACCTCCAAAACTTCCAATATTCAGTAATTTCTCTCACTATTAAAACAAATTATTGAGATATAATTCATATATCATAAAATCCATCCTTTTTAAGTATACAATTCAGTGTCAACCCTTCTAATACCAATATTTATTCATTTGCTGCAGAAACTGGGGATTCTGTCTCATTGTCAGTGGGGACACAAAGAAGTTTCCTCATCACTGCTTGAGGCTTCATCAAGCCTGCTGTCCCATGTCACCATCATCTTGGGTAGCAGCATCCTGGACAACCCTGAGTTCACATTCTCCAGCTGCCACTTACAAGTTCTGTGACTTGAGCAACTTATTTCACATCTCTTAGCTCTAGTTTCCTCACTGATAAAATTAAGATAATAATTACAATCCCCTTAACAAGGTAACGCTGGGGATTAAAATGATTCCTGTTTTCAAATACTGGAGTAGATAATCTGTTGGTATAATCACTCAAAAGAGTTCCATTCATTCAAAATTAAGTAATATGTATTCTATACCTATTTTGTCCCAGGCCTTGTGTTAGGCCCTGAAGATTGAAAAGAAAACAAAAGAAGAAGGGAGGAACAGAGAAAGGGAATGAGGAAGGGAAGGGAAGGGAAAGGAAAGGAAAGGAAGGGAAGGGAAGGGGGAAGGGAAGGGGGAACGGAAGGAGGAAAGGAAGGAGGAAAGGAAGGAGGAAAGGAAGGAGGAAGGGAATAGGGAAGGGAAGGGAAGAAAAGGGGAAAGGGGAAGGGAAAGGGAAAGGGAAATGGAGGGAAGGGAAGGGAAGGGAAGGAAAGGAATACATGTTCTCAAATTTCAAGGAGACCTAAAATCTAAGAGAGGGAGATTTATATATTGATTAGTAAAATGCAAGGTAAAATGAACATGTGAATGAACAAATGAACAAGTACATGAGTTGAGCAAGGAGGATTCACTTTTTATTGAGCTAACCCTGGAGGACTTGCCTTTATTGTCATTCCTGGTGTTGCCAGTTGATTTCCAGACACAAACTATTGCTAATCTTCAATGTATGAACTAAGAATGAAGAGACAGAATTGCATGCGCTTAGACCAGGGTAAGCATTTTAGCTCTGGCTGCTCTTCTCAAACCATCTGTTCCTTCTCTCCCACTCTTCCTTTGTAAAGATCTCCCCCTGCACCACCGCTCTTTATTTCTTTCCTCTGATTCTTCTCCATTTATTGCTTTAAAAAAGGTTTATAATACATTACATAAAATGTCTACATGTTGCCTATGAACTCTTAAAGGGAAGGTCAGTATAGAAACAAAACAGATAAATAAATTTTATAAATAAATAAATAAAGTGTACACATAACTCCAGTGGATTGGAAGAATATGTAAGTGGCTAGGGAAAAGAATTTTCACACTGTGTCATCTGCTAACATTAATGAGTTAATTAAATTAGAAAAATTCCACTGCCAAAAGCAAAAACATCCAAATATGTGGGATGCTGGGGGAATTATAGACCACGCTACTAAATGCGTTCTGTTCGAGCTTACTTTTTTTTTCCTTGAGCAGGCTGTGGAGAGCTACACTTAAAAAGCCATCCAATTTCAAAAGAGTATTTTCCATCTGGGGCCAGTTGGGTAGAATATGCTCTAAGCTCTGCAAAGCCTGCTGAGAGACAACACAACTTGTTAAGAAAACTGTTTATGAAAAGGGATGTTTTTTGAAAATCCAGCAAAAGGTTTAACTATGATGTCCCCACACATTGCAGAATTCATTATTCTCCATTGAATGTCTTTGCGCAGAAGTGAAACACCAAAATGACTCAGGAAATGAATGTAGTACAATAAATTGGAAGCCAGTACATTTTTACTAAGGCCCTAGCTGGTAATTAGAATATTTCCAATTACCTAGGAGCTTTCGTTTTTCACTTTAAAAGGTTATTCATTCTTCATGTATAGTAATCTCCCTCCACCCACCCACCCCCCAAAATAATCCTGATGTGAAATGCTAAAAGCCAAATCAAGATTAAGAAATTAAACTTTAAAACCAATTAACATGCTGAAAACAATAGGAAGAATTTTTAATAAACCAGAAAATATAGAATGACATTAAAGTTGTCCTAAGTAATAACAACTGCCAAAATGAAATGTATGAGAAAAATCTCTAAGATGTTTATCTTTTTCTATTCAATGTTTAATTAAATTGAGACTGACATTCATTTGTTGAGAGGGCAGCGGGCTAAACTCCCTCAAAAAGGTAAAATAAGGCCAGGCTCAGTGGATCATGCCTGTAATTTCAGCACTTTGGGAGGTCAAGGTGGGAGGATCACTTGAGCCCAGACATTCAAGACCAGTCTGGGCAACACAGTGAGACTTCTGTCTCTAGGAAAAATAAAAAACTAGCCAGATGTGGTGGCACGTGCTTGTAGTCTCAGCTACTTGAAAGGCTGAGGCAGGAGGACTGCTTAAGCCTGAGGCTGAGGTTACAATGAGCCGTAATAATGCCAGTGCACTCCAGCCTGGGTGACAGAGCAAGTCCCTGTCTCAAACAAAACAAAACAAATGGTAAACTAGTCAATGACCACCCACTAAAACAGACAGCTAGAAAGTAGAGTTAGGTTTTACACACACAAATATATATATGTGTATATAGACATATATATATTTATGCTATGCATACACACATACATACATACAAGTGTATATACACATACATATAGTCATTTCTTTTCTTCTGCTTAGCATTTCCACCTAGTTTTGAGCAACGAAAGTCAAAACTTCAATTACTGGGCCTTTTTTTTTCTCCATGTGGTAGGTTGTTTCTTTTTATTCAGGCTTTGAAGGATCAGGAATAAAAGGAGTTCTATGGATATTTGGGCTTCTCAAATGCATGCAAAGGAATCACTGGCAGATCTTGTTAAAGTACAGATTCTGATCTACTAGGGCTACAGAAGAGCCTGAGAGTCTGCATTTCTAACGAGCTGATGCTTCTGGCCTGTGGGTTGTACTTCAATAGCAAAGGATCTGAAACTTAGAATAGAGAACTTATCTATGGACATGTAACAGCGGAATTCCAAGCACTTTCTCATAAAGCTATGCACAGCCAGCCAGTGCTTATGATGACTTAGTTCTTCGCAGAATCCAAGACAACTCATGGACTATGGCTTAGGTTTTGCCCAATGATTCTTGTGCTAACCTTCACTCAGGACATTTGGAATCCTAGAATCTTAGGTTTAAATGATGTCTTCCTGGCCCCCTCTTCACCTACCCACCAGTACAGTTACTGCTTCTAAGACAGGTCTTGCTCCCATCTCTTCTTGCCTCTTCCAGTGACAAATGGGTCACATTGTCTTTTAGAAGAGCTCCTCTCACATTTGGCTGTCTTGAAAGCCTAGAAAGTTTCAGTTTTTCTCTTGGATTTTCACCCATTGTCCATAGCTCTGTTCCCTAGAGCAAATGTAATTTTTCTCTTACTCAAGGAAAAAAATCCCAAGTTTCCTCCACATTTTCTCTTGTGAGAAAGTTTCCACAGCCCATACCCTCCTAGTTACTGCCTTTGAAATGTAGAACTTGGCCAATCTATAATATTTTTATTTTTTTAAAAATTTATACCATATTAAATGCATTTATTTTCTTTGTAAAAGATATAAGCTGTAACAAATGTAGAGTATAATACAAAAATTGTATGCCTTTACTCTCCCTCTTTCTACTCTTCTCCCCAGAGATGCTTTTAACAGTTTTTCTGTGTGTTTACCTATATACAAATACATATTGACTTTTCTCTTTCTATATAAGTGGCATCGACATCTATTGTTTCATGACTGCATTTGTTCACCTGATATATTCAATATACATGGGCCTAATTAAGTTTTTAGAGCTTCATAGTACTATAGAACAGATTGTCAATAAATTGCTTATTAACTTATGGGTAGAAATTTAGATAGTTGTGTTTTCTGATTTTAGACCATCCCACCATGAGCAAGTCTATGTATCTGTTGTGCCTGTGTGAGTTTCTCTAGAAAGCATAGATCTCTAAAGATGGAATTATAGTGTAAAATTTTAACTTTGGTTAGAAATTGACTAATTGCCTTCCAAAAATATTTAAGAATATATGAGACTATCTGTTTTCCACATAGTTATCATTGCTGAACAGAACCAATCATAAAGCTTTTACAAATTTGTTGGTAAAATAAGTGACCTCATTGCCTGAATTTATAATCCATGATTATTGGTGAAGCTGGGCATCTGTTTTATGTGTGGTTATCTGAATTATTTTTCTCTGGATTGCCTGCTTAAATTATTTGCTCATTCTCCTATTGCCTCTTCCTTTCTTATTGCTTTATAAAAGGTCTGAATACATTTTGAATATTAACTCCTTATTAAGAGACATTGCAAATATTTTCTCCCCAGTCTACCTCTTGCCTCTTCACTTTGTTATGGTATAGAATAATTAATTTGCAGTCAAATGCATCAATCTTTTCCTTTACACGTTCTAAATTAAAAGACCATTTTCCATATGTCTTCCTAATATTTTTATAGTACCATCTGAAGATAATTTTGTCTTGTAAACCTCTGTAAAGCGTAGGTTTAACTTTATTTCTAAAAGAATATAAATTAATTAATTCTGTGCTTAAAGTATTCCTCCCACTGATTCGAAATGCCCCCAATTATAACAAAAGTCAACATATGCACAATCCTTTTCCTTGACCCTCAAATAAAAAAAAAGTAAACTAATCTATACACCTGTCCTTGTGCCAATATCACACTGCTTGAATTATGAGCCTTTAGTAAATTTTGATGTCTTATAGGCCAGACTTCCCATGTGGTCTGTTTGGAATTTTTCTTGGCCATTTGTGTTCATTTTCATCTTCCAGATCAACTTGAGAATCACTCATTAGGTCCAACAAAAAGCAACATACAGGTTTTTATTAAGTTGGCTTGAATTTAAGTTTACAAATTATTTAGGAGAGAATTTACATCATTATATTCTTGAGTCTTTCCATTCAGCGACATGAAACGGGTAGTAGATTGTTCAATGGCAACAAAGTCCTCCCTTCCTATGATGCCCAACTCTCTTTTGAAATGTGTCTTTTATGCTCTTCCAGCTTAAGGTTGGTGCTCATTTCTCCATCTCTTGAATCTGGTAGGGCTTATGACCCTTTTGACCAATAGAATGTGGCAAAAGGGAAACTGAGTTCTAGCACTAGGCTTTAAGAGATCTTGAAGCTCCCATACCCTCTCTATGAACCCTCAGGCTATCATGCTGAGAAGAAGCCCAGTCTAGCTCACAAGATGGTGACAGCCACTGGAGGAGAGGTGACAGCCACACCAACTGCCAGATACCTGGGCAAGGCCACTGTGAACCCACCAGTTATAGTCAAATCCTGAGATAAACAGAGGCTGATGAGTGATTCCAGGTGAGAACAACAGAAGAAATACACAGGTTGTCATCCTGTGGAATCAGGAGGAAAATCAGTCATTGTTTTAAGTAACCAACTTATTGGGGTGGTTTTTGGGCAGCAATAGATAATGAATTTGGGTCACTGTGTTGTTCACATCCTTCAGTAAAGGATGTGAAGATTGAAAGAAAAAAAAGGAAGAAGGGAGGAATGGAGAAAGGGAATGAGGAAGGAAGGAAGGAAAGAAGGAAAGGATGTAAACAGCACAATGACCCAAATTAATATTTTATTAATAACTTCTTTATTAATAAATTTATTGCATTAATAAACTAATCCAATAATAAATTTATTACATTAAATTAATTCAATCATTAATTTATTAAATTAACAAATTAATTCAATAGCCTTTAGGCATAATTTCTTTAAATACTAAGTATGTTTATTATTGCTCTTGAGAATTATATACATTTTTTCCTGCTTGCATTTTCTAATTGGTTATATGCAGTGCCGGAAATAAGCCTATTGATTAAAAAACTTTATCAAGTTTAGGTAAATTTCTAAGCACTCTTTCTGGTTCTAAATGTGCTTATTTTATTGGATTTTTTTAGATAGAAAATTGCAACGTTTTTGGCTTTTCCTGTCTAATATTTACAAGTCTTGTTTCATTTTCTGGTCATAGAACATTGACCAGGGAAGCAAGTTTTTAGCAGAAACTTTTGCTCCTGACTTCAGTAGAATTAGTAGTAATGTTTTTATCCATAAGAATGGGATTGATCTCTTTGTAGCTACCAATTACCAGATTGAGGAAATTTTTTATATATTCCTGAATCCCTATAGTGCTTATAAATGTTTCATTTTAAAAAAGCTAAACATACTGAAAAGTACATAAGGTAACAGGGATTCATGTACCTACCACCCTGTATTTAACAAAGATTAATCTTGTGCCATATTTACTTTAATCTTTTCTCTCTTTTAAGTAATAAAAGCATTGTAGATATAGTTGTAGCCCCATTCCCCTATTCTATCCTAATAGCCACTGTCCTGTAGTAGAAAAGCATTCTTGCTGTGCATAAATTATATTTCTACTGTGTATGTATAAACCTAGAATGATACACAGCACTGTTTTATGTGTGTTTTAGTTTATGTATATATGATATTCTACTTTCTATATTCAGCTGTATTTTTTTTCACTTAACATTATAGCATCAAGATTTATCAATGCTGATAAAATAATTCTAGTTTTATTTTAAAATACTTTAGGAATCCTATTGAATGGACTTAAAACGATTCACCCCAGTTCCAAAAGAATGCGTATTGGTTGTTTCACTTTTTTTTTTTTTTAAACCATTTTCACATTGCAAACAGTACCGTTGTGAACATTCTTGTTCTGGCATCCTTGGATCAGAGGCAGAAGATTCTTTCTCATATGTTTTTTCTCATATGGGGAAATTCTTGGGTCACAGGTTGTGCACATGTTTGAGTGCCAAGGCAGTGCCAAATTGCTCCCAAAAAATGATTATACTGTAGCAATTTATACTTATATCGCCCATGTGAAAAGTTCTTGTTTTTCTCTTTTATGGAAAACAAATGCTTGGTTATTTGGGCAGTTGGGTCAGATGGGCTCTGGTGAT
Source organism: Chlorocebus sabaeus (assembly GCF_047675955.1). Classification (NCBI taxonomy): domain Eukaryota; kingdom Metazoa; phylum Chordata; class Mammalia; order Primates; family Cercopithecidae; genus Chlorocebus; species Chlorocebus sabaeus. Next base: position 19,127,843 of record NC_132913.1, read on the forward strand.
GCTAGATGAAAGGCAGTGCCCCACCCTGACTTGATTACTGTTTCCTTTACACATTTATTCAGTGTGCCTCCTATAAGAAGGAGCTACATCTGACAGGAAAATGTCAGTCCAGGCATTAGTCTTTCTGAGTTCTTCCTTTATTTCAGTATATATATAACTTCGATTGCCTGCCTGCCACCCAGCATTCTTTAATTTTTCCCCCAATTTCACCCCCTTCACCATGAAATTTTAACACCACAGATTTACTGAATATCTGTTTATGTACAGATATGTGTGGCTTCTGAAAGACGATGGACTATTACGATATTTTAGTGTTTTTCATTGTCCCAAGAACCAATGCTCGCCTTCATTAAGAATGTTTCTAAGATCCAAAATACTGGTAGGTTCATGATTTTTGAGGGGCTAGCGGGAGGTGGGGCACAATTCAGCTTGATTCTCTTACATAATCAGCAGGGTTTCTGGCTCTTTCGATCAAAGAATGTGGTAATAGTGACAATGAGTTCTGAATTATTTCACTAGGGGCACACTCATTTAAAGAAGCACCTTATGGGGAAAATAAAGAGCTGGGTAATTGGACTAAGTCAGAGATTGCAAACCCAAATGACTGATATGTTGGGAAGGTAATGTAAATGCATGAAGCAGTCCCCAGGGAGCTGTGCCCACCTGGGCAGGACCCATGCAAAAAGGGCAGCTGGCATCCAATTGCAACTAAAAACCACCATGCAGGAAGGAAGGTCCACTTTACCAAACTCTTCAATTTTTCAAGAGAAGTCAGAAATCCAGATCATCTATGTAAAATCTCTCAACGTTTGAAGATTAGTTCTGTTTTTAAAAAGTAGTTCACAAACCAATATCTCTGAGAAGTGTGTAACCTATTGGCTACACTTTGGTTACGCGAGTTCTTACAAACCTCCCTCCTCCTCTAAAATTTGATAATTATTTTTAAAGTTTGAATTAATGTAAAACCCCAAGAAGAAGGGAGGATTGAAGTCTCAAACATGAGCACAAAAAAACTAGGTACAGCAAAGGGAAGGGAGTCTAATTTAATTTCCCATCACCTGCCTGTGCAAATGGAAGAAACTCTAACTTTCTGTTCAAAGATGATTTACTCTCCTTTTATGTGAAGTCAAAATGTGGAAGCAATTATCATAAGTTATAGAAATAAGTTCTGAAAGCATAAAGGTTTTTTCTCCTTACATTAAAATTAAAATTAAAATATTACTTGGGTTACTGAATAATTTTTAGATATTCACATATGACATTACAGCCCAGAAATTTAAAAGTCTCTCCTTCAAAGACAGTTTCATATATTTAATTTAATAGATTATCCAAGGTATGCAAGCACATGCCTCTGTCATCTTATGTTTTTCTTTCTTGTTAGTTTTATTATTTGTCTCCTACACACACAAAAAATAAAGTAAAATTCAGGTCACATATGGATATTTTGACCTGGATTGGATATTTGACCAACTATCTGAATTATGAGCACATCTATACATCATATTTTGCTGTGTAGATGGTTTCTGTGGAGGTTAGAAAAATCTTGATCCATTTTGGAAATTAAAATATAAGTTTAGTATTTTTGGTTCCATAACTGACTACCTGTATACCTTCTGACAAATTAATTTCTCTAGTCCTCAATTTCTTAATCTCACATATAGAGAAAAATGAAGTAAGTAATCTCTAAGATCCCTTTGGCCTTAAAATATTTTGATCAATATAACAATTTTAAAAGAATTTAATGCCTTTAAATTCATCACATCTCTTAATTTACAGCTTTATTGAGGTATAACTCATATACCATAATATTGATCCATTTAAAGTATACACTTTACTGGTTTTTAGTGAATTCAGAGTTGTACCACTAGTACCATAATCTAGAACATTTTCAACATTCTCAAAAGAAACTCCATACATATTAGCAGTCCTTCTCCATCTCCTACCCCTTACCCAGCCCCAGGCAACCATTTATCTACATTCTGTCTCCATGGATGTGTCTATTCTGGACACTTCACACATGTAGAATCATGATAAGTAATCTTTGTGACTAACTTCTTCCACTTAGCAACATGTTTTCAGGAATCATCCATGTTGTGGCACATGGCAATGCTTCATTCCTTTTTCTAATTGACTAATACTCTATTATATGGGTATGCCATGTTTTATTTATACATTTATGTATATATTTACCAGTATTGGACATCTGGGCTGTTTCCACATTTTTGTCAAAACACTCGTGTACAACTTTTTGTATGGACATATGCTTTCTTTATTTTTGGGTATATACTTAGGAGAGAAATTGCTGGATCAAGTGGAAACTCTATTATCAGTTTGAGGAAATGCCAAACTGTTTTCCAAAGTGGCTGCACCATTTTACATTCTCACCAGCAATGTGTGGAGAATTCCAGATTCTCCACATCTTTTCAACAGCTGTTTCTGCCCATCTTCTTTTTTTTTACTGTAGCCACTCACAAGAAGAGGTATCTCATTGTGGATTTGATTCCCATTTCCCAAATGACTAATAATGTTCAGCATCTTTTCATGTGTTTATTGGCTACTTGTCTATCTTTTTAAAGAGTTTTGTAAAACTAGATTCAGGGGATACCTATGCAAGTTTGTTACATGGATATACTGCATAATGATGCGATTTGAGTGTTAAGTATATCCATAACTCAAATAGTGAACAATGTACCTAACAGTTAATTTTTCAACCCTCACCCCCCCACCTGCCATCTTCCCTCCCTTTGGAGTTCTCAGTGTCTATTATTTCCCTCTATATGTCCATGCATACCCGTTGCTTAGCTCCTGCTTATAAGTGAGAACATATATTTGATTTTCTATTTTTGAGTTATTTCACTTAGGGTAATGTCTTCCATTTCCATCCTTGTTGCTGCAAAAGACAGTATTTCATTCTATTTTATGACTGTGTAGTATTCCATGGTGTTGTGTGTGTGTACATATGTGAATATATAGAATATTTTCTTTATTAAATGATTCATTGATGGACACTTAGGTTGATTCCATATCTTTGCTACTGTGAATAGTGCCACAATAAACATATGACATAATGACTTATTTTCCTTTGAGTAGATACCCAGTAGTGGGATTGCTGGGTTGAATGGTAGTTCTAGTTTTAATTATTTGAGAAATCTCCATACTGTTTTCCACAGAGGTTGTACTAATTTTCATTCCCACCAACAGTGTAAAAGAGTTTCTTTTTCTCCACATTTTTGTCAACATCTTTTGATTTTAAACTTTTTAATAATAGCCATTCTGACTGGTGTGAGACATTATCTCATTGTGGTTTTGATTTACATTTCTCTGATAATTAGTGATGTTGAACATTTTTTCACATGTTTGGTGGTCACTTGTACATCTTCTTTTGAAAAACGTCTGTTCACATCCTTTGGCCACTTTCTAATGGGGTTGTTTTCTTCTTGCTGAATTGTTTGAATTCCCTGTAGAATCCGGATATTAGTCCTTTGTCAGATGCACAGCTTGCAAATATTTTTTCCCATTCTACAGGTTGTCTGTTTACTCTATTGTTTATTTCTTTTGCTGTGCAGAAGCTTTTTAGTTTAATTAAGTCCTATTTGTCTATTTTTGTTTTGTTGCATTGGCTTTTGAGGTCTTAGTCATAAATTCTTTGCCTAGGCCTATGTCCAGAAGAGTATTTCCTAGGTTTTCTTCTAGGATTTTTGTAGTTTCAGGTCTTATATTTAAATCTTTAATCCATCTTGAGTTAATTTTTATATATGGTGAGAGGTAGGGGTCCAGTTTCATTCTTCTACATATGGCTTTCTAGTTTTCCCAGCACCACTTATTGATTAGGGTGTCATTTCCCCATTGTATATTTTTGCCAACTTTGTCAAAATTCAGTTGATTGTAGGTATGTGCCTTTATTTCTGGGTTCTGTATTTTCTTCCATTAATCTATGTGTCTGTTTTTGTACAAGTACCATGCTGTTTTGGTCACTATAGCCTTGTAGTATAATTTGAAGTCATGTAATGTGATACCTCCAGCTTTGCATGTCTTTTTTAGTGAAATATCTGTATTCTAAATGTCAATTCAGATTTTTGTCCATTTTTAATTGGTTGATTTGGTTTTTATTATTGAGTTCTAAGAGTTTTTTTTATATATTCTGGTTAGAAGTTCCTTGTCAGATATAATATTTGCAAATATTTTCTCCTATTTCATGGGTTTTTTTTTCTTTCCTGCTAATATCCTTTGAGGCACATTTTTAAAAAAATTTTACTGATGTCCAAGCTATCTGTTTTTTGTTGTTGCTTATGCTTTTGATGTCAGATCTGAAACTATTGCTTAATCCAAAGCAGTGAAGATTTACTTCTATTATGGAAGTTTTATAATTTTAGCTCTTACATTTAGGTCTATAATTCATTTTGAGGGTTTTTTTTTTTTTTTTTTTTTTTGGTAAGTTTGAGATAGGAATCCGAATTTACTCTTTTACACATGAATCTCCAGTTATCCTAACATTATTTGTTGAAAAGGTTATTCTTTTTCTCACAGAATTGTCTTGGCTCCCTTGTCAAAAGTCTATTGACCATAAACGAGAGAATTTATTTCTGTACTCTCAGTTCTATACCTGTGATGTATATGTCTAGCCTTATGTCAGTACCATGCAATCTTGATTACTATAGCTTTATAGTAGGTTTGAAATTGGAGGTGTGAATCTTCCAACTTCATTCTTTATTTTCAAGATGATTTGGCTGTTTCTGATATCTTGCACTTCCATATGGAAATTCATATGAATTTTAAGATCAACTTACAAATTTCTGCAAAAAATCCAACTGGGAGATTGCATTGAGTTTGTAGATCAATCTGGGGAGCACTGCCATCTTAACAAAGCTAAGTCTTCTGTTCCATGAAAACTCAATGTCTTTCCATTTATTCAAGTCTTCTTTAATTTCTTTCAACAAAGTTTTATAAGTTTTAGTGTACAAGTCTTATACTTCATTTCCTAAATTTATTCCTAGATGTTTTATTCTTTTTGTTGTATTATAAGTGGGAGTATTTTCTTAATTACAGTTTGGATTGTTTATTGCATTGTATCTCCTTTAAGCTTCAAATTGAAAAACAAGTTCATATTTGCTTCACTCATTCTAACTTTTTTGTTCTTTGCTTTAAAAGATGCATTTTTACTTTAGCTGTAATATATTTTCTAGTTTTATCTTTATATCTTTTTTTTAAGTCATGAAAAGACTCACAGGGTTGTATACAGTACATTTGAATTAAACTTAAGTTGAGATGCTTAGCCTCCTCAATTAAATCACTTAAAATAAATTATAAGACTTCCATCTTCTTTCACCAGCATTCATTAAACACTTCCTAAATGTACAAAACTAACAATATCTTAGCTGCCCACATTTGCTGACAATGCATGCAACCCATCAACAGGCAAACTGCATTTAACTCCTATAATCTCAGAAAAACACAGTTGTTAAGAGACCAAAACATAAATACCCTCATCATTTCAAGCTTGTTGCTTAATATTTGCATTTTATTCCATTAAAGAAATAATTTCCATTGACTGCCAAAACAAACCATTGCACCATGAAGCCAAATTTTAATTTTACTTTAAGGGGACTCCATGCAAACCTTTTTGAAGGCACTACTCTACTATTGCCTTTTAAAATTATGTTAACATTGTTGAAGGTATAAAATGTAATTACTTGTCTCAGAAGGGAAATAAAAGAAACTGTGGTTACTTTGTCTTTTCCTTGGAAATATAATACGAATTCAAACTTGAGAAGTCAAATTAGGTGAGTGGCTGTTAAAAACTTGGAGAATCAGGGGAAATTAAAATACATTTAACTTGCAGATATTTTTTAGCCTAATGATTAATGATGATTCTAAAGACAAGCCATGGAAGAAATGGGCTTCAAAGTAAGAATCTTCTATGAAATAATAGTTGAGTTAGAGATGTACATTTTATAGGTAAATTCCCTGGCATTTATGAACAAATAAACATTTCTGTGAGCTAGAATAAAACTGAGCTCAGAGAAGGAAGGGGACACTCAAGTCTTGGACCTGCTGACTTCTGTGTCCAGAGGGACACAAAACTGGGAAAGAGTTTGACATCAAATATATATCAGGCACCAAAAGCTTTCCATAAATGTTTGGAGACAAAGGCCAGCCAGCTTACTTCATGAAAACATAGTTTGGGGAACGAGTCCCTCAATCTTGAAAGAAGGATTGTGAAAACTAATTGCTGCCTGGGGTCACAGCTTACATAGGATGTTGATCTGCGTAGTGGAAGGAAAGACAGTCTGAGAGAAAGGACTTGAACCAAGTCACTTGATAGCTCAGCTTCATCTGAGATGTACCCAGTTTTATATTACCGGTTAGATGCATCAAGCCACTCATAAAACCTAGTTCTAGTTGGGGTGTCTAGTAAGCTTCCCAGAGGTATCCATAAATCCTCTAGGTGAGGAGAAGTGTGCACAGAGATGACAGGAAACTCCGATTCAAGATGAAATGGAAATTCCAAAGCACACAAAAACTAAGAAGACAAGTAAAATAAAAAATGCAGATAATTCAAAGAAATGAAAACAATGAAAAACTAAAACTGACATTAAAAAGAAATAAAACCCAAAACATACCATAGAATACCATTCATAAAAAGGATGAGAAATACGATACAAGAACAGGCAAATAAGAAACAAAAACAAGTGTATAGGAAGGAGATCTACTATAAATCTAAGGAAAAAAAAAAACTATGGTCTGAAATAAAATGCCAATAAGACAAAAGCTAGAAAAGACAATCAAAGGGAAAATTAATGAATTAAAAACTTATACTGATGAAACCACCTAGAATAAAACACAGAGAAAAAAAGTTGAAGAGAAAAAATATCCATTGAAAGTCTCCAAAATGTATCTAAGGAATTCTGAAAAGAGAAAATAGGCTAACATAGAAGAAACATCCTAAGAGATAAGGACTGAGAAATTTTCAAAACGGAAGAACATGTGCTCTTATGACTACAAGTGCAGTATGAAAAATACTATACAGGCCAGGCATGGTGGGTCACACCTGTAATCCTAACACTTTGGGAGGTCAAGGTGGGCGGATCATGAGGTCAGGAGATCAAGACCATCCTGGCTAACACGGTGAAACCCCGTCTCTACTAAAAATACAAAAAGTTAGCTGGGTGTGGTGGCGGGCGCCTGATAGTCCCAGCTACTCAGGAGGCTGAGGCAGGAGAATTGCTTGAACCCAGGAGGCAGAGCTTGCAGTGAGCTGAGATCACACCACTGCACTCTAGCCTATGTGAGAGTGAAACTCCATCTAAAAAAAAAAGAAAAAGAAAAAGAAAAACACTATGCATATCAACATGTATACTATTAAACCATAAAAACCTCAAATTAAAGACAAAATCCTAAAAATTATGAGTGATGTTTTTAAAATGACATAAAATGAAATCCTTTCAGAGAGCTAAACTACCAGGATATTTCTAGTTAGCAAAGATGAATGAATGAACACAAGACAATGATGTAATCAAAGTGTTTAGGGCAAATAACTGTGAACTTAGAATTTCAAATTGAGCTAAAACATAATCCAAGAATGAGAGAAAAATAAAAATTTTTTTAAAAACTTACTAAAAACACACATTTTTACCTTCCCCAGACACTGACTAAAATACTGAAGGATAAGCTTTAGCAAAAAATGAGAGAAAAGGAGTAGAATATAGGAGATTGCAGTAAGCAAAGACATAGACCAAACATATTTATAAATCTAGTTATCTATTGGCCATTAAAAAATAGCAATTGAAGGTCAGGCACGGTGGCTCACGCCAATAATGCCAGCACTTTAGGAGGCCGAGGCAGGCAGATCACCTGAGGTCATTCAGTTCGAGTCCAGCCTGGTCAACATGGTGAAACACCATCTCTGCTAAAAAATACAAAGATTAGCCAGGTGTGGTGGCATACACCTGTAATTCCAGTTACTCAGGAGGCTGAGGCATGAAAATCTCTTAAATACGGGAGGCAGAGGTGCAGCAAGCCGAGATCGGCTACTGCACTCCAGCCTGGGTGATAACACAAGACTCTGTCTCAAAAAAAAAAAAAAAGAAAAGAAAAAAAAAATCACAGTGGGGTTCAATGGGTAAGCAAAACATGATAAGGTCTTAGTTTTATTTTTAAGAGATATAAAGATACCAAATAAATATTATTCTTTGTTATAAATATATACGTATTTTATATTTATATACATTACAATTAATAAGCATGTCACAAATTGTAAGGTAACCACTAAACAAGTAACAATATTATCAAATCTAATCCAAGCAGAGGGGTAGAAATAAAAAAACATAAAAAATTCAATCCATTTGAAGGTAACTTCATGAACTTTTGTCTCATTGTCTTTCCTATTTTGTTAAAACTTTTAATTGAAAAAATATAACAACATGGTAAATTTAAAATTACAGTAATATTTTAAGTGGAAAAGAGAAAAGTAAGAGGATTCAACTAAAGTAGGGAACTACATAAATGAGAACAAAAGATGAGAGCAACATTCACAGAGAAAATAGCCTAATTTAGTAATAAAATTAAATCAAAGATGGCTACAATAATTTAAATACATTTTATGCAATATATGGTAATTACATCACGATCCTTCAAACTCATTATATGCTCATACAGCCTTTAGAAAAATCCTTGCCAAGATTATTTAAAGAAACATTCCTGACTGTATACATAATATGTGGACTGGAGGCAAAGAAAGCATCATAAGCATCTTTGCTCCTTTAGGACTTGGCTGAGTTCTCAGCAATGGTAGACAGTTTAATAATTTTTTTGTTGAATAAATGTTTGCAAAAAAAAAAACAAAACAAAAACAAGAAAAATTGTAAAACAAAAAAATTAGTGTTAACATTGGGCTGTTACTACATGATGTTGACCAAGAAGTTTATAAAGGAGATTATTTTTTTAAAGTGTCAGATCTTTCACAAAATAGAGAGAGCTGGGAGCTAGGCTGAGGACTAAGTGGCCATAAACAATGCCCCAAACCACTTTGCAAAACTAGGCTGAGGAGGAAGCTGCTACTACTGCTACCTCCAAAACCCAGTCAGTTTCTCCCATGAACTCCCTCAATAAAATGTCCCCACCTGTTCAGCAAAATGGAAGGGTTTGCACAGGGATTGTTTGCACACTTGACTCACTTCAGGACTGAATTCTCTCACTTGGTACATCTGGTTGGTGGAGCTCAGATCATACGCCTGCATCCCAGCCGTGAGGCTGAAAATTTGAGTTCTGGTTTCAATGTTGGAGAGGAGATGGTTATAACATGGGGATGTCCCTAAACATAGAAAGGCTGTTCATAAGATCACAAGCAGTCATGAACATGACAAATGTCAGTGACAATACACTTACAAAAATGGGAATGCACACTCCATAATTCTCCACCTACAGCTATGTAGTAAGTATAATTTAATGCTATTAAGTATTCTTCCACAGTACCATATTTGAGGACGGCACAGTATCTCATTAATTGGATGTCCTATAATCCTATCATGTGTTTTAGCTACTCCTTATTGGACAGGTAGGTGGTTTCCAAATTATAGTAGCTTAACTTTGGGAAAATCCATGATCATTTGCTTCAGGTAAAGGGGGAGAGATTACTAATGTCCTCCACCACGACCCTGTCACCCCACGCCATCCAGTTTTAACCCTTCCTTAGCCTTCAAGTAGCAAACCTCAGAACATGCCACCATATTTCGCAGTGCCAGTGAAATCGCAGTCCTCCTTTCCTCTCTGCTCACATAACCAGCAGTGGCTCCAAAGTTTGCACAGACTACTTTGACATCTTTTACACTGTGCTCTTCATCCCATCACCATTTGAGAGGTACATCTGAATAGCTATGTATTATGTTCTTGTTATCTCCTGGAAATTCTTAAACTCTGCAGATTGTACTTCTGGTACTCCCTTCACAACAGAACCTGAAGGTCTTCTACTTCCGGTGCAGTATTGGCATATGGATAAAATCAGGAGTTTTAGGAGTTATTTGGGTGTGGTAATATAAAATCACTTCTCTGATCTCTACTTTTCTTATTTATAAAATGGAAATAACAATACTACGTATACCATAGGTAGGATCATACTACTACTTACCTTGTAGGATTGCTGTAAGGATTAAATGAGATCATTCATATGAAGTATGATAACGTTTAAATGTTTTGTTCCCTCCAAATCTCATGTTGAAATGTGACCTCCAATGTTGTAGGGGGTTACCTAGTGGGAGGTATTTGGGTCAAAAGGGGGAATCACTTATAAATGGCTCACTACTGTCCTTGCAGTAATGAGTAAGTTCTCATTCTATGAGTTAATGTGAGATCTGCTTGTTTAAAAGAGCCTGGCACCTTCTCCCTCTCCCTCCTGTTCGCTCTCTCACCGTGGGATATGCTGGCTCCCCCTTTGCCTTCTACCATGATTGCAAGCTCCTGAGGCTTCAGCAGAAGCCAAGCCGATGCTGGCACCATGCTTGTACAACCAGCAGAACCGTGACCCAGTTAAACGTCTTTTCTTTATAAATTACCCAGCCTCCCGTATTCCTTTATAGCAATGCAGAATGGACTAATACAAGGTACTTAGCACAGTACCAAGTAAGTGTACAAGAAATGTTAGGTATTCAAAGTAACCAGATAAAATTGCCTCTTTTTGTAGGTCACTGGAAGCTTCACATTCAATAGTATTATTTCAGTCTAATATTATCACTTCTAAGTTTCATAAATGAACTTTTCTTCAGCACTAAAACCTCTACTCTATTGACCATCACTATGGCCCCAGGCCTTCAGCCCTCTCCATCTTTATTTCCCCTGTGAGAAATGAAGGTCTACCAAAAGACCTTACAAAATCTACCAAATTTGGGGTCTAGAAAGTCAGCCTCACATGCTCCTTATGAAAACTATTTCTTTGTTTCCCTAAAAACAATCAACACTTGTTTCTTCCTTTGTGTGTCTACAACTTGATCCCCTCTGGAGTGCTTCATTCAGTCTTGGAGTATTGCAGTGTGGACTCACAAGTAAATGGTAGATGTTTGCTTGTCTGTCTTTCCCACTAGATTGGTTCCCCTCAAGGACAGAAGCCACAGCTCATTTATCTGATTATCTGTATCCCAGTACTGAATATCTAGAACAAGCTTATCTTGTTTGAAATAAAGTTAAACTCCTGAGCAATGGATTTCTTTGCAAATAACTTCTGCTGCTTCATGCCTACTTAGAAATAGCTGATGATTTGTATCTTAACAGCTTTGATTTGTATCTTAAATTAAAATTGCCATGTCTGGAAACTGATGCACCCAGAGAAAAACTGAGATTTCATTCCTCTTTTATATTACCTTTGGTTACCTCAGGTTACTTATTTGGAAAAAATAAATCTCTTTTCCATTATTCCACGAAATATTCCTTCAGAATATTCTCTTATTAAAATATATACAAATATACCTGTGCATACACAAACACAGACAATATATCATTCTTTTGCAAAAGTAATCATGAATATCTTCTTAAAGTAAAAAGTTAAAATTATATAGAAACCTACATGGAAAATACATGTACATATTTAATATGTAAGCTTTTTAATAAACATAAATGATACACTATTTTACATATTTCTTGACAATTTGGTTTTTTCCCCACTTAATAATATGTCACAGATGTCTTTCCATGTCAAGATACAATTAGCTCTTCTTCAGTTCTTTAGTGATGACTCGGGCTCCACGCTGTGAATAGAGTATTGTTTGTTTGATTCTTTCCTTCCCTGTTGATGGGCACTTTAATGGCAAATAACTTATCACTACTGCAGATGCTACTGCCGTGTGCATTCTTGTGCATGCCTCTTCACACAAATGGATGAACTGTTTTCTAGGATAAATAGCTAAAGGTGCCCTTTCCTTTCGAATTCAGCCAAATTTCTATTAATCTAAATCACTGTCTCCTTCCTTTTCTATCCCAATGATTGCTTATACTTTCAGTTCAGAAAGGCAGAGAATGATGCTGACAACTTCCCAGAAATGTAACTATCAGCCTTCAGAATCAAATTCACTTCTCAATTAAAGTCTCCCCTGCCTACAGAATAATTCATTTGCAAGCCACTCTGATCAATGTCATTAACCCAGAATTCCCATGACCCCATGCTATTCACAGCCTCATCTTAAGGGTAGTTCTCCATTGTTTTGAAAGTCTGTTTAAGGCATGCAGGAAGACAGAATTCCTTTGGGTCCCTACAAAACAAGGGCTTATGAAAAGTCCTGATCAGGCACTGGGAGGGACACTCAAAAGGAAAGAGATTTAGAACCAAATATCAGAGGCAGCTAGTGTGGACAATCTCAAGCTACAATCAGTTTTTTCTTCATCTATTTTTCTTCATTATCTCTTTTAGAATATTAAACCTTTTGCTCATGCTATTCTTGGCAAGATCTCCTGCCTAGTTCTACTTGAAGTCAATGTGGCAGGAGATGCAGAAATAGCCAATCTGGGTGACCAAATTTACAAGGTGCACCTAGCTAGTGGAAGCTGGTCAACGCGTTTGGTCCTCTACTTGCCTCTGCTCACAGTTGGCACAGATTCAGGAAGCCACAGTCCAAGACAGAGAGTGAAGGAGATGATGGAAACTGAAAGAAGGTATGACCTCTAAAAATATGCATATTTGTTTCAATTGATCAGCATCATGATGCAGAGTTTGATAGGTTGCATATTGGCCTGTGGGCTCTGCCATCCCACAAGGGCAGGCTCCAAGTCGAATCTACCTCTGGCTACCACACCTAGCACCCACTACTAGATGCAAGTTCTAACAATCTACCTTGTTATATTGCTTTCATTGGCACTCACTAACTATATATCTACCTGGCCTAAGAAACAAAATTGAAACATTTTGGAGTTACGTGTGAGAATTTTGTACCTTACAGGAAGATAGCACAGAAGCGGGGAGGGGAGAAGCAGGATTCAATAGTCCAAACGCTAATCTTTCATAATGATAAAAGATATATAATGACTTAAGCATAACCCCAATGACATTGGAGAAAATGATACACAAACCTCTTCATCAGGAAAGTACTGTTGTTTTTGTAGGAGATTGATACTGTTTGCTAAAAATGCCCTGAAATTATTTTGGTTTGTTATGGTACTAAATTTCATTAGTTTAATTTGGAAATCTGAGCCTGAACAAAATAACATTCTGGTTTTGTCTAACTGAAAGGGCAAAACCAGAAATGCTGAAACACAAATGCATGTGCTTACATGCACACACGCACCCTGCCTTGCATATGTGCGCACACACACACAAAAACACACAAAAACTCAGAACACGTCTCAACCATGCCCAACTGGCTGAGCTCAGATCTTCAGATACAGTGAAGCACATCCAAGAGAAAGCCAAAGGTGAAAAGGTGCCCCCACTGAGGAGTATCTGAGTGAAAAGATTTGCAGAAAGGACAGGAGAGAAAGAGTCAGGAAACTCATTATTGCCCAAGAGATTATATATTTTCAAATCGGTAGTAAGGGCTTAAAAGGAGTATTTAGAAGAGTACAATTTATCAGGTTTTCCACAATGACTGCCTCTGTAGAACTTCCCTGGAGCATTCTTCAACTCTGTGTGATAAACCTGCCACCCTGCTCATGTATACCCCACTTACCAGATATACAAGCTGCGCTATAGAGTTTCAAGGGATGTCATGCGATGTGTGCTTTGACATCAGGGCATGGTTATCCTGAATGTGGCTCATTCAGTGGGGCTTTGGAAGAGGAAAGGGCAGTGCTCAGTGATTGAGGGATTCCCCCATCCTGTGCCTAGAATGTATCTGTTCCCAGCACCAGCAGGCAAAAACAAAAACAAAAACAAAACAACTCGGTGTAAAGCCATTTTAGGCACATGAAACACTCTGAGAGACACAATGAGCCCTCCCATTAATTCTACAACTCTATCTAGGCATTGTGCTAACCTGGAATGCTTGGGTCTAGGAAAAAAAGCAATTCTTTGTTCAATGCTTCAAAAGATTGAGAAGCGGGTGGGGCAAGCCAGGACAGGGAAAGAAAGCAGACGAAGGACACTATTTTTTACAGAACAAGATCCCTTTCTTATCAGTCCAACCACCAATCTTTAGTTTTCTGAACACTGTTGCTATATGCTCAAATTGTCCGAGGTATCATGAGGGCATGAAGCAAGTAGAAGTCAGAGCTCAAGTTTCACAAAATTTTACTGTTGTCAGGGAAACAAGATTCATGCACATTAAAGTATTAGAGTACATTCTTTTTCTGTTTATGAACTCATTTCCAACCCATTCCCCCAAAGGATTTGTGATTACTTACAAAAATGCACACAAAAACCAAATGATAAAATAAATAAAAAATAAATGGGAAGGATGTAAGTGGGAAAATAATAAAACTAGGGTCAAGATAAATAAAGCAATATACAATATGCTGTCCAGGCTAGAGGTGGACTACAAGTTTTGAAAACCTTAAGCACAGACAGTGAATCACACTGGGAGCTCTATGCAGAGCTGACTGGTGTGAATACGGCAGAGCAATGAATGGCCAAAACTAGCTGTCCAGAAGCGTCACTTGTTAAAGGCTTTCAAAAACTCCAAAATGAACCTGAATTCCTGGAGCAGGCATGCAGGGAAGGAATACTGGGAATCTGCATTTTTAAAAACCTCCCTGAAGTGAATATAATGTTGTCAGCCCAAACTTGGTAACCACAACAGCAGGGATTCAGAAATATGGTGGGCGGGGGGCGGGGGGGAACTCAAAAAATCAGATTCCAGGAATGAGGGTGGTTGTGGATCTGAAGTGAGGCCTCCAAGTTTAGATGGAGTTTAAATAGGTAGAGACGAGGACAGAAGACATTCCAAGTAGAAGTGTGGGCTGGAGCCAAATCACAGAAGCAGGAAGGAGCCTGAGGCCATGAAGGAGACAGCATCATCCCTAGTCACCCTGGAGCAGCAGTAAGGGGACTTAGGACACTAATTTATTGCTCAACCCACTCAATTTTGATCAAATCCGAAAATAATTAAAGAGGTTATATACACAATAAATGAGATATATACAGAAATAGAGATGGTAAACTGTATTTGTTATCTATTGCTGTGTAACAAGTTACCACAAATTTAGTGGCTTAGAATAATACACATTTATTATCTCACAGTGTCTTGAACCAGGAATCTGAGCAGAGCTTAGCTGGAACCTCTACTCAGCTCTCACAAGGCTAAAATCAGTGTGTCAAGTGTCAGACCTCAAGTGTCTGGGGTCTCATCTGAGGCTCTGGGTCCTCTCCCAAGCTCACGTAGTTTGGGGCAGAATTTATTTCCTTGCCTGTGGCTGTAAAGCTCATGATAACTTGCTTCTTCGAGGCCAGCAGAATCTCTGAGGCTTCCAGTTTCTGACCTCTAGACAATCTTTTAAGGAGCTTGCCCAATTAGGTCAGGCCCACCCAAGAAAATCTCCTGTTTTTATTCACTCAAAGTCAACTGATTAGGGACCTTAATTATACCCACAAAAGTCCTTCCACAATTGCCATATAATGCAATCTAACCACAAAATTGATACCTGTCATATTCTCAGGTTCTATCCCCACTCAGGGGGAGGGAATTGTACAATGGGGACCTGGACCTTAGATTCCATCTTAAAATTCTGCTTTGACACAAAGTACAGAGTAAAGATGAGAGAAAAATGTTGCAAAGGTAAGATATATGAACCAACAGAACATTGGTAATGATACATGTCAGTTTGGCTCTGAGCTTCCCGGAGGTTGAAGTACAAAGGAGTTATGACCCAATGATTTCTTAGTACTCTTTGATCAGTTCCTAGTACTGACTTATACAATATATTTCTCATGTCTTTATTAGAAATCATGAAATACAGCATCAAAATAAAGTGAAAGATACAAAATAAAGTCAGATGGAATTTGATCCAAAACAACTCTTTGCCAAGTATGGGATATGTTGATCCTACTGATACAATGGGAAATTGGCAATGAGGAGAACCGAGCTCATTGGGGTGCTTGGTCAATATCAGGTACCATGGGCTGGTAATTGGGGTTCCTGTAAAAGAAATCAGCTGTGAAGAGGTAGCAGGAGTTGTTCCAGGGAAAGGGGGGAAACTGAAGTCACACGTAAACTGAAGTTACGAGTCAGAGGGATCCAGGTGTGGAGGAGATGAGAGTAGAAGTTGAAGTACTGCATAGCTACCAATGAGTCTTGCAGAAAGGTTGTCTTAGGGCATTACTTGATCTCTGTCAGAGCTGATCAAACATCTCTGCTTTGCTTTACAATTCTTATAATTGTTTCTGAGCATTCGGTAGTATGAACTGCTTCATCCTGTGTTCCATTCAGACTCTATAATGAACCTGCTTTTGCATGCAAAATGCTCTTCTTTCTTCCCCCAACTAACATATTATCTCTTTTTGTGACCTCACTCAATTCCACGACTGTCTCCCTTCCTTGAATGGCTCTCCTCTACTCACAGAGTCAGCATTGTCTGTGTAATCGCTCTGGCTTGTTTAAGTCTGGTCTTCTACAATCTGACTATCTGGTCTACCACAATGTCCTCTTCATTTTCTTTCATCCTCAAATTTCCCTGGAGCTTACTATGTTGCATATACAAGGTTTACGGATCAAAAAGATCCTAGAATCCTCCAACTCACCTGCCTTTGCAATGAAGACCATTCCAGCATTGTCTGAGGACTTCCAGGGACAAGAACCTTTTTCATAAGTTCTCACCTTGTTTCTAAATGAACAGAAGTTCTTCCTAATATTAGACCATAATGACTTCTCTTTAATTCCATTCTTAGTCATCGTGCTGCTTTCTTGAGTAAATTAAAATACCACACTTCCTTTCATATATTGTTCCTGGGAATATAAATTGGTACAATCCCCTTGGAAGACTGTTGAGCATTAGATCTTAGATACTCCATTATTGCTATGTGTAGCAATTACACAAGCACACTCAACATATGTGTGTATATTTGTTTACCAAGAGACATGAGAAACATGTACCAGCATATTCATAATAGAACTATGTGTAATGGTCCCAAACTGGAAGATATCCAAATGCCCATCCAGAGTAGGAAGTATATATGGTGGCACAGTCACACAGTGGAATATTATGCAACAATGTGCATAAAATTATAATTAAACACAGCAATATGGATAAATCACACAAACATAATTTGAAGGAAAGAAGCCAGACACAAAATTACACATACTGTGTGATTCCAATTAGATAAAGTACAAAAAAGCCAAATTAATCTAAGCCACTGGAAGGCAGTATGGTGATTACTTTAGAGAATATGAATGAGAGGGAATTAGAGGAAGGCTTCTAGGGTGCTGGTACTATTTCTTGTTTTGAGGATTAGTGATATGGATGGGTATATTGGGTATATTCAGTTTATAAAAATTTATCAAGCTTTATACTTAGGTGCAATTATCTGCATGTATTTTATACTTTAAAACAAAGGTTAAACACCTTCCTCTTCCAAATGTCCCAAATAAATTTAATTTCTTTAGCCATTTCTAATATGATATGGACTATAGAATGTTCATGATTCTAGTCACCTACTTACAAAAACCTTTTAATTTGTCAAACCTCTGATCATTCTTTTGGAACTTAATCCTACTGATTGGTGTGTAGTATTCTTTAGTAATCACATGTGGGGTTAACTCCTTCTCCCCAATATGTTATGAAACCCATAAATATTTTCCCCTTTGATTCTCTAGTAGCATGTGTATTCAGTGTAGATTGTATACTAAGACAATATTCATCTTCCCTTCTCTTCCTTAGTAAGTGAAGATGAAAGCGGAGACTGAATTTACATAGGACCTATTTGATAAACCAACTCAAGAATCTTTCTTTTTTGTTTCAGTCAAAGTTTACTGTTAATTTATTCAGTGAAGCCAAATTTTATTTTGCTTATTTTGCTCTCTGCCCTCAGGCTGATTAAGGAGTGACCTTTGCCTTGATTTATGAGCCTGTTTCAGACGTTTGGGTATGGAGAGATGGAGACTATTATTAAGCAGATCCCTCTAAAAGATCTGAGTATTTCTTATTTCCATTCCTCTCATCTTCAGTGTCCATAAATTCATCCAATGTCTGAAACCCTTCCTTATAATTTTCTCTTCTCAGGAAGGAACATACTCATTTGGACAATGAGACAATGAGAAATAAGACTTATTCCTGTAGTTAGTGGCATCATTCTTCCTGATAAGCTCAATAGAAGGTAAAATAAATGAGCAACAGAATACAAACCACACAACTAGCAATGGAGAGAATTCTAGGTTCTAAATGATGAAATGAAAATAATATTTTTGGTGTTGATAAGGCTCCTGGCTGATAGCTTGTCTTTCCAAAACAAATATCATCAGAGAAATCTACAGACATTCACATCAAGAATGCGGTTTTTCTCTCTGCACACACACTCATTTGCACGCTTGGCACCTGGAGTGCTTGGTTGGTGCCCAGTTTGCTGAAATTTCCTTTCCCATTTGGCACAACTTTTCCTAGAGAACATTCATGAGCATCAGTCACCTCCACAAACAGCAAAGAGAGAGGCCAGCCTCTTGGCCACATTCATATTCCTGCCACTGGGACACCTTAATAACCATACTTCAGTCTACACAAGCACAGCCCTCCCCTGCCCAGGTTTTCTGCTCAGGTAGAAAAAGACGTATGAATAAAAGAGAGAGAGAGAAATTATGAGTCTGCAGATTCTTACCAAGCCTGTTAAGGAACTATCTCTACAAAATTGAAGACACGTGTCAGTTCCTTATAAGATCATACAAAACATAGAAGGAAAATCTAAGAAAGTCGCTCATGCAGAAAGTATTTAATCAAAGGGGAAAGACAATTATAACATCTGTTAATCTTCTGTAGACGTTATAATTAGATGCTTTGGAGAAACACCCTTTCAAGGGTGATCCTTTAACATCTGTTGTGAGGACACACAGCATTGTGCAGTGACGAATCACCTCGGCACTTTGGGAAAACAGGGGACTTCTGGGATCACAGACACTGCCAGGGTCCCCAGGCTGCCCTCGCATGCAGCCCAGCCCTGAGCCCACTGCCCTGCGGGAGGGGCTTTCCTCTTTGGTGCTTTGACAATTGCCTGTGTTGTGAATCAGGCTGCAATTATTGTGTGACTACGAATAACAGGATCACAGCACCAGAAAAGGCCTTGGGATCATCTCATCTTCTCCCCCTTCACTTTGTAGATGGGAACACTTGATCCCATATCCCTTAGCTGACTAGCTGACTTGTGGCAGGATTTTACAAATAGAGTTGTTCAATTTCTCTGCTTAGATTACTCTCTACTCTACCATGCTGCGTGCTCCTTTTGGTCTCCCTTACGTTTGATCTGTAATGTGGATGTGTTCTTTGTTTAATGAGATGAGTATGATAATAAGGTCCTAGGGCATTTAAAGATTATGGAAAGGTGGAAAACATTAAAATGGTTTCCTTTTTCTCTGGTCTGTGGTTCACCAAGAAACACTGACCATGTTCCCTTCTTTGCTCTGGAGAGAAGGAGAAGGAGCAGCAGAGATAAATGAAGGGAGATGAGGAGGGAGAATAAGAGCAAAAGGGAGGAGAAAATAGGAGAGGTGAGATGCAAGTGGTGTAGAGGGAAGAATGAAGAAAGAAGATTGAGAAATAAGGTGGAATAGAGAGAGAGGTGTGGAAGAGGAAGGCGGCAGCCAGGGAAGATGGTCCAGGACTGCAGAAAAAGGGTATTGAATAAAGACCCTATAGAAGGAGCCAGACCCTCCCTACACCCTTTTGACTCCATTACCTGCTTCTACTCTACTTCAAATTAGCAGTCCTACACACACAGAAGACCACAGAATTTGGCAATTTCGCCAAACAAAATGCAGAGATGATAAAGCCAGGGGCATCACATAAACAGATGCAATGTGCTGAGCAAAAAAAAAAGCTCATATGGTGGGAACATAATAAAAGCACTCATGACCCAGAAGGGGGTTGGGGGTGGACATTTTTCTCTGTAGTTGTTTTGGAGTTGCAAATACTCATTTGTGCCAAAACACTGAGTAAAGGGAACTCTTGACATTTGACATTAGGATTAAACAACTTCCTAAACCTGGGACACACAGTGCTGTCCTCACCTCTCTCATTGCCCTAAGACAGTCACTGATGTACAAGGGCCTACATCGTCCTCAATGATAAGAGCCAAGAATGAGAATAGTATTACTAATATGTATTATTAATAGTATTATTAATAATGTATTAATACTACTCACATGTATTGTGAGTCTATTTTGTTACAGGCACTTGAGGTAGCTTATCTCATTTATTCTTCACAATGACCTCCTAAGAAGGTAATATAATCTAAATATGTGGCTCAAATAATTACTGTGTAATCTGGAGTGGATTAACCTCTCGGTACCTTGGCTTTTGCATCTTAAAAAATGGGATTAATAATAATGTCTATCTCAGTGGTCTGTTGTAAGAATTATATGAGATAATATGAACAGAAAGTACAATGGGGTCAGACACATCATACACATTTAATAAATATTGGGTTAAATCACTGCTGACTTTTTAAGAATTGCACAGCCTGGAGTGCAGTGGTGCAATCAGGGCTTACTGCAATCTGGAACCCTTGGGTTCAAGTTCTCCTCCAGTCTCAGCCTCCTGAGTAGTTGAGACTACAGGTGCACATCCATGCCCAACTAAGTTTTTTAAATTGTTTTTTTTTTTAGAGATGGAGTCTTATTATGTTGGCCAGGCTGGTCTTGAACTCCTGGCCTCAAGTGATCCTCCCACATCAGCCTAAAACACTGAGATTATAAGCCTGAGCCTCTCACCCAGCTACTGCTGAAATTACTACATTTTGTAGATGGGGAAATCATGCCTGACAAGGTTAAGTAATTTTCCCAAAGTCAGTAGAATCAGAACAGAGATCAGAACCCAGGGGTATCCAAGGATAAATGTCACATGGGTCAGAGCTGTAGTTATATGCCTTCCATTATACTGTCTGCATTAACTGACTCCAAAGATCCAATCCTGGTCTAATGTACCATGATGTCTCAGGAAAAGAATGTTTCACAGCACACAGGGCTCTCGAAAATCTCCAGCCCAACGTAGGAAACAAAAAGGCACATTACTAAGCTCAGGACATCTATCTGTTCCCACTCCTCTTGTCTTCATCAACGAGAGAATAAAACAAATCCTTGCCCATTTTCTTATTCATTTGCTCTCATACCTATAGAGCTCCCTTGGACAAATGCCATGAATACTGATTCTTGTACTATGGAGAATAAAGAAGTATTCACTTATTGAAAGTTAGGTATAAAACCCAACGCCATGCCTTTGTGCCCTGAGTCCACAGGCATTTTGACTGTCATGAGATTTGAATGTCATCAGATGAGGTATAAACATGAATGTTCTCATAGGTATAAAAATGGAGAAGAGAAAGTACTAATTTAAAAATCCAAAAACTTGTGTATATTCATCTATTCACCAAATAGTTGATGGATGCCTACTGTGGGCCAGCCACTGTTCCAGGTCCTAAGGTTACAACATCAAACAAAACAGACACAGGCTCTGCCTTTGTGGAACTTAACAGCCTATATGGGGAGATGTTCTTATCAAATAGTTGATGATATATTTAATTATACTGGTGATAAGTGCTATGAAAAACAGAGAGATGGAGCTACCAGAGTGTATCACAAGAAAGCATTCCCCAGCAAGTGTGGTTTAGGTTGAGAAGAAGTTGTACCCAGGAGGATAGAGTGGGAAAAAGAGAACCTTCCCCAGAAGGAGAGATGGGTAAGAGGAGCTAGAAACAAGCCAGCAGGTAGGAAGAGAACGGCTCTGCACTACTCTGCTCCTCCCCACCACTGTTTCCTTGACTAGAAAGTGGGTGTGATGGAGAACATGACATACCCTCAGTTCTCAGGGTCTAGCTTCTCTTTGCTGTGTTCAAAGTGAGGTCTTACCGTAGAGTGAGAAGATTCTTGTTCAGCTGCATAGAACAGAAAACCCACTTTTGTTGAGAGTAAGGCTCACCGAAATGCAGGCAGCAAGTATAAATTGTGCCTAGGTCAGGAGAGCCGTCATCTCTCTCCGCCACGTTCAACAGTCAATACTGGGTTCCCCAAAGGCTCAGAGCCCAGGGTCCCAACTCCAAAATAAATGTCCTAGAAAGATTTGATGACTAGGCCTCCACAGCCCTGGTCTGGTTGATGGTTTATTAATGATCTATTCAAATTCTCCAATTTCCTCTTCACAAAACAATGGAAATGAAAAGTTAAGATATCTAATTTTTCCTTATAGAAAGAAAAATGATGCACTTTAAAACAATCATTTTCACAGTTTTACTGCTATCAATCAGGAATCCTAGAAACAAGAGCTTCTTTAACAGGGTGGCTGTAACTGCTGGCAATTGGCTTATATGTGAAATTTTACTTAGTTTAACAAGGCCCTCTACTGGCAGTCTCCATGAACACCATCTCTAAAGGCAAAGTTTCACATTATTTTAAGTAAACTATTTTAACTACTCTCAATAACAAAGTATCTCACATTCCTGATTCTATAACTCTGGGCTGAAAGAATAAGTGGGGAGAAAATCAGGAAGGAAAGAAAGAAATGTCATTTTGAGCATTGATTTAGTGGTTCATAAAAATAATATTACATGACATATCATTTGCTTTCCTCTGATGAAGCTATACTAGATGTCAAAGGTGCTCAGAAAGGAAGGATATTTTTTACATTGAAATGTATTGAGTATTCGTGAGACTATAAAACCAAATCATGATTGCTATTTACCAACTACAATAAACCAGATCGTTTCTATTTACCCAAATATGAGTAATTGGCTATAATAAGAATAAAAAAAAACATTGGAGACAAGCATTTTAAATTGTTTCTGATATGGCACTACTAATAATTAACTTATTCTCCTTGGCAACTGACAAAAAAAGAACGTGGTGACTTGAGAATACAACTATTCACAGAAGATGAATGTTTTAAAAGGAGATTATATTTGACACATTTGTCAAAGGGCTGTTGGAGCAACTGGAAACTTCAGCTATAGGGTCTTAGAAAACTAAGTAAATTTTAAAAATGAGGAAATAACTTTGGGAAAAAAATGTTAACATAAAGATGTGATCACAATGATATGACTCAACGTAAACAACATTTGTAATCAAGACAAAAATAAGCACTATACATTGAATTAAAACTGCGATATAATTTTTTTTTTTTTTTTTTTTTTTTTTGAGACGGAGTCTTGCTCTGTCACCCGGGCTGGAGTGCAGTGGCCGGATCTCAGCTCACTGCAAGCCCCGCCTCCCGGGTTTACGCCATTCTCCTGCCTCAGCCTCCCGAGTAGCGGGGACTACAGGCGCCCGCCACCTCGCCCGGCTAGTTTTTTGTGTTTTTAGTAGAGACGGGGTTTCTTGAAGAATAGGGATGTTCCGGGAGGTACAAAAAGATACATGATAATCTACCATAATAATAAAGAAGTAGTACTTTGACATACATACCGAAACATATGATTTAGAAATATGACATAAAAACAGCTAAAAGAAAAGAGTTGCCTCGGAAGAAAAAAACCTCAGAAATGGGGTAGAGAGGGTGGTCCAAGAGATTGTAAGATTATATACATATATACACTCACATATATATACACGTATACAGAGAGACATATACTCAATGTTTGTATATATATGAGCATGTTAGAGCTATTGTTTAGTACTAATATTCACATATATATACACACAGAAATATAAACATTTTACTATTGTTTGATTTTCTAATTTATGAGCATGTATTACTTTGACTTTTCAAGTTGCTACAAAACCAGTTAGCAATGACAATGGAAACCATTTGAGAAATTCCTTTTGGGTTGGCCTGGATCAGTTCTATGTTTCCAGATTCGATTTGCCAAATGAAGCAAGTCGCCTTTATGGAGCGGTTTGTCAGACATGCATCCCGACAGTAACACTTGTTCCCACATTTCAGAACTAACAGCTCTTCTTTCAACACTGTAATATGTATCTGCCATATTATTATTCCCAGCCTATGCTCCAAAATGGGCTTTGGGACTTTCCTCTTTCCTCTTGAACTCAGTCCATTGGGCTTCTACAATGCATCCAAATTCTCCTCAAAGGAATCACTAATCCAGTAAAGTTGATTTCTAAAAGGAGAGATCTGGTATCTTGCCATGAAAATACCAAGATTAATTTATGTAACTATAGGGAAGTACCTTGTGTAATTGAGGCTTCCAAACTGACACGATACACTTCATTAGACAAGTATGTATTGGGGCATTGTAAACGTGTGGGTAATGTTCTATGTTTCTGAGAGATTTATTATTTCATCTATAAGGAAGGACAATTGGGAATCCAAAATTCCAAAGGCATTAAACCTTGTAGAGTTAGAGAACTGGAGAAAAATAAGGCTATAAGGTACTTTGTGTTTAACTGGGTCCATGACTTGCCAGAGTGTTCAGATTAAACCCTTCTGGCTATTTAAATCCACTTTCACAAAATACTACTATTTCCTTAGGTAACCATTTTTAGGGATCAACCAAATGGCCAACCATTATTTCTAATGTTTCTTTGTATCTAATCCCTGGATTACACTCTTGACCAAACTTTACTAGGCCTACCAAGATCCAAACCAAGAATGTAAATAATCTTGATGTTTAACCATAAACTTGGGCTACTCCACAAAAAGATTCAGGTCTAGCCAGGCGTGGTGGCTCATGCCTGTAATCCCAGCACTTTGGGTGGTCAAGGCGGGCAGATCACGAGGTCAGGATATTGACACCATCCTGGCCAACATGGTGAAACCCTGTCTCTACTAAAAATACAAAAATTAGCTGGTCATGGTGGCATGTGCCTGTAATCCCAGCTACTCGGGAGGCTGAGGCAGGAGAAGAGCTTGAACCAGGGAGTCAGAGGTTGCAGTGAGCTAAGATAATGCCACTGCACTCCAGCCTGGCAACAGAGTGAGACTGCATCTCAAAAAAAAAAAAAAAATTCAGATCTGAAATTAAAAGAAAAACAAAAATAGCAAAGGACTGGACATAGGCATTAGACACTTCAGAAAGACTAGAAAACGTGAATCACCAGTTTGACTGGCTGGCACATAGAAGTATTAATCTGCTATTCTACTCTGTCAGTGCAGTCAGTCAGGGGCAGATGTGAATGACCAAAACGTCATTGTAGGTGAATGTGAGGCTCACGAGGCCTCCATATGCAGAGAGCAGTAAAATGAAAGGTTAAGAGTATGTGCTGTGGGGTTGGGTACGGTGGCTCACACCTGTAATCCCAGTAGTTTGGGAGGCGGAGGCAGGTAGATCATTTGCGGTCAGGAGTTTGAGACCAGCCTGGCCAACATGGTGAAACCCCATCTCTACTAAAATACAAAAATGAGTTGGGTGTGGTGGCGTGTGCCTCTAATCACAGCTACTCTGGAGGCTGAGGCAGGAGAATCACTTGAACCTGAGAGGCGGAGGTTGCAGTGAGTGGAGATCATGCCATTGCACTCCAGCCTGGGCAACAAGAGTGAAACTCCATCTCAAAAAAAAAAAAAAAAAAAAAAAGTGTATGTGCTGTGGGTTCAAATCCTGCCTCCACCTCTTACTCACCCATGTGACTTGTGCACATTACTTAACCTTTCTGAGCATCAGTGTTTTTGCTTGGACAATGAATACAGTGATCATAATAAGATAGCATGAGCACAGAGTTTGTAAGTGTGCCTGGTATACAGTAACCACTCAATAGTGATTGCTGTTGGAAGAAAGCATTTTAAATCTGTTTTTATTGTGCCCATCAACCATGCATCCATACATTTTTTTCATTTATTGAGAACTCATTGTGTGGCAGGTGCTGAGATTACAAATTATACTTAAGATTACAAATATGGCAACTCAAATTTGGCAGCGGCCCTATTTCAAATTCACTAGAATCTAGTGGCAGCAGCAGAAGGTAAAGAAACGCTTTTAAAATGGAGCTATAAAGCGTAAGCATCCCAACAGAGTTTACATAGAATACCATGGGGTGTGACCGTTTCTTTATCTGAGAGAAGTAAGGGGGAGACAGAGCAGGGGACACTGTCAGATAAAACCAAGGAATGTGGAAGGACTTCAGAATGCAGGACCGCAATCTTCTCTCTTAAATGGGGAGGGAGACACCTGCTGAGGGAGGAGCACAGGCAAAGCTGGGACTCCAGAGTGAAACAAGGCTCACAGATGCCACTGTGGGAAAGGGTTAGGCACAGGGCAGGAGTCAAGTGGAAATGAGGGCATTCAGTGAGCAATATTCATCCGTCTCCTCACCAAGTCATTCCCTAAGGTCAGTGTCATGCATGGTGTTAAGTCTGGGGAGTCAGCTGGCAGGTCTGCCCTCGCGAGACACAGAGGCTGAAGAGGGGAACAGATGCACAGTGAGCCAAAGCGGATGGAGTTCCATGGTGCACAGGCACACCTACCTGTGGCGACTGGGATGTGAAAAGCTGCTCACAGGACAGGAGGTGCACGCAAGGTCTGGAGGATAACCTGAGTGTGTGGAGAGGCGCTGCAGGAGTACAAAGGTGTAGATGTGCTGAAGAACATACAAGCCCAGCATATTTCAGTAACAGAGAGCACCCCTTGGTAGCTAAGCCAGTAATTCCCATGGAAATCATCTGAGGAACTTTTTAACCACTGCTGGATCTGAATCCCACCTTAGAGGTCATGATTCAATCAGTCTGGGGTGGGATGTGGGCATCTGCAATGTAAATAATAACAGTAGCTAATACTCATTAGCACTTAATGTATGCCTAGCATTGTGCCTATTGTTTTAGCTACATTAAGATATCCAATGCTTCTCCAGCTTCCCATGAAGCAGGCACTCTCATTATCCACATTTTAAAGAGGAGACATTGAAATAGAAAAGTTAAGTGAATTAACCAGGATCAAAAAGCCAGCAAGTGGCGGAAGCAGGACTTGAGCCTGGGCAGCCCAGTTCCAGAGTCCAAGTCTTCAGTCACTAAGCTGTGCTGCATAGTGAAGACCCTGATGAGCCACAAGGCCCAGAATCCCCAAGACAGCTCTAAGTCCACACTGTGGAGTGGAGAGAAACGAGCCAGGGAAGACAGCCAGGCCTTACATCAAGAATATCCCTGTCTTCATGCTCAGAAGTCTGGCATCAAGGGCCTTCAACCATAGTGAAGAAGAACTTAAAGCCACTCAGCACAGTAATGTGATAATTTTGCCAACCAAGCACTGAGGCTTGGGTGTTTGAGGCAGGAAAATGGATATTTAATTCATTCATTTATTTAGCACAATACATTGAATAACTACTCTGTGCTAAGTGCTATAGCTATAAGAAGTATTATATAGCAAGTAGCCCTTGCTTTCGATGGAAAGAGGTATTTAACAATATGGCAAAGAGCTCCAGATCCCAGGGTCAAAAATGGCACAAGATACCATGACGGTCCAAACAAGTGAATCACCACTTGGACCTGGAGAGTCCAGGAAGGCCCCCCCACCCTAGGTAAGAATGTCAGGGGCAAGCAAGGCTCCAGAGAGAAGGGTAATGGACGGATGTATGGTATCTAGCTGAATACTGGAAACTGAGGTCCAGGCTGCAGCGAGAGAATGAAGTGGGAAGGAGGAATCAATGAAAAGGTGAAGAGAAGGTTCCATTGGAAGGAGGGGCCCTGAAGAGGAAAAGCAAAGCAAGCTGTGGCCCATAAGAAGAAGTCTGAGACTTGGAAGCAAAGCAGAAATACTGAGTATCAGAGTTGGGAATCACCTCAGGTATCCCAACCTGTACCCAGTGCAAAATGCCTTCTGAACTACTTCAGCTGCCGAGACTGCCCCATTTGCCTTTAGGCCATTCACTGTAAAATAATCACAGAGTTCTCTTTGGTTTGCTAGTGAAAACAATGAGGAACAGACACATTAAGAAATGTAATGAGAGCCAAAGACAAAATGAGAATGTTCTCTCTTTGCCAGACCACCTTCATCTGCACACCTGCACATAGCCCTGTTCCTACAAGAAGGCATAGGAACCACCTGTGGGCCCCATGTCTTTTTCAATCTTTAAGAACTTGAGAAGTGGGACACGTGCTGGAATGAACACGGGAGGCTCAATTTCTAGTTGTAGCTTTACCATCGTCTTACTGGGTGCTCTTGGACAAATCACTTCCTTGTGCCTCAATTTTTCTTCTGTAAAAGGATAACTTCATGAATAATTGGAAATCTGTTTTAGCAGCAAATCTCTAAAAGCAAAGAATTGCAAAGAGTACTGAGCTCTAATATACAAAACGTATCTAAGCCTAATGTGCTCTGATGGAAAAAGTGGAGCTGACAAAGAGGCAGGATGTTACCCACCTTAGGACTCCATGGAAAACAGTCAAATATTTTGAGGACTTTTGACACTGGCTTCTCACAATTCTGAGACTAGAGACAAGGAAAAGGCAGTGAAGGCTGTCACCGTGTTTCTGGGCTGGTGACAGAGCAGCTGAATTCAGGAGCAAGCCAGGCTCCTGAGTGAGTCATGGGGTTCACGTGCGGAGCTAACAGGCTAACAGCCACTTCTTGCCAGTCCGTGCAGCGGGCTGTCAGGTCTAGAGGGCAGGAACCAGCTGGGATTTGCTACTGGTTGCAAGAGGCTGAACTGCAGGCACTGAGGAGCATAGCTGGTAGCTTGAAGGACAGAAAGACAATTTTTCACAGGGCTCTTAAGCAGAACTCCCAGGTGGCAACAGAGACTATCCCACGGGCCAGCCGGTGCAGGTGGGATAAGAGGTTCCTGTCCAGGTTGGCGGCACACGTGAAGCTCACTCTTCCTATTTAAATCCCAGAGAGTATCTGGAGAGTTTTAAAGAGCCCTGAGGCAGGCAAAAGAGACCACGTGGATTTTGTATACTAAACTAGCTGAGCGTCAAAGTTTGCCTTTTTCCGTAGTACATTAACTTGGGTTCCAACTCAGAAGACAAGTCAGAACACTGAACATTTCTCCAGATACTCAATGCGAAAAGAATCCAAATAGAACCAGTTTCAATTTCAAAATATTTTTGATACATACACATTCCTGAGGATGAATGAGCCTGTGAGAGTGTGTGTGTGTGTGTGTGTGTGTGTGTGTGTGTGTGTGTTTGGGGAGAGGGTATAGGTAGGAGGGGATGAGAGACCATAAACATTAACATGCACATACTAGAAATCTATAAACCACAGAAAGAATCAGAGACAAAAAGTGGCTTTCTCCCTGCAGCCTACCAGCTCATGAAAAAACAGCCTTCACAGTTGTCTGCTAAACTTTCTAGATCAACCTAATAGTTTTTTGGTGGGTTGGTATTTCTTCAAAAAACAAAACAAAACAAATGAAAAACCAAACCGGACCTCCCTACAGAGGCAAATGAGGATTAGCCATTCAGTGTCTCCTTATCATCTGCATCCTGGTGTTTGTTCTCAGAGACAAGGGGTCCTCTACCCCTCATTCCAGGCCACTTTAGGGCCCTATAGTTACTTAGAACAAACGCATACTTGCTGTGACAGCCGAGAGAGCCTGAAGAAATATGTAAACATCATCATCTCACTTTAGAAGGAAAACAAGCTGTATAAATAAGAAAAACTGTTACAAGAGTTTGACAAAAAAACAATCCCAACAGTCTTACTTTTAGTTAGCTCTTCAGTCAACACATATCACAGTCCTGGAGACAGACACAGGAACTGCAACACCTCTCTCCAGCTAAAAAGTTCCTCCCGCGGTTGGTTATCCTCTGTTTATTTTTGAAGCATTCAAAGGCCACGCTAAGAGAACAGACTCGGTTTTCCTGAACATCCGCAGCGGCTGGGAAGTCCTGCTGTGAGTCCGGAGCAAGTTTGCGGAGACTTGCTCCCTGCGCTGCGGCTCCGTCGTTGCTCCGAGCTTGTAAATACAAGCTCCGTGGACAAAGTCCCAAATGACATCACTGGCAGCTGCTTATTGTTGAGTCTTTATTAACTGACTGTCAAAAAGAAAGGAGGGGGTGGGGAGCAAGAGTATCTCTTCTGCAGCGAAATCGGCATCTTGGAGTGGATTCCAGTTATACATGCGTAAATAATCCCATTGATTCACATTTTTGAGAGCTTGGCCTCTTTCAGGTCCGAAAAAGACAGAGAATCGCCTCCATCTGGATATTTCCACTGGAATAGCCGGAGACCTGGAGGAAAAGTTTGAAGTGCCAGCACAGTCCTACCAAATTGCTTACCCACCTGTTTCGAGTCAGCTTCAGAGCTTGATCATTCATGAATATATGAATCCTGGTTGTGTCTTACATTGCTTAATTATTTTTATTGTGCTATATACACCTGGCTGACATTTTTCCTAGATAGATTGTCTTGGGTGCAACTCCTTTTAGATATATACTAGTTTCTCAGCTTGGAGTAGGAGGAAGGGATCCTTGAAATCACAGCAACATTTTGTGTGCATTTGCAAATATGCACATTTTCTTTTCCTGAGAAGAGTGCTGGAGGCTTTCTTTTGATTCTCAAAATGTTAACCACCCACCTGCACCACCCCCAACACTCCAAAAAACAAACAAATAAGAATCTGTGCCAAGTCTGTCTAATAATCCCACAGAACACTGTAAACCCCACTCACTTGCAACTGTGGGAATAAAAGTGGGCCCTTTCTCCCCTGTTTTCCACTCTCTCATGGAATCTCTTTTCTGTCTGTTGGTTCTTACAGTTTTTACAGTTATGTCCCCTCCCACCCCTAGCCCCCACCTAGAGAAATTCCACAGATCCAACACTGAGTCTCTGCCACGAAGCCCGAACACTCCAGCCCACTGTTTTCCTTCCTTCCTCTGCACTGCTATAACGATGCTTACTATTTATATTTATTTGCTGCTTTTTATATACTGACTAGTATTTTTAGTTTGTTTTTTAGCCATCTGTGTTCTGTCTCCCCAACTCAGTTTGAAAGGTCTTTGAGGGCTGCCTTGTAAGTGTTATTTGATGATACCTAAATCACTTGCCATAGTGAATCCTAAACAGAAATGTGGGAGGTGGAGGGTGAGCATTAAGGGCGGAGACAGGAACAAAGTTAGCTGATTCGGTGGCATGGAGTGTATGTTTAGATTAAGCTCTCTCCCTGGCCTTGGAAAACAATGACCTCACATCTCACCACCCCCAGCAGATGCTCACTGCATGTCTGAAAATGATTTCCTCAAAGAGCAGCAATTAGTTATTGATTTGGTCAGGTCCCAAGACCCCAATATATGCTACTTTCATGTGGGAAATAGTTAAAGACAACACAAATTTTGTATGTCATTGATGGGTCTTCAATGAGCACCCTGTTAAGGGAAAGTAAATTAGAAGTACCTAAAGATTTTACAAGTACAAACCCTTAGACCCAGCAATTCCACTTTTCCATAGTGATCCCATAAATACACTCCCAAAAGAGCACAAAGATATAAGCACAAGAATGTTCTTTGCAGCATTATTTGTAAGCCAATAAAAGGGAGACTAATATTCATCAATATGAGAAAACAAAAATGGAGGTAACTGAGTATACTGACGTGGACAGAAGTAGGTGCTCGCTTACTGAGTGGATAAAGCAAGGTGCAGTATAGAATGTGGCATACTAAACAGGAAAAAATAACTTTGCATAGGATGAGAGGAATTATATAAATGATTAACAGTGGTCACCTTCAGGAAAAAAGGTGGAAGGAACTTTCACGTTTATATGTTTTGTGTGTGGTTTGACTTTTTTTTTCAATGATCATGTTTCATTTTTGTTATTAGAAATAATAATAAAAATACTTGATGGTACAATTTTCAAAAGAAACCTCAAAAAGAAACCTTGCTATTTCTTCACTAAATGTCTGACCTATAGTAGCTGCTCATGAAAGAGGTATTGATTGAATGAATGTTGATGGAGTTTCTCCCAGGATGCAATGGTATGTGGGAGTGGAATAGGGTTGAGAAGAGGGAGACACAGGCACTAGTTTTCATTTCTGATCCAAGGACCCACCCCTTTCCCCTTACATTTGAGCACTGATTTAAAGACCTCTTAGACTCTGTCCACCTTCAGAAATGATTAAAGTTAAGTGCTCAGAACATAAAGTGCTGACCTTTTCCTTCTGCAATCCCTGTTTGACAAATGAAGTTTTAAGGTAAGACAAGTGTGAGCCGCTTCGGTTCAGTTTCCTGGGTGCTAGTAAGCACTGGAGCGACAAGTCAGAAAGCTGGTAGGGGCACAGGTGTGACCAGCTCCTTGTCATGGCTAGTCTAACATTAAGGAAATCTCCAGGCGGAGTTTAGAAAGTGCTAACCCACAGTGGGTCTGCGGAGCTTTATTAAGAGGGGACTTCGGCTTTCTTCAGTGGCTGGGAGTGATGGTGTAAAACCCAGCCCTGTGTACGTGCTATACTACCTACCAGGCCTTTATATTGGAAACTCGCAGGCATACGCCATACATTAGAGCCTATGTTTTTCTTTGGGGGAAAAAAAAGTCCAAGAAAAAGAATGACTGAAAATTTCCACCAAGGTGGGATAGATTTTTCAAAGCACTATTTCCATTCCTCTAGAGAAAGCATACCCAATTCTTGTCTTACTTCATAGTGAAAAGATATCTTATGTCCATAATAGTTTCAAGAAAAGGAAAGCACAGCCCATGTTTCCTGCACATTTTTATTTTTTTTATGGCCCACATATTATAGGAACCTGAGGCCAGATTCTGTTTAATGCACTTTTGGAGCCCCTTGGGTGTGATCCAGGTCATACCTTCCCAAGCGAGAGTTAAATACAAGTATTTAGCTAGACTTACAACTTAGTATAAAAAACAAAAGAGGGGAAAGGTGGGGGTAGGTGAGGGAAAGGCCATCCTCACCGCTTCTACCTACTAGGTGATTGTGAATGCTGCTGCCAAAACTCCCCCCACCTGCTGAGCGGTGCCTGCCCACCTCCTGCACACCTGTAGTCCTGCGCTCAGGTAATGTCCTCTCTCCCTGAGGCCTGGCAGAAGGACAGCTGGGCGGCATTATAACAGGCACATATATGACTATTTACCTGATCATTTTCTTAAATGTCTTATGCTGGTTATTTTTATTATGTGAATAAGTGTTTTCTGTCTTAAACTGGAAAATTCCTGAAGTCAGAGATGGCAATCAGATCGGCATAGATTAAAAAACAGCCAAAAGGTCTCTTAAAACTGCTTAGTGGTGATGTCTTGTATTACAAGGGACCTACAAGGACCATGATCCCAGGCACAGTTTCTAGCTCCAGCGTCTGAGTCTGCCACTCCCCCGTGCTCATAAACAACTGCCCCTTCTTCAGCATTTCCATGTGCCATTGGCTTTCAGTGCATCATCTAATTTACCCTTAAAATAACCCAGTGAGGAGGCGGAGGTTGCCGTGAGCCAAGATGGCACCACTGCACGCCAGCCTGGGCAACAAGAGTGAAACTCCATCGCAAAACAACAACAACAAACAAACAAACCGGTGAGTTACACACTATTATCTTCACTCACCTTTCACAACCAAGAAAACTGAGGCCCAGGAAGATACGTTCCTGAACTAATTTGAATCTGATCACACAAACAGTCAGTGGTAGATCCAGAATTTCAACTCAGGTCTGTCTGACCCTCCAGTGTCCTAAGGAGCCCTGGAGTCCTCTGAGGATGATAAATATTGAACAAGAAGTTAGTAAACTAATATAAATAGTGGTAGCTTGGAATAAGAAGCATGTGGCCACCATTAAAACACCTGGGTCTGATTGCTATATGCAGATACACGCCAGTGGGCATTCAACAGAGCTTCAGATGTCAACCCCAAACCCATGTGTCTTCCGCTCCTTTATGTAAGAGCCAGCTCCTCTGCTTGGCTCTTCCAAGAGAAGATAAGTCATAGGTCTGAAAGACAAGTGCAAAGAACATGGGAATCAGACTCACAGGCTTAGTCCTAGGGCATTACTGTGGAGTAAATTCTCCATACCCTTGGAGATGGGCAAGATCCAATTGCAGGATGGCGAAAATATTGGCAGTGGGGGGAATTCAGTATGTTTGTTGCCTGCTTCCCTTTACACTGAGCCTTCAGTAATGGGTATTTTCTGCTTCAGTACCTGTGTCTTCTCCTGGAGCTCATCGTTCTACCAGGGCTTAAGAAACAGCCTAAGGCCATCCAATCTGCTTCCCATTGGGAAGCACAGGAAATTTTACAAAGGGCAGCACAGAACATCTCAACATTCATCAAACAAACTGGCATGGTGTTGAGAGTGTGAGTCTCAAGGTCTTGAGAACCCTCGTGTTTAGAATGTGACCCATGCCATTCTCACACATATGGTCCTCAGACCATATTTCAAGAGGCACTGGTTTAAACAAGAGAAGCAAATAGATGGCCCTCTTGTCTACCATCATACATTGATAAAGATCATGGAGTTTTGTCCAGGTTCTTTAGGAAGGAGTCCTGTGACCAATTAGAAAATTCTTGGTAACCACAACTTACAATATATCATATTTGACACAAAGTTGGTATACAAAGTAAAACTTAGAAAAGACAAAACAGGTGCCACATTGAGGGCCCCAAACACATAGTGGAATAAAGACATTTATAGGCTTTAATCACTGCAGATGTTATGGTAGCCCTCTTACATAAATCAAACAAAAACAAGACAAAACCATAAAGTGAGCGTAAGGAATTCCAACAAAGTTCAGATTACTCCCATAATGACTGCTTTGATGCATTTCATGATATATCAAATTTCAAACTTACAAATGCTATTTTTCTTCGTGAGAGGAGTGAGGGCTGCCTCCTGGTGCCCTCAACACACGTATATTCTGTCTATTTGGTTGTTGACATTATTGCAATACCAAGGACCTTTGGCGAGGGGGCTGATATACCCTACATTTGCTAGAAGAGGAGGTGAGGGGAGAGATGTAAAGTTTCACGTACTTAGAGAATCTACCTGGAACCTGCCATGTAATGAGGTGTTAGCCCACCGTCCCTTTGCTTTTTCACCAGTGTAGGCTCTAGGCCCAGCCCAGGGAGGCACAGTGAGGGTTAACGTGCGAAGGCACTGGAAGACTCTTCATAAAAGACCCTATATAAGTATAAAGTATCACCGTGAAGTTGGAGGATTTTATTTCAGCCTCCTCATTGTGTTGTTGACAGTACATACTGTGAGATTGACATTTTTAACTTCTTTGCTTGCCCTAAATAAAAAGTGCTGAGAAAGAGGAGGTGGGAAAAGGGAATGAGTGTGGGGCGCCTTCTCCTGACTTTGATTTTACACAAATCCAATGCACAAAATTATAGTCCAGTTTGCAAGCTGGGGTCCAGCAATACTACTTTAAGGATTTATGTAAATTCATTAAACTACAACATGCAAGTTGCATTCCTTTTAACCTGTGAACAGAGTCTGCCTGGAACCAGAGCCTGGGGGAGGCAGGGGATGTGACTGTGTGGAAACTGAGAGTGCAATGAATTTTGTGGCCCGTGATTGTCTAAATAAATACACTCTGAGTCCAATTTTCACCAGATTCTGGGAGGCCATTAAAATCAGTTGATAATACTAAGAAATGGAAGAGGATAAGAAAAGGAAGAGGATGGGGACAGCCACTGACTTTCCCCTGTGTGAAACCTGGCTTATTGTAATTAGCACCTGCCATAATGCTAGCCCTGAATGGTGTTGACAGTGGGTTCCCTGTAGTCCCTAAAACACACTGACGCTTGATGCATAATAGCCCCTGACCCCACCAGATCATAATAGTCCCTGGCGACCACCCTCGGATGGGATGAGAAGCTCCAGCAGATAACATGCAAAGATGCCCCAGGGAGGAGGCAGGGATGCTCTGCTTTTCCTTGGCATCCCCAGGGAACAGACTCTTCGGGCTCTGGTGGCCCTGCCTGCATTTGCCCAGATGGCCAGCAGAGCCCTGGGCTGATTACTCAGCCAGCCCCTGAGTTCCTCCTTTCATATTGGGAAAGCCTTTTAGTTAAAAAGACAAAAGTGGGAATGGTGGCAAGGAAGGTGGCTCAGGGGTCTGCTGGAGTGGGCTGGAGGTGCCTTTTCTTCTGTCCTTTTTTTTCTTTTTTTTTTTTTTTGGAAGCACACACAAAAGCACACACATAATATAAATTCTTTGCTCTGATCACCTGGTATTTTAAGCTCCAGAAACAACTTATTTTTGTGGCAAATATGCTTCAAGGGCCCTTTAGAAAAGGCATCCTTACAGATCAGAGGAAGAGTGAGTCAGCCCTAACCCAACAGTCTGTTCCTAACCCAACTGCCCTGGAAAGTCAACAGAAATGGCAGAAATGGGGTAGGGGCAGCCAGAGGAAAGTTGCCAGCTCAGGTGCAAAGAACACCTGTCCAGGCACAGCGTCAGGGCTCTAGGGGTGGGCAAGGCTGAGCTGCAGCTGTAGGCTTTTCCATGTCCAGGGTGGGGACTGCTCCCTTGCCTGGGTCTGACAAAGAGAGACTGGTCATCAACCAGGCAGCCACAGTTCATGTTTACTCTTTCTCCCAGGAAAAGAAATGCCTGTGCTTTCTCCAAATTCTCAGGCAAAGCCTACTGTGGTTTGGAGAAATGGTCGTTTGTCCAAGAAACCACAGTACTAGAATTCTCTGTACTTTCCCTGAGACATCAGGAAAGTCTAAGGGACCCAACTCTGGTCTATCAGGTAGGAGCTTCTTGGCTCTGCTGTCACTGCTGGCTTAAACTTTATACCTTAAATAAATCCAGGGCTATTGATCTGAAACACATCGAACCTTTTCCAGGTACAATAACCATTGTTCAACCTACAAATCTACTGGATTTGGGAAATTATTTTAAATGACAGCCTTCTATTAACAAAGGAGACTGACCATTCAATTTATCAGTTGCCACTTATTATTTTGACTGATTATAAGAACATGAGTTCTATTGGTTAGGGTTATGAGAAGTTATTGTTAGCTTCCACAATTTCAAGCATTCCATATTTTGAAATCGCTTTCTGAATACATATAAAAATGATACATTTCTTATTTTATAAGAAAAGTGCAAGACAGTATAGTAAGGAGGCTTTTGAGTGTTACAATAGCAATAGAATACATTTGAAATGAAGTCTTAGGTTCCATTTGGTTCCATAAACAGCCCAGAGGGTGATGTCCCTGGGTGATGTCCTACAGCACATCCTACCAGCCCTCTCCTACTGCTGCTGGCCAAATCGTCAGTGAAATTGCAGACAGGGCTGGATGAACTGAATTAAAGTACATTCTTCTTTCCCTGTCCAGCTCATCCCTTATTGACTCCTGAGCTCTTCTGACCTATAGTAACCATCTGATCTCTTCACGATACACACGGGCTTATGTGTTCACATTTGCTTTTTGTAGGCCATTCCTACGCCAAGACAGACTGTGGCCACCTTGATTCAGAGACCCTCTTCTATGCCTCCATAGTTCCCTCCATGCTGGTGTGGTGCTAGGTATGTATAGCTGTGTAGTTAAACAGGTTTATTCCAACTAGAAAAGGAGATGTAAAGTCATAGTAGGCCTAAAAGGTAAGGCAAAATAGGTAGATTTGATGCAACACGGGCTTCCAGCTACAGACTTGAATGGGGGATGAGGAAGTGGGAAGGCAAGGCTCCAGGGCCTAAAGTCCAGAAACTTGGCTGCCTCTCTTTTCTTTGTTCTTCCCATTCTTTTTATCTTCAGCTACTCCTCTTCCAAGTCACTTGTTTAATAAAGATTGCCATATCTGCCTGCTCTCCTAGAGG
Organism: Chlorocebus sabaeus; assembly: GCF_047675955.1. Classification (NCBI taxonomy): domain Eukaryota; kingdom Metazoa; phylum Chordata; class Mammalia; order Primates; family Cercopithecidae; genus Chlorocebus; species Chlorocebus sabaeus. The sequence continues at coordinate 19,165,536 of NC_132913.1, forward strand.
CAGTCAGCATCACTTAATAGTGGTGAAAAATACATGGGGTGTCCCAGAAAATAATATATTACTGTGTAACGAATGGCAGGTAAGCTTGAAGCCTACGTGAGTCCACTAATCTTTGAAATCATTAATTTGTAACTTATGATTGAATGTGCTCATTCATTCACTGAGTCATTCACCAAACATTATATGGAACAGTGTACAATTTATACCACAAATCCTCAGTGCAAACATACAGTGCTTCAGACTCTATGTATATTTTGCAATCTGAATGCCTATAGAACATTCTGTGAGTGTCTACTGATTGGGAGACACAATTGAAAAATACATTGAAATATTTCCACCTGTTTTCCGATAAAAAAATAAAGTCAAAGCGTAGGCACTGTTTGTCTGAATGATAGGGGATAACTAAGATTGTACAGAACTGGAAAAGTTAGGACAATCTGAAAATAAAGTGCAGCTAATTGAATATGATACAGTAATCTCTTGGATACAGAGAATTCAGTTATTAGTGGAAACCCAGTTCATCAATGGAAATGTAATTGTTGACAGAGCATGAACTATGATTGATATGAGGTCAGAAAGTCCAAAGGTCACAGGGTTAGTGACTCATATTAGGTTGTCAGAGCCTTTCCTGTAATACACTCCACACTAGGAAAGCAGAGTGATTGGAACATGCTCTCCTTTCATCTTAGAGATGAGACCAGTTTCCACCTAAGCCTCTGGTATTTGGACTTGGGCCGGTAAGGCAACTCATAGAAATGCATTCCCAGAAGCAGGGAACCTCCCCACCCCCGACATCAAACTTCCAAACCAACACCAAATGATGTCCAGTCCCCAGGAGAGACTCATCTCACCCTAGGAGGGGGCAGTGGGTAATATGCCCAGGGCTTCCTGCTAACTTTGGCCCCCGGGACTGCTGAAGCATGCACCACCCCTGTGGTGAGAGAGAAGGAAGAAAAGAAGGAAAGGACATTCTAGAATTGATGTGGTGAGGGTGTGGGTAGAATGAAGTTGCCCAGGGTTGTGCTGTAATATACATGAGTATAAAAGCACCCGGTCTGGCCTTGGAGACAGGGACTCCAGGAAGACCCCTATAGCATTGTAATGTTCGGGTGCATTTTCACATTTAGCTCGTTCGCTCCCTACATGTATTCCCTATTTTACCATTATTTCCCTGTTCTCAGCAGTTTGTTCCAAATAATTTTCTCTTTTAATTCATTGCCCTCATGTTCAATTTCCTTTTGATCTGTAGGTATCAGCGGCCAAGTATATGTGAAGTACTGTCTCTGTTCCCTGTCACTCTTAACTAGATGGAAAAACAACTGCTCAAGGTTTCCAAACCCTCTCCCCATTCATTTATTCCATGGCTTCAGTTGTGACCCTTCGAGGTGGCTTGGAAAAGGCTTCATAGTAAACCGCCTAAGAAGACCCAGCTCCAGCACTGAAAGTCAAGTGTCCTTTCCTTCTGGGCAAAGCAAAATGGTTGGTCACCCTAAGCCTACTACAATTTCTATTAGCAACTTCTCAAAATCTCAAAAATAAGAAAAAGAAAATCTAATGGAAACAGTGTGCTCCTATACTAGTTGCCTAAAACCATCTAATTGCCTCTAATAGCCCCTCACATGTAAAGATTCTGTGTGGCTTCCTCTATATCTTGCTGACCCCAGTTCCTATGGTAACATAAACCTCTGCTGCATTCATTTCCATTTACCTCGCCACCCTCCCTTTCTTCAGCATCATCCGTTACCCTTGCGGCAACCCCATCTATCACCCCATCGATCCCTGAAAAAGAGATTTGGTCAAATTGCACAGTCTTTACAAAGTGATGCTGTGTTGAGCCTTCCTGGGTGAGCGCAACCTTTCAGCCTGGAACTAACCCTGGGGAAGATGCAGACATGCACAGGCCCCTTAACAGGGAGCAGGGAGCCTCCAGCTGCCAGCTCCCTCAGGCTTTGCGTCACCCAAGGACCCTTCTTCGCCAAGTGGCCCACAACTAGTTACTGATCCATGTAGGAGCATAAAGGCCAAGAAATTCCAGACTGATCCCAGTCACTCCAAGGCGCCATACTCACTCCACAGCATCCTGCAGGGTTGGCTGTGGCTCTGTCGCTTCTGACCCCAATGCACGTCTTCTATGTTCAGTCCTGAATTATTCCCCTCCCTCCCATGGATGTTTCTTCTTAAACAATATACAGCAATGTCCTTATTCAATCAATACGCAGACTCATTTCAGTGTCTACTTCTAGAGAACCCAGTCTGCGTCATGACCTCAAGAACTTTAATTACAAAAAGGAGAAGTTTGGTTTCTCCTGAGCCCACAGTAAAATCTGTTTGTTTTTAGATAACTGGAACACTGAATCATGGTAAGAAATTAAAATCTGGAGAGCTATACGACGAGCTCTGGTAACCCAACAGATAATCTGTTCTTAAGAAACACACACTTGGCCGGGCGCGGTGGCTCAAGCCTGTAATCCCAGCACTTTGGGAGGCCGAGAGGTGTGGATCACGAGGTCAGGAGATCAAGACCATCCTGGCTAACCCGGTGAAACCCCGTCTCTACTAAAAAATACAAAAAAACTAGCCGGGCGAGGTGGCGGGTGCCTGTAGTCCCAGCTACTCGGGAGGCTGAGGCAGGAGAATGGCGTGAACCCGGGAGGCGGAGCTTGCAGTGAGCTGAGATCCGACCACTGCACTCCAGCCTGGGTGACAGAGCCAGACTCCGTCTCAAAAAAAAAAAAAAAAAAAAAAAGAAAAGAAACACACACTTAAAGCAGGGCAGAGTAGCAGCTTAGAAAATTAAATAACATATATAAGGCCAGGTAATAATAACAGTAACCATAATGCTCATAAACATTTGGATAGCACTTAGGATGTGCCAAACACCTTTCATAGCCCTTTAAATATCTTAACTCATTTAATCTTCACCATGATCATATGAGTCAGGTCCTTTCATTATCCTGTTTTACAGCGAGGAAACTGAGGCACATACAGGTTGAGTAATTTGCCCAAAATTGCACAGCTAGTGAATGGGCAGAGCTAGGGTTTCAAACTCTAGCAACTGGCTCTAAAGTCTCCACCAAACTGTAACTGTATGCTAATGTAGGGTATGTACTCTGACTACAGACATATAATGAAACTAAAGAACGAAGTTGGACAGTAAGTGAGAAATCAAGCAATCAAGAATCTGGAGACGTAGAACTCAAAGAGTCAGGTCAAAATGGGACATGAGAAGAGTGAATCACAGCAGAGACCTTGATTCTCTGGCTGGATTCTGGCCCAGACTCCACCTTTCCTTTGCAGGGCAGGAGGCCAGTTGAGGGTTGGCCAGCATAGGTCTGCATGTGAGGGCAGATAAGTAGGTGTCCCAGGATAGAATAAAGGATTTAGATGCAGGAATGCAGACAGGTTTTGACAGAGATAGGAAATAAAACTGACTCAGTGGAAGGGAAACAAGCAATAAGATTCATATCCTCATCCAACCCACGGCAATAAACACTGCCCTCCATCTTCAACAGGTTGTATCAATATTTCGATAACATTCCTTTTTCCTTAAATAAGGAAATCCTCTGTGTTAAACTGAGGTATACTCAGGCCCAATTTCAACCCCCCATGTTAATGTCCCTGTGGGTATCACATATGTACCTTTCTCTCCCCATTATAGTTCTACCCTGCAAACGTAATTCCTTAAATTCCCAACAAATAGGATTCATAAATACATAAATATTTTTGGCTTTCATACATGTCTACACAAAAACATAGAGATGATTGTTTTCTTTTCCTTTTATTCAACAGTGGTGCTGCAGAGAAGCTAGACAAACCAGTGGCCCATCACTAGCACATCAATCCATAGGTACAGGGTAAGTCACAGATTGTTCCCTGGTACTCAGGAGGCTACTGTCTCCCAGCTTCCTTTCGGGAATTGTTTCCTCATCCATGAAGTTACTGCTAAGTTGGGATAACCCAGGTCACTACTGCTTCTTGGAGATTAATTTTTAAACCCCATTCTACCTCCTGACTCTCTGCAGGAGAAAATAGAAAAAAAGACAGAGATAAATAAAATTTTAAAAAATCCTATGTTGCAAATTATTTATACTTCAAGTCTTTGGTGAAGCAGGATCTAAATCCCTGTACCTCTGGCTTCTCTGAGCTCTGTGTATTATTCAGATGGCTGTGGAAATTGAACCCCAGGCTAAAGGCATAGAAGGGAAAATAGCTATTTTCTCTTTTACCATGGAAACCCTCTGCACCATGGGGTGCTAAGAAGAAATGAACAGCTTTAATAACTTGGGGGATGTCTGCCTCTACCTAAGCCAACATAATGGAGTTATGGTGTAGTATAAATCATGGGTGTCTAATTCAGGCTGCCTCTCAAGGGCTCAGGGAAGCCTCGTACTCACTTAGAACAAATCGGCATGGTTTATTCCCTAGACAAATTAAGCATTTCCCCCACAAGCTTTAATCACCTCTGAGTACCCTAGAAGAGGCAGTGCACAGGTCCTCAGAGAGAACATTTGTGGATGGACTTTGGTTTTGCATGTGACGCTTCCATCCCAAATACAAAAAGATGTTCATTATTTTGGAAGATTATGTCTTACGAATGTGTATTCGGTACAAAGTTTCTCTCTCTCGCTCTCTTTGGAAGAGAGTTTTGGAAACAAATAGCTGCAAACTCAATAGCTACTTGCAATCATTTCTGGAAACTTTAACTGACAGCCTGTTTCTTCCCTTTTCTTCCAACCTTCTTCCTCTTTCCCTCCCTCTTGCTCATCTTTTTAATATGACTTAAGTAAGGAAGAACTTAACAATATCTACCTTAGTCCCTAACACTTTTTTCAGAACTCTGTTTCTGAAAGAATGATCTCACCACAAATTAATCCTCCATTGCTCCTAAAATAAATCTGTATAGAATGACGACATTTGTTTCCAACTTTATAATAGGAGTTTAAAAAAAATCTTAAAGTAAACTTGGGAAAGAAATGTCTTAGGTGCATTTGTGTTCCTGGTGAACAGCATCAAAAGGTTTTATGCTGGTAAGACAGGGCCAGAGATGGTTATTTTATTGGACTCTTGTGCCTCATGCCCATCCACTTCCTGTTGTAAGAGATTCTTCCTATGGAGAGTGAAGAATATGCTGGCTAATTTAGGCCCCACTATTCTTCTTGGTGGAATCTCAATGGCTATCCTGAGCTCCAGGTGTCAGTCTGGGAATGCCTTTTCACAGGGCAGGCATCTGGCTCTGGGTCCTTGGCAAACCAACTGTGACAGGTTCCTCTGACAGCTGCAATGGCAGGGCTGGGCCTCCAGGTGATTAAATAATCCTGCTTTCTGGCCCACTCCTGTGTTTGGATTGGAGCCATTTCCCTGGAATGGGACTGAACCAAACACAGCTGCTGCTCACCGACCACAGTAAGGTGTCTATGGGCTGAGCACTCCCCACCCTAAAATTGTGAAATGTCCCCTTTTCTTTCTCAGACAACTCAAACCTGCAGTTATCACAGACATGCCCCTGGAAATACAAGAACCTCCATCTGTCTGAAATGGGGCTGAAATTTCGCTTTTCGTTGTAAGTATTGTTAAATTTGATAGCTCTGCTTTGAAAAGCAGGGGCCGTTTCTAACGCTGGCTAGAAATATTCCTTTCTTTCCACAGTAGTAGGCATGCCCATGCAATACACATTTGACTACATGTCTACACCAGATGAAGAAATGGATCAAGGGGATGTAGACTCAATGTATTTACATTTTCCAAAGACATGACACCATGTCCTGAAGAAAAAATTAAAAGATCGCTTTGTGGTGAAGCTTAATGTTGCAGATACCAATGGCCTCCTACTGAATAAAAACACACATTCATAGCAGGTGGGAATTCAATTTAACAATAGTAAAACTGCTGCAACGGGATTCTATAGCCTAGTGGTTTTTAAAGTGTGGTCTCTAGACCTGCAGCACCAGCACCATGCAGGAGTCTCTTAGAAATGCAAATTCTCAGGTCCAACCCCAGACCTACTGCATCAGGGACTCTGTGAGTGGGACTCAACAATGGTTCCACAAGTCACCCAGGAGATTCTGATGGATGCTAAAGACTGAGAACTGTCCTAGCTGAAACTGGGGCCAGACACTATCAGACTGGGGGAGTGTGAGGATTGCTCTGGAGAATTTTTCATGCATGCTCTGAATAATCACTCCAGCGTCATTCACTCCTCCTTCAGCTAGATCTAATCCATGCTGCCATCCTCTCCTAAAGGGTGTTACCATCAGTTAATTCCCTGCTTCTACACAATTTTAACCCCTCACACACGCATGCACAGTAGTAACCAGTGATTTGCTGTAGCATGGGCAGTTCGGCAGACATCCAAATGCATCAACTCACCATAAATTCTAATGAAAGTCTTTCCAAGGGGCAGACATAAATGTCCCCATTTTACAGATGGTAAAAACCTAGCTTGTCAATTAGTGTTTCGATTAAGACAACATAAAGATAGTTCTGCCTTCACCCCTCGTTATAATGAATAGCCATACTTCCAGTTTTCTGATCCAGTCAACCTGATATAAAATTTGAAATCTCAAATATTCTCTCTAAAGCCTTCACTCAGCCTTGACCAAATTGAAGGTTAGGGTAGGGATATGCTGTTTTTTGTTCAAGATGTCTCCAGCCAACTAATAAGAATTTTCACAGACAAAAATCATTTTGCAAAACAGCATCTGTGGTGATACCCACTGTTTCTGAGGTCATTTGACACAGGCGTCTTCATTCCATTCTAACAGGAGTTGTAAACTGATACAACCTTTCTGGGAAGCAATTAGGCTATCATTTGATTTTGTAATGATACTTCTTGGAATTGATCAAAAGGAAATAAATAGACGACAGATGATAAAAAAAATATATGACACAGTGTGGATGTTTGTCCTCCCCAAATGTCATGTTGAAATGTGATTCCCAGTGTCAGAGGTAGAGCCTGGTGGGAGGTGACTGGATCATGGATCCCTCATCTCCTCATGGATCCTCATTCACGGATCCCTCACGAATGACTTAGCAACTCCCACCTCTTGGTGATGGGTGAGTTCTCACTGTGAGTTCACACGAGATCTAGTTGTTTAAAAAAGTGTGGCACTTCCCCTCAACCTTGCTCCTGCTATGGGACATGCTGGCTACCCATCACCTGTCGCCATGATTGGAAGCTTCCTGAGGCCTCCCCAGTAGCAGATGCCAGCACCATGATTCCTGTAAGGCCTGCACTGTTGTGAGCCAATTAAACGTCTTTTCTTTATAAATTACCCAGCCTCAATATTCCTTTATAGTGATGCAAGAATAGCCTGATACAATATCTAAGGAAGTTCTCTATCATGGAGTTTGTAAAAGTTCACATAAAATGGGCAAGGTTAAACAAACTGTAGTTCTTCCATAAGATGGACTATAATATAGCCATTTAGAAGCCAACTTTTGAGCACAAGTTATTAAATAATAGTCATAAGATAAAGTCAAATGAAAATTGCATGATAGAAACCTTTTATAAATAGTAAGACCTAATTTTTAAGTAATTATGATTTAACAAAACTGTACTTACATGTGTACATGTGCACACACAGATAGATATATTGAAAGTGACTGGATATAGACCAGTGATATATTAAGAATGATTATATGTGGGTAAATGTATTAAGAATTATTTTCATACATTTTTCATAATAAATATGTTACTTTTATACATAGAGGAAAACAATGTTTTTTAATAGGAGATGTGGTTCCCATATTCCTAGGATAGTTCAGGTAATTAGAAGTCTTGCACATGCACACACACACACACACATAAAATGAGCTAAATTTATTGCTAAAAATACTCTCTTAAGAAAGCCCTGCACTTTTTCGATGTTGGGGAAATGTAATCAAGGTTTGGACTCCCTCCTCGGCAGTCAGTTCTGACACTGAAAGATAATGGATCCTGAGAGGCAGTGCCTAGCCTGAAGTCCCATTGACAAAGGGCCAGGCAGGGTTTTGAATCAGGGCACATTTGTATAGGTAACTGGAAGAGGCTTCTTAATACTCTTTTTTAAAAATGAGGGCAGAGCCAGGTGCAATGACTCATGCCTGTAATCCCAGCACTTTGGGAGGGCAAGGCAGGTGGATCACTTGAGCTCAGTAGTTCAAGACCAGCCTGGCCAACATGGTCAGACCCATCTCTACTAAATATACAAAAATTAGCCAGGCATGGTGGCATATGTCTGGAATCCCAGCTACTCAGGAGGCTGAGGCAGGAGAATTGCTTGAACCCAAGAGGCGGAGGTTGTGGTGAGCCGAGATTGAGCCACTGTGTTCCAGCCTGAGCAACAGAGTGAGACTCTGTCTCAAAAAATAAGATAAAATTAGGGCAGGGAATGGGAGGATGTAGGTCAAAGAATATGAAGTGGCAGATGAAACCTGGAGAGCTAATATACAACGTAAGGACAATAGTTAATAAAACTGTATTATATTCAGGATTTTTGCTAAGAGAGTAGGTTTTAGCTGTTCTTGCCACCAAAAAAAAAAAAAAAGAAAGTAAAGACAAAAGAAGGTAACAGTGAGATGACAGAAATCAGTGAGATGACAGAAATGTTAATTTTTCTTGGCTATAGTAATCATTTCACTATATATATCAAAACATTATACAACTTATATACAGTAAAAATTAAGCAAAATAAAGATAAAAATGAGGGCAAAATAACCTGTTATTTGCAGTCAGTTTAGGAGACATGTTTAATGCAGTTTTAAAATGGGAAGAAATAATATCAAATACAAACTATGCACTAGTACACTTTTCATACAGGTTTCATTACATCAAACCTGGAAAAAACTATTATCTCCATTTTCTAGATGAGACAATGGGGATCCATAGACACTAGCTAGATTGTCAACTTAAACACAGTCACTTAATGGACACAGATCAAGGCCATGTTTGTCCAAATCAAAGCCTGTACTTTGCACACTCTATTATCCACTACCACTGATAGCTTAAGTAGTTTGAAACATCTTGGTTGAGTCGGGAATGCAAGTCAGGCCTTTTACTTCTTGTTTACTATTCTTTTGCAATGAACGTCACAAAATGTCATTTTGTCATGGATTATACACCACTTCCATGTAGATTTTTTCCAAATATTTCAAGAAGTTAATGATATAAAATTACAATGATTGAATGTATAACATGTATTAGACATGTGTCAGTCACTTTACATATGTTATTTCATTTACTAGTCTTCATAACAACAGTCCTATGCATTATTCATGCTCTTTTACAAATGAGGAAACTGAGACTCAAAGGAGTTAATTATCTACCCCTATTCACAGGTAGGAAGTACCAAAGCCAGAATTCAAAATGATCTATTGGACCGCAAAGTCTGTGCTCTTATTTTCTCTATTCGGAAATATTTCTAGAGAAAAAGATTCCACAAGCTCCTCCATCTCTTAGTCTGGCATCAAGTTTATGTGTTTTGGCAAAAATAATATCTTGGCATGGTGCTGATCATTAAAAAAGAAAAAGTGAGAACAAGTACTATTGGCCTTTGTAAGAGTCTGGGATTAAGTATGAACAGATATTAGAGATAATGGGCAGATTTGGCGTTTCCTTCTCAACATCTTTAGCATAAAGTTCATTAGGAGCTGGGGTTTTCAATAGTAAAAGTTCATTCAGTTACAATGAACTCAGACTCTTAGTAGAATCTCATTCAATACTTAAGTATTAATGACCAACTGAAGCCAAGTGATCTCTAGGTATCTAAGCGCCTCCCTCAGAAGGTCCAGCCTGCCAACACAAGCCCACGTGATCTGCGGCCCAATGATGTCCACCCTGAACCCTCAATCACTTCTTTCCTTCCTTCTGCTTCTGATTCCTGGCCAGTTCCTGAAACCCCCTGTACTTGATGCTGGGATTTACCTCCTTGGACTCACTCACCTTCAGACTTAATGCTTGATGCGAGTGATTTACCATAGCCTCAGCTGCCTCTCTGAGCCATCCCTCTTACTTATTACTGGGTCACATATTACTATATAAACTTCAGGAAAAAGAGGTAACAAGTCATTGCTCAAGGACAGTGCTACCAATGGGTTCTCCTCCAACAAATGTGAATCAGGCATCTTCACATAGATGTGACGCACTGTGTGGAGGATGCTGGCTAGTCCATGTCCAATTTGCCTTCTCTTAATCTTTGTGAGCAAAGTGGTGCTGTGAGCAGATGGTTGCTATGTTGACACAAGAAATCTGGGGTACAATCAGTTGGCACTTGATCCCGTCTTAAGACAGCAGTGCCACCCACCCACCCACACACACACACACACACACACACACTCTCAGGATTTAGGATAGGCAGATAGTGTGAGTGAGGAATAGGGTGGGGCTGCAATAAGGAATGGTGGGGACTACGATGAACTGGAAAGGCCATTGCCAGCAAAGGCATCTGGATCTACAGGTTTTGAACACTAAGCAGGCTAAATAAAAGAGGTCTGCAGCCAGTTCAGAATCTCTGAATTGGACAATCTGTCTTTTAGCCTTGACTAAGTATACTCCTAGCAGAACTTGAATTAAGAGAAAGTCGAGGTAAAGGACTCACACAAGGGATGTGCCCTGCCCTAATCGAGCAGGCTACCCGACGTCCTCACCTTTTCCCTTCATGAAGCGAAAGGCTGGCACCATTTTCACTATATCAGTCATCGCATTTTTCGGAACAAGTAGTGAGTAAGCACGAGAGCCCGGGAGCCAGATTGCCAGGGCTGGAACCCTGGCTCCACCACCAAGATCATTCCTCAGTCAAGCCTCAGGCCTGTAAAATGGAGACCAGTGACACCACCCTCTCGGCACCACCTTCTCAGGACTTGTGAAGTACTCAGAACAATGCCTGGCACTTATAAAGGTTGTGTCAGGTAATAATCATTGTGTGGCCAACTGAACTGCCTCAAGCCTGCTTTTGGGAAGACAACCTGAGTACAACACACCCAGTTTGGGAGGTGACATCAGAATGGAAAAATCTGGAATGAATTGCATCTTTCTGGGAAAAGCATTGATGTGGATGACAGAAGAGTATTTACGTTTTGTGCACATGGTCTCCACCTGAAGGGAAAAAAAGAAAAAAGTCCTCAAGGCAGGAAGAGAGAGTCAGCCCATAGGAAACCGGGTTTGTCCCCTTCTGAAATGTGGACAACATTGATAAAGTGTTTGGCCCTAACCAAAGTTCCTGCATGATGAGGATGAGGTTTACTTGGCATCTCCCATTCCTATCTCTTCCCCATGCCTTTCCACCAGCATGCAACCCACTTTTCTCTCTCTGAAGGCAGCCATGCTAGAAAATTACCCTTTCCTCCCTGCTCTAACCAAATGCTGATATTTAACCAAGAAAGAAGTTTAATTTGATTTATTAATTCACAGGACAGCATGCAAATGAGTGGATCAGTGAATTCACTTTAACTTTTATCGCGTGACAAGACTTTTCAGTTTCTCCAGTATAGTGTTTTTCAAACCATGATTTATGACCTATCAGAGGTTTAATCAGTTTAATAAGTCCAGACCAGCATTTTGTTAAAGAAAACAGAAACTGTTAAAACAGGATAAAAAGGAATAAATAAATAAAAAGAATAAAATAGAGATGATGTCATGTCCTAAGTGTGTGTGTGTGTGTGTCTGTATACACACACACACTTACATACACATGTGAGTCAACTATGTCACAATGTAAAATATATTTCTTATTGGCAATAATCAAAATAATTTTGGAAATACTATTCTAATGTAAAGTCCTATAGACTGATGTGCTTGGATTCTGGCTTAATGGGACTCTTGATTCCCTTTTCCTCCCTCCCTCCCGCTCTCTCTCCCTCTCCTCCTCTCTCCCTCCCTTCCCCTTCCTCCCCTTCCTTCCTTTCTTCCCTTCCTTTCTTTCCTTCCTTCCTCCCTCCCTTCCTTCCCTCCTTCCTTCCTTCCTCCCTCCCTCCCTTCCCTCTTTCCTTCCTTCCTTCCTTCCTTCCTTCCTTCCTTCCTTCCTTCCTTCCTTCCTTCCTTCCTTCCTCTTTCCCTCCCTCCCTCTCTTCCTACCTTCCCTCCTCCCTCCCTCATTTCCTTTTCCCATTTATCAGTAGTTTATTGAGCACCTTCTGGGAGCCAGGCACTCCTTAAGCATTAGAATTATGGAAGTGAACCAAAACACTAAGGTCCCTACTGTCAAGGAACATACATTTTAGAAGGACATATTAGGCAATAAACATATAAACAAAAATATGCGTAACATGCAAAGTAGTGATAAGTATCATGGACAGCAAGGTCAAGCGGCAGGGATAGAAGTGATGTGTTTGGTCAGAAAATGATTCTCTGATCGGGGACATTTAAGTAGACTTGAAAGGAGTGAGGAAGCAAACCATGAGACTATTTAGGGACAAATGTTCCAGGCAAAGGGACAGGGCAAAGGCCCTGAGATGATAATCTGTTTGGTGTTGGGAAAGATACCAAGAAGCCAGTGTGCCTTTGGGGAGGGAATGATGGGGCAGTAGGGAGGAAATGAGGTGCAGTGGTTGTGGAGATCATGTGGCCATGTTGCAGACAAGGTAACAACTCTGGCTTGGACTCCAAATGAGATGTGGACCCAATAGTGGGTTTGAAGCAGAGGGTTGACATGATCCTGCCCACATTTCTGAAGGGATGTTGGGGTTGCTGGAAAAGATGAACTGCAGAGAAACCAAGGGGACACAGGACAACAGATAGGACATACTTTGTAATTCAGAGAGTGACATGGCTCTGGTCTTACAACTAGCAGTGGAGGTGTCAGGATGCACTCGGGTTGGGAATAGTTTATATGTAGATCTGACACTGTGATGAAGTAAAGATGGAATCGTCTTTCCTTGAAGGGAGAGCCTGCAGGAGAAGCGGTTTCATGGGGGAATTGGGAGTCTGTTCTGAATACATCAGGTCAAGATACCTAGCAAGCATCCAACTGGGGAGACGTCCAGGGGGCTGCTGGATGCACGGCCCTGGAACTCAGGAGAGAGAGACCCAGGATGGAGGTATAGATCTGGGAGGTGTCAGCATATAACTAGTATTTAAAGCCATGAGGCTAGATGAGATCACCAAGGAAGTCCACATAAATAAAGAAGAAAAGATATTCAGACAGTGAGGTAATGTTCAGGCACATTATAATCCTCCTCATGCCCACCAGATGGCCAGAGCCCCTTTATATGGATGTAGGGAGCCATCCAGAAATATCTGGACCACTGCATCAGGAAGGCTGCCATTCTTTCATCCAATATTTATTGACAGCCTACGGGTGCCAGGCATTGATGGCCTTAGAGATAGAAGAAGATGTTTTGATGAAAAGAAGAGACTTGCTAATGTACGTGAAATACAAACTGATGTTATTTCCACAGCTAAGACAAGATTGGTCGAGTCTCTCCCAGCTGCCTGAAAGCAACTCAGCGAGAAGGCTGTGGACAGAAAAGAGCATCAATGGAGCTAAAACTGAAGCCTCCTTTGCCCAGCAAATGACACACTCTAGAATCCTCTTACCTGCCTTCCTTTTCTGTTAAGCGGGGCGCCTCAACCCCACCTCAGCCTCCGCTCACTGAACTCCACAACCTTCTCCCAGGGAGTGTCCGCTTGGCTGGACCTGCCTAACGAGTCAGTTTTCCTACATCCCTCTCCTCAGCATCCTCCTTTGAAGACATTCACTTGAAAGTGGTGAGGTTGGCTGTGGGTGGAGAGGCCTGAGAACATGACTTCCACAACCATGGCAAACTACAAAACCCAGCATAAGAACAGTAGAAATTCCCAAAGGAGGAGTTAACTCACGGGTGAATTCTCAGTTCGGTGAACTGTCATGCATCTTTAAATATCATCGCCTAGGACTTTATTACTGTTTACAAGTGCCCTGGTCACTTATCGACAGTAAAAATTTGCTCCTTTGCCCAGCGCTTTGACTCACTGAAGCAGAAGACTTTGATTTAATAAGCAGTTTTCTTCATGCCTTCTCATGTTTCTGAAAGTTTGTTCACAAAGTATATGTGATGGTGAGAGTATGCTGTCTGTGTGTGTGTGTGTGTGTGTGTGAGAGAGGGTTGTGTGTGAATATTTTGTGTTGTGTGATGTGTTTGTGAGTGGCATGGGTTGTGTGTTTGTGTGAGTAGTGTATGTATACGAGTGTGTGTGAGTGTTGGGTGCAGGTATGTCCAAAGCTGTGTCATTCTTCTGCTGGAGCCCACATTGCAGAGAAGCTATAATTAAGCAGAGAACCAGTGGGTGCCGGGGGAGGGGAGGCACTTCCTACCACCCTGGGAAAATAAAGTAGGGCTTCTTGTCAGGTGGAGCAATGATCATTTATTTAGATACTGGTGATCAACATTAAACTAAGAGCCCAAATAAACAGTGAGCTGAAGTCAGCCCATAAAGAACTTGGATGGCCGGGTTTCCCTTCCTGCTGAGGGAATGTGTTTGCCAACCGAAGTCACGTGCCTCAGAAAACAGCTGCCCCTTTCTGCTGCCAGGGGAGCTGCTGCTCTCTCTTACTCTTTCCAAATGGATAATTTAAGCATCTTCCACTGCATTGGAAACACAGACCCACATGTTTCCAGGAAGGAGGGGGAGAGGACTTTTGGGTCTAGGTATTTATCAGAGGCAGAAGGGAAAGTATAGTCTGAAAATCCTGTTTCTCTGCAAACAGCCTGGAGAACATTTTAACAACTGTCGCTGTTGGCTCCTGGCTTCATCACACTGAAATGGAAAGCGCTTGGGGGGCACAAAACAAACAAAACACCAACATAAACATCTGGATCCCACCTTAGAATGTGCAGAGAATTGCTGCGCGTATCCTACTGTTTTTCTACATAACAACTCTGTGAAATACGGAATTGAAGCTCAGAAAATTTTCTTTCACAGAAGCAGTCCCAGAAATGACACTCAAGCCCAGGACTTTAATTTTTTTCCTAATTTTAATCATACAAGTAGGTCATGTTTATGATATGAAATTTCCCCCCAAACTCTACAGAAGAGTACAAGGCAAACAGTTAAAATTCTGTTCATTCTTAGGACCTCAGAATCAGTCCTCAAGGGTAATTATCTATTGCTAAGTACCTCTTATATGTCTTTCCAGAAAAGGTCAATCACTCACACACAAATGCACGTTTATTCTTTTTAAAAATATAAATAGGATCATTCTATACACACACACACACACACACGGGTATGAAACATTTTTCATTTGACAATACACCTTATACTATTTTCAAGACATATTATCTGCATAGAATTCTCCCAAACAGTGCACCCTAATTTATTTAACCAGCTCCTTGCTGATGAAAGTTCAGGTGCTTTCAAACCCAAATCTCTTGATTGTGCAAACCAGGCTCTTTTGCTTACAAACTATGTCACTCTAGTCAGAGAATGAGACCCAGGTCAGCCTCAGGCAAAATAAAAGTTGTTTATGTGCTTAAGCATTTATTTATTTATGCAACACCTAATGCCAGGTAAGACTTGTACCTTCACAAGCATCTCTCTCCTTTCCAAATTCCTTTCTTCTTGTGATATTCATTGACCCTTTCTGCATTTCCCCATTAAAACCATGAATTGCTAGCAAGGAACTGGAAAACAGTTTCTTGACTTCATCTATACCTTAGACTTTGCCCGCATTCTCACACCACTGGGAACCAGTTATTAGGATACCAACGACAATTTGATATCATGAAGACCAAGCTGCTGATTAAAGTCTCCAATTTCAGCCATTCAGCTGATGTCATGAAGACACAAATACAGAAACAGATTAATATCCATTTAATTTTATAAAAGGCATCTTTGATTCTTCTTCAGAACACACTTTGCCTACACTTTTGCCTTCTATGAAAGGACAGCATTTGTGTGTTTTAAACCAGTATAACATTCCTGCTCAGGTTTTGATGAAAAGGGTTTTCATTTTTCTATTTTGTCTGAAATGCAAACATTTAGGAATTATAAATTCTAGTGTTATGAACATGCCCAGCTTCAACAGGGCTAGATGGGGATTAATCTGGGTTAATCCTTGTTCTCATCCTCAGTCCAGACATCAGAAAACAAAGTACAAAGTTATCTTTGAAGCAGAAAGTAGCTGTCAGTCCTGTTACTATCCAGTTTCAATAGCACCTGAGAACCATGAGCATCCCTGGATTGTCCTTCCTGAGGAAGATCCAATAGTTCAGTGTTTATAAAATAAACAGTCACTACTACTGTAATTTTAAGTAGACTATCTCCTAACAAAGCTGATGCAGAATTCACAAGAGGAACCCAGAACTACTTCTTTAAAATTTGTTCATGTTTGCACATTTATCCATAGATAGATGATATACACTATCTGATATCACACAGAATTGTATACACATTTGTATGCATACATACACACAGATATGTCATCTTCACACAAAAAAGGAAGAAGATACCCTAATCAATTGTGTACTAGAGATAAGGGGCTCTAGAGCTTGCAATTTTCTGACAAAATTAAAACAAAAAGCCAGCATGCACCCTTGGACCAATGGTGTCTTCTGTTACCATTACTGCACACACACACAAGAATATTTTGATGCCAAGTAATAAATGCTAAAAATCTTAAAATAGGTTTCGATACTTTAAAATGAATACTTAAAATTTTATTATTTTTTAAACTCTATGTTATTTTTTATTCTCTTTTTGCCAAAGGCTGGGGAAAACCAGTTGACAGACTAATGTTTGGGTGCTGTGGGGTGGCAGAGAGCCATCTAGTTCAGTCGGCCACTTAGCAGTCTTGCCCAGGTTACTTTTAATTTGTATGAGTACATAATGGGTTTATCTATGTATGATGTTTTCATACAGGCACGCAATGCATAATAGTTACATTATGTGATTATGGAGAATTCTTCTCTTCCAGCCTCTGTTTCCTCTTCTGTGAAACAGAGGATAGAACTTCTTTCAGGATGATGTGAGAATTAATGACATAATGTGCATACAGGGTGCAGTCCTCATTTCCATATTAGGTAAACTCCTGAGTTACGGTCCCCTCTGCAAGTGCCAGGAGTATCCACAGACCCTCTAGGCAGGTCCCCTCCGAAGAGCCCAACCTGGAGACCAGGCCCAGCTGGAGCCTCTTAGAGAGATACGGTGATAAATACATGCTGTACTTTCTTCCCACCCAAATCTTCTACAACTCCCACTAGTAACATTGTTTTTCTTCCTCCAAAATCTCCTTTCACATGGTGGTACCATCACTTCCTGTGGAGCCCACCCTTCTTTGACGAGTCAATGACAGTGATGAATTCAGGAGAGGCCATCATTGCAGCCGTGGGACTCTCAGGCAGGATGGCTTGATGGTTAGGTGGCTGGGTTACCATCTCCACCACAGTGTGCAGCTGACTCCCAACTTCGTTGGCTGGGAGGAAACCTAATGAGAAAATCTCTCTCTCTTCTCAGCCTCCTTCTCTCACTCTCACTTTCTCTTGCCCTGGGGTCAGCCCCATCATCTCTCTTCTTGGCACTCCCTGACATGCCACCATGAGGATACAAAGCCCATCATGCTAGCATCCCACGTTAACCATAACCTCCTGGAGTCAGACTGTGATTTGTTTGTTTTGGGATCTTCAGGCCTAACAGAGTGTCTGACACTAAGTAGGTATGCAACACATTTCTGGTGACATGACATTGAACTGAAAGAGCCAAGAAGTTCCACGTAAAAAGAATGGGTTTCTAGTGCCCTGATTGCTCTTATGTCATAAACTATTTTCTGCTACCCCTGTTTCCTCATCTACAAGAGAGAGGTAATTCCTCTTAACTGCCTTTTCTTGTAGGGTTTTGTCAAGAGAGAACAAGATACACAAATTCTAAAAGAAACTTTGATAAAGTTTAAAAGGAGTGAAAAACAATATAGTTACTTTAAGACACCAAAAGGATACGGGTATGTTACATCGCTTCATCGCTATATGAGGACCACAGGACACTGCTGAGTGGCTGAGTTTATTCATTTCCTCACTGATATATTCATTCATTCATTCAACAAACACACACTGAGCATTGTAAGTTAAATGAGACAACCTCCCACCCTCAGGCAGCCAAGGGTCTCATGGAAGAAACCAATGACTAAAGAAATACCTGAAAGATCATGGAATTCAAGATGTGAAAGAAACAACTGTGGATTCCCAGGGGTCACTTAACACAACTTTCTAGTGGAGATGGCCATGAAAGGACTCCTGGGGGAAGAGCAGGAGTTGAACAAATACAGTAGCAAGAAAGGGTATCCCAGGCTAAGCAAGGTCACAAGCAAAGAGACAAGGGACAGTATTACGCACATTGATGCCTTGTGGTTGATATCACTTTTGTTTTGTATTGTTTTGTTCTATTTTAATGACTATTTAGGTGGGGTGTGTATAACCCAGTTCACCAGGGGGCCCAGCACTACTCTATTATCGTCACCTCTCCTTCTCCTCTTCCTGTTTCTTCTTTCTCCTCCCTCATCCTCCCCCTTCTTCCTCCTCCTCCTCCTCTTCTTCTTTTTCTTCCTCCTCCTCCCCACCTCCTCTTCTTCTCGTCTCCTTTTCCTCTCTTCCTCCTCCTCTTCCTTTTTTCTTTTTCTTCACTGCCAGCCTGTTTCTTGAAGGCATTTAAGATGGCAAAGCAGGGAACTGAGGGAGGTGAGGCAGAAGAGACAGGCGGGGGCAGATCTCAGGGGTCTTGGTGGGGCATGCTACGAAGTCTGGGCTTTCCTCTGGGGTCTCTAAAGTACCCTGGGAAGGTTTCAAGCAGAAGAATGACTTGTTCAGGTTTGCTTTACAGATCAAGGTTACCAAACCGTTTCTGTAAAGGGCTAGATGGTAAATATTTCAGGCTTTGTGGGCCATACAGTGTCTGTTGAAATGCCCAGCTCTGGGAGTAGCCTGGAAGCAGCCACACACGATAGGTAAACAAACGAGCATGGCTGTGTTCCAGTGACTCTTTGTCTACAGACACTGAAATTTGAGTTGTACATAATTTTCGTGTCACAAAATACTGTCCTTTTGAATTAAAAAAATCGTTTAAAAATGAATAAACCCATTCTCCATAATGTGATTATTATGCATTGCATCCCTGTATCAAAACATCATACATAGATAAACCTATTATGTACCAGTACAAATTAAAACTAAAATTCTTTTTTAAAAAAATATACAAACCATTCTTAGCTTGTGGGCTATATAAAAACATAGATGTGAGGGCGATCTGGCTGCAACATCTGTCACCTCATTGACAGCCAGGGTTGATTTGGCTGATCTGGCTGGTGTCCCCTTCCTCCCTCACTGCTCCGTGTGAGTCCCTCCCAAAGCTGCGTGCTTGGTCGAAGAGGACAACCATCTCCAATAGAGGAGGACCAGTCTTTGGTCAAGGGTATATGAGTAGCTGCGCTCCTCTGCTAGAACCTCCAAACAAGCTCTTAAAAACAGGTTGTACACTGGCTTTGGCACAGACCTTTGCTTGCCAGCCTCTGTTTTTAGATGGATCATTCTGGGAGCAGTGATAAGGACAAAGGTGCAACACTGAAGGTAGAGGCACCACAAAGGAAGGAACAGCAATGGCCCAGGTGAGACATGACAGAGATACAATTCCAAGTGTCAGAATGGAAAATGGGGGGAGAATCAGATTCCAGAAACTGTGATCACTGGATGCGGCGGATACAGTAGAGGGAAGAGTGGAGGATGACCCCCAGGTTCCCAGCATGAATGAGTGAATAGAATGTTATTAACTGAGAGAATCCAGCAGAAGCAGATTCAGGAGTGGATTGAAAATAGTAAGTTCTCCTTCAGACACGGGTTGTGGGAAGACTATGGAATAAGAAGGTGGAGGTGAGGAAAGCCGTGGTACCACCTGAAGCTGTTATGAAAAATAAACACATGGCTTATATAATCACAGACTTTAGGGACTGGAGAAACATGCAGGAGGAACCTCGCCAGTCTCTCTGTCTCAAGAGAGAATTAGACCTGAATCATCTCAGACCAGTGAGAATTCCTCCTTCTCTGCAGGAGGTTTATCCTCTATTTTTCATGCAAAACAGACACCACTTTCCTCTTAGTTGCTGCAGGAGAGATGGAGGTCTACTGACAAATTCCATGGACTAACACTGCAAAAGCTTTTCAGTTCCCCCATTTTCACAAAAAAATTGCAGCTTGCAATTTGCTCTCCTAATCAAATTGCCAGTAGCATATTTGGGAAAAGCCCTGTCAAATATCCCAGTCTGTGGCGTCTGTGATGATCTGTGGAGTGGAGCCACAGCGTCCAGCAAAGCAGAGTGGGAACTGGGGTGAAACAGTGCATCTCTCAAGGAAGTCCTCAGACCAACTGCACCAGCGTCACCTGGACAGCTGTGAAGGCTGTACCCCAGACCTACTGAATCAGAGACTCTGGGGATGGAGCCAGCAGTCTGTAGTTTCACAAGCCCTGCAGGTGATCCTGATGACTGCCTAAGTTAGATAGCCACTGGCCTAAAAGAGGAGACTGCTGTCTGGGTGCGGTGGCTCACGCCTGTAATCCCAGCGCTTTGGGAGGCTGAGGCGGGTGGATCACATGGTCAGGAGACTGAGACCATCCTGGCTAACACGGTGAAACCCCGTCTCTACTAAAAACACAAAACATTAGCTGGGTGTGGTGGCGGGCGCCTGTAGTCCCAGCTACTCGGGAGGCTGAGGCAGGAGATTCGCTTGAACCCGGAAGGTAGAGGTTGCAGTGAGCTGAGATTGTGCCACTGCACTCCAGCCTGGGCGATAGAGCGAGACTCTGTGTCAAAAAAAAAAAAAAAACAAGAGGAGACTGCTGCTGCCTCTGCCCCAGACCTGCTCTCATGCCTCTGGCTTAGTGTGGACAGCTGAGGTCAATCCTCTCCCCCTAAGCACAGCCAGTGGATGCACAATCAGGCTCTTTCTGAGTGTGGTGAGAACCCACCTCTCCTCCCAGCCTGTACCCGCTGCATTTTCCATTCTGCGATGTTTTCATCTCTGGAGCTGCCACAGAATGCCCATAAGCAAGGAAGCTCTGGGCCTAATGGCATAAAAACTGGCATGGGTATGAATATCCACCCGCATACACTAGGAGAAACAGCGCTCCACGTAGTGTGACTAAGACCACAAACTTGGGAGCCAGACATTGTCAATTGGAATGTCTGCTGTATCACTGACATGCTGGTTATCCTCAAGTGAGTTATTGAATCTCCCTATGCCTAATTTCCTCATCTCTATAATGAGGATAAGAATGCCTCGTTCAACAGGTTGTTGTGAGGATTAAATGAGTTAATATTTGCAAAGCACACAAGCAATGACTGGCGCATTGTGCCACATAAACGATATGAGTTTCTAGGCCTGAAATCCCTCATCTTCAGTCAGTCACTTAGCACACTGCAGGTTCACGGGCAGTCATGCTCTGAAGATCTGGGGGAAAACTCAATCCTCTTCCTGCCAAGTTTAGGCTTTGTCTCCAAAATCCTATACAGTACCTTAAATTGAGGAACTGGCTGGACCACACAACTCTGAGAATGATCCTTTTATTCTCCACTAATTCAAAAGGCTAAGTTTCCCAAAAAACTCACAGCTTGACCTTAGCCCTGTGGTTTTTATAACTCCCACAGCCCAGTGATGGACAGGAAATGGAGCCCAATGAAAGAGGCCTTTTCCTTGACAACAGGGGCCCAGTTGCTTTAAGCTGCACAAAACCAGATTCCTTTCTTATGAATACCATGTTGGCTCTTCCAAGGCAGAAGAGATGAGGAGTCCCAAAATAGGTGGCCTGTACATTGTGCCAGGTAGACAGGATTCTGGCTAGGGTGAAAGGTAGGAAGCACTAATATGTCAGTTTCCTAGGGCTTCCATTACAAATTACCACAGACTGGGTGCTGAAAACAACAGAAATTTATTCTCTCACAGATCTGGGGGCCAGAAGTCAAAATCAAGGCGTCATCCTCCTACTGAAGATTCAAGGGAAGAATCCCTCCCAGCTCCATCCTAGCTTCTGCTGGTTGCTGGCAGTCCTTGCTATTCCCTAGCTTAATTAGCTGCATCATGCCAATTTCTGCCTCTGACATCACGTAGCATTCTTCCTGTGTGTCAGTATGTCTGCAGATCTCCTGCTCTTTCTAAGGACTGTCGCTGGAATAGAACTCTTTATAAGAACCAGTCACTGGATTAGGGTTCACCCTAATGTTCTCATCTTAACTGGAGTACATCTGCAAAGGCCCTATTTCCAAATAAGGTCACAGGTACTGAAAGGTTAAGATTTCAACATGTTTTGTCGGGGACACAATTCAAATGCACAAGAGATGGTAGATGTTTCATCTCAGGTAAAAACTTGGAGAGGTTGACAGTGACATCCTAGAAGGCACTGTGAGAATAATTGTGAGGTCCTTGCAGGACCCAGAGGGGAGGAGTACGGAGATCAGGTACTGGCGTCTCCGGGGGTAGTGGGAGCACTCAGAGGCTCTCCTGCCAGGCGTCTGCATCATTCACAGGTACAAAGTACAGGATTGCACAGAGAAGTGCAAGGCACACATGCAATGTTGAGGTGGGGAATCAGGAGTCTGGCTTGGCAGCATGAGGATACTGATTGGCTTTTGGCTGCAGAGAAGCATTTAATGGAGCCCTTTCTAAGTGCCAGGCATACTGGATAATTGGATAACGCATACATTATCATGCATATAAGACACACTTCACTGACCTAAAGCATGCCCAGCCTTGACTGTGTGGACTGAAAAGAAGAGACTGATGGGAGAGAGGGAAGGGCAGGCAGTGGCGGTTGTGGGATCCCGAGGTGCTGGGAAGCACAGCGAAGCCCTTCTTGCCCTCCTGAGGCCCTGGGTGAGATGCCAGGAGAGCACGAGGAGCGCCTGCACATGTGTCTGCCTGGGAACCCTGTCTACAGCCCAAGAGGGCATGAAATCAGAAATCAGGAGGGGAGAGGGGCTTTCCCAGTGCCCCTTGGGAAGAATCCAATCTGCTTATCAATGCCTAGCAACAACTTTAAAGCCAATCCGTCACACACCCTGTGGTGGGGTGAGCGAATGCCAAAAGATTTCTGAAGAGCTGGGAGTAGAAGCCAACTTCTGTCAGCTCCCCTGGCTGGCTGAAATTCAATGTCGCCAGGTTTGCCTACTGTGCGGTCTAAACAATGCCACTCTGCTCATCTGTGTCACGGAATTTCTTCGAGACTCCATTCAAGGATGTGCTCAGAAAGGCCAACTTGAGAAAACCGAAGCATGGTGTTTGCCATCGTTGAATAAACAGACGTCACAGAGACTTGATTCAGTTCAGGGAATCAGTTGTTCTCTTCCACATATCCAAGTGGCCAGAATCTTCAGCTGAAATGCATTTGATTCCATGACCACTTGCCTAAGAGAAGATTTCTCTTTGAGTATCTCAAGACCAGAGCTCAAAACAAGGGAGAGAGAGAAGGGGAAAGGGACAGGAAGAAAGAGAGAGAAGTTGGCCTCTAGGGAAGAAAAGAAAAATTCAGTCCTGGCAAACACTGCAGCAAACACACAAAACCCTTTTTGTTCCAAGGCCAAAGCCCCGAACAATGAGCCATCGGGGCGCCTTTGAGAAACGCTCACGTGCCCACTGGAGCAGAGCTGACTGCGTTACAAGCAGGGAGCCCAGGAGTTGTCTAGAAATCGGTGGAAAATGAAGTTCCATTATAAATCCTTTTAACAGGAGGTATCGCTGGCACCCTCCTTGATGTGTGGCACTTTCTCAGTATGAGAAAAGGTCTCATCCCTAGGAAGCAGTGGAGAAAGTTCTTTGCAAGTGAACCCTTCCTGACAGGCCCATGACTGAGGCAGTCACACCGACAGGCCCTGATGCACCAGGCTCCATCCCCGCCCAAGCTCTGCTTGTGCTCGCAAGCCTGTGGCTGGACAGAGATCGAAGGCATTGGCTTGGAAGGGGTCACTGATTTAGGCCTCCCTCACCTGTGAGGCTTCTTTCCTGTGAGTCAGTCTCCAGGCCGGAAGCAGACTCCAGTCCCTACAGGGATGTTCTGAAACACATTCTGAGACATAGGCATCTTGTTGTGTTTCTGACTTCTACCACTGACTTCAAATTTGTTTTCTCACATGAGCTCATACTTCCTCTGTGACCTGGCCGGGCCCTCCACCTTTCTGGCAGTCTTTATGGCTCCTTGTCCTGAGGGTGACACCTTCCACTTCTTCTACCACTCAGCCTCAGCCTCCCAGGGGAGCCCAACTGTGGTTCACGCAGGCTAAACGACCTGAGTTGAATGACGGCAGGGCAAAGAACCATCTTTGGATGTGCTAACAGAAGGCAAAAATTGGGTCTTTTGAAATGAACACAACCAGCCTTGCCTTCGGGCCTCAGAATGAATGATTTATGAAGCATGTGTATTCAACTACTATTACCCAATTGAAGGAAGAGGAAGACTCACCCACTCATTTATTCATTCAACAAATAATTACACAGCACCAACAATGTGCCAGGCATGCTTCTAGGCATTTGGAATACACTGGTAACCCAATTTTTAAAAACTCTACCTTGGCCGGGCGCAGTATTTCATGCCTGTAATCCCAGCACTTTGGGAGGCCGAGGCAGGCGGATCACCTGAGGTCAGGAGTTGGAGACCAGCCTGGCCAACATGGTAAAACCCCACCTCTACTAAAAAATACAAAAATTAGCCAGGCATGGTGGCGGGCACCTATACCTCCCAGTTACTCAGGAGGCTGAAGCTGGAGAATTGCTTGAACCCTGGAGGCAGAGGTTGCAGTGAGCTGAGATTACACCACTGCACTCCAACCTAGGTAACAGAGCAGGACTCCGTGTCAATAAATAAATAAACAAACTCTACCTTGAAGAACTTTTTAAAGATTCTTTTCAGGTGCAAAAGTCCTAAGATGCGAATGTCGTAAGTATGGCATGTTTAGGAGCAGAAGAAGGTGAGTGCAGTCAGAGTACAGCAGAAGTAGTGGCGAGTGGAAAGCAAGGTTAGGCAGAGCTCAGATCACAGACCCGGACACCCAGGTATGTTTGATTTTATCCTAAGAATGATGAGCAGAGTGGTAATGGTGTCTAAATAATGTTTTAAAATATTAACGTGTCTGCTCCTTGGAGACCAGGTTTTGAAGGAACAAGAGAGGGAGAGGGAGACCACTGAAGAAGCTGTTGTAGAATGATCTAGGCAACAAGAAAATCCTGGGAAGTGCCTTAAGTACGCTGCTGGGAACCCAAAGGGGAGACTATTCTGGGATGTGGGATTGGAAAACTTCCAAGTGTAGAGAGCTCAGAGGAGGCGGCGTTTGACCTGAGCCTCGGAGATTTGGGGACAGCAAAGAGGAGAGGAATGAGGAGCCTGTGGAATGTGAGCAGTGAGGTGTTCCTGGAGGACTTCTGGGGTGTAGACAAAGAGGCTGGGGAGCTGAGGCTGTAGACACTGCTGAGTGCCAGATGGCGAGAGGCTGAATGCAAGACTAAGGTGCTAGTCCTTTCTTTTGTGGCTGATAGAAAGCCCTGGGGATGAGGAGGGAGGTAGGCATGCGGCTGTCTCCAGGGGTGGTGTGGAAGACAGTTCTGAGAAGAGGCTGAAGCAGAGGTCTGCCGGCATTTTCCATGAACGGCCAGAGTGTATCTTTCAACTTTCCGGGCTAAGTCTTGTTTTACAACTGCTCAACTCCGCAGCAGTAGACAAATTCATAAGCAAATGGGTGCGACTGTGTCCCAGCCAAATGGTATTTACAGAAACAGGCCTTGGGCCAGCTTCAGCCTGCTGGCCGCAGTTTGCCAGCCCCCAGGTTAGCAGAAGGGAGGGAAGTTACCCAGTCTTGCAAAGGATGGAAAGGGCCTGGTGACTCCAGTGGCAGAGCGGAAGGAGGAACACAGCTTTGGGAGGCCTTCTGCTGAATGTCAGGGCAGTAGTGGGGAGTAATGAGAGTTGAGGATGACTCAAACTTTGTAGTCACAGGCAGAAGGGTTTTCTTCACTGGGTAGCCCTTCACTGCTAGCTTACACCCCATAAGCTGTGGAAGCAGATGAAACGTCTTCCTCCCACTTACCCCCACACATACACAAGGATGAGAGAGAATGAAGGGGGAGGATCACTGGTGTTTATCTGACAGCCAAAAAGTTAAAACCACGGAATCAGCTGAGGCAGGAGGTGAACTCTAGAAAGAAGCAGCCTCCTCGGAGCCTCCCAGAAGAATATTTGGCTCCCAGAAGCAGAGCAGTGGCCCTGAAGGAATCAGGGATTTTCTTTTTTCCTTTCTTTTTTCTTTTTTTTTTTTTTTTTTGAGACGGAGTTTCGCTCTTGTTGCCCAAGCTGGAATGTGATGGTACGATCTCAGCTCACTGAAACCTCCACCTCCCAGGTTCCAGCAATTCCCAGCCTCAGCCTTCCGAGTAGCTGGGATTACAGGCGTGCACCACCACGTCCAGTTAATCTTGGTGGCCCAGCCACCACCAACATTTTTAGGAGAGATGGGGTTTTTCCACGTTGGTCAGGCTGCTCTCAAACTCCCGACCTCAGGTGATCCGCCCACCTCGGTCTCGAAAAATGCTGGGATTACAGGCATGAGCCACTGTGCCCAGCCCGGCATCAGGGATTATTTTTGTTTTCTTTTGTTTTCTTTTTGTGAGATGGAGTCTTGCTCCTATTGCCCAGGCTGTGCAATGGCACAATCTCGGCTCACTGCAACCTCCGCCTCCTGGGTTCAAGTGATTCTCCTGCGTCAGCCTCCCCAGTAGCTTGGATTACAGGCATGCATCACCTCTCCTGGCTAATTTTGTACTTTTGGTAGAGCGGGGTTTCTCCACGTTGGTCAGGCTTGTCTTGAACTCCCAACCTCAGGTGATCCACCCGCCTCAGCCTCCCAAAGTGCTGGGATTATAGGCATGAGCCACCGTGCCCAGTCGGCATCAGGGATTTAATCCAGTGCTTGGTTTCTCCAGCATCTTGTTCTGGTCCCTTAGCAACCAGGCAGCAGTCGTTTACTGAGAGTCTGCCACCAACGTGACCGTGGACTAGGTCCTCTCAGGGGCCAGGAAACACTGTGTGGGGCAGCCCTTACTGCTGTGAGTCCTGGGAGAGGCAGGAGCTGTTCAACACCACAGGGTTGCTGCTTCTTTGCAGTGCCTGGGAATGCTTTCTGGGGAAAGGGAGAGTTGTATGAGGTAGGTAACGCAGGTAAGAAATGTCCTAGTTGGGAGAGAAACATGCAAATATACCTGATGGCAGGAATGGGCAGGCCTTAGAAGTAAAGATGAGTCATTAGGATGTTATATATGTTTTGTTTGTTTTTCCGAGACAGAGTCTCACTCTGTCACCCAAGCTGGAGTACAGTGGCACAATCTTGGCTTATGGCAACCTCCGCCTCCTGGGTTCAAGCGATTCTCCTGACTCAGCCCCTTGAGTAGCTGGGATTATAGACACACGCCACCATGCCTGGCTAATTTTTGTATTTTTAGTAGAGATGGGGTTTCACCATGTTGGCCAGGCTGGTCTCCAACTCCTGACCTCAGGTGATCCACTAGCCTCAGCCTCCCAAAGTGCTGGAATTACAGGTCTGAGCCACCTCGCCTAGTCAGACGTTACATAATTAAAATTAGGACACGTTGGGGGAATTCTACTGTTTATTCTCTTTCCCCTTGTCTTGCTGTACTTGTTATCACCAAGACAATAGACTACAGCAGCTAAGAACGTGAACCCAGGAGATAGCAACCTGGGACTGACTCTCAAACTCCCCTGACTGTGTTAACCTCTCTGTGCCTCAGTTTTCTCTCTCTGCAAGATGGGCTGATGGTAACAGCCTACTGCACAGGACTGATGTGGGCATTCAGTGGTCAGTACACGAGGAGGGCTCAGACCGGCTTGGTCTGGGATACCTGTGTCAGGGACCACCACTGTATTTCCCTGTCATCCTTCTGGACAGGCCTCGGTAATAGGAATGTGGGAGTAGCGGCTAGGGGTCTAAGAAGCCCCCTTACTCAGCATTGATCCTGGCCCCATCTCTTTTGCTGGCTCTACAAGATACAGTGATGAGAACGGCCATAGCCTTCCCTTCCCTCTTCCCACGCCTTTCTGGGAGAAATTTTCTTTCTCAAGATTGAAACTAGGTAGGTAGAGAACATTTTGCAGTTTTAATTAATACAGATTTATCTACCTCCCAGGGCTGTTTGCAAGATTAATCCCTACCCAATGCCTTAAGCTCCTTAGCAGACAGACACTGTGTTCTCACCAAATAAGCTGGACTTGTGATCTTAAGCCTGATTCTCTCAGCCACTGCCCCCTCTTCTCATATAACGGCCTCCTTGCTTGCCTTAAATTGGTTGGTTGGTCCTTGTGAATTTGAGTTTATCCTCTGCCTGGTGCAATTAAGTGTGAAAATCCTTGATCCTTGCCTCGGGTAAAGGGAGGTAGGGATATTTGTGTGGTCTGGGGAGGGCACTGAGCTTGAATTCAATCCTGAAGTGATTTTGACAACCGAGGCTGTGGTCCCTGACCCCCTGGGTAGGTTTCCGAGCAACTCCTGAAGGGTTGAAGACCAGGGACGTGTGGTGGGGGGAAGGGGCACAGAGGGGAGAATGAGCAGAGTTGGAATATATTGATGCATGCATCTGCTAACTTGGTAGAATAGCTTGAAACCACAGTCCCTGAATTAGTCATAGAGTCGTGTTTAGAAATGGTTGCAGGATATCACTCTGCTCATCAATTTGTAAAAGCTTCTTATGTATAGGGTATATCAATATAAATAATTTGCATTTGGGGTTTGCCCAGCTCAGTGCTTTGCTTTTGTTGATTTGATTTGTTCTTATGTGAGCATCTTATTCCTTGAAAAAACTCCAAAGAACCAAGTGTTACAAACGTATCCCTGCTCTTTGTTCATATTTAAAATTTCATTCCCTAATACATTAGCACATGTCTTACCAAGCTGCAATGACCTGGGTAAATCAAGAGGAAAGAGGGGGTAGGAGGCTCCTCTGAGGCTCTGTGCATCAAAGAACCATAATAACATGTTAAAAGAATGCCAAAGAATACAGTCACTAAAATGAAAATTAAAGCAAACTATCACTTTGCATATGCCATAATTACATCAGCAGGTTAATGTGGAAAAAAAATGCTGATTTTTATGTAAGTTAACAGTGGAAAAGGCTGTAGTTCTCACCTCAGCCTTGCTAATACTCATCAAAACAAATCAGAATCAGATTCTAATAGAACTTCAAAAAAATTGAAGGCAGAATTTCTTAAGAAAACTATGCAATATCAGAGGTCTAGGAATATGCTCTATGAAAAAATAATAGCATGCCCAATAAATTTGATAAATATCCCATATTATAATATCTCAGGAATTCATAAGAATAAGCATGTTAAACATTCTAAGAAGTCTGTAGACAAATGAGTTTCCTACTTTACTCAAACAAGGAAGCCTGTTGACCACATAGAACTTACTGAACACCCCCTGAAATCATTTTTCATCAAAATATCTTTGTAATTTATTCTGTAGGTTCTAGGAGGAAGCTCATGTGGACTTCTCAATATTGGTGATAACTGCATCTGAAAAATTTTAAAATACCCAACGCCTTCTAAAGACCTGGGTCCACACTGAAGAATAGAACTGGTGACTGACCATGCCTATTAAAATCTCTGTAACAATGGTTCTCAAACTCTAGGATGTATCAGAATCGGCTGGAGAACTGGGCTCGTAGAGTGGGACACGGCCTATACCTCCAAACTTTTGCCAGGGTTCCCAGGAGATCCTGATGCACACCAAGCTCGAGAATTTCTGCCCTAAAGGCTGGTTGCAGAAATGGAAACGAGTTCAGGGAAAAAAAAAAAAAAAAAGGTTTTAGCCTGGCCTAAGAGCTTTTCTACATGCTGAATCCACAAGTGTGAATCTGCCCAGCTGGGAACTACAGCAGTGCTGATACTTTGGGAGTTATATTGTTTGCTTTGCCCCAGATATTGCCCATCAGAAAATAAGGATAACTAAATATAAGGAGCCACAAGGTACAGCTCCACTGGTCTTCAGAAGTCCCCATGCCTAATCATTCATCCACCTAGGATATCAGATAATAGAAAGGTTGCTGTGGGAGCTTGGGAATGAAGGACGTGAGACCATCATTAATCTTTTTTTAAAAAAATCTCCAAAAGTGAGCCTGAAATATACCAAAATCTACAATCTTTTTAATGGCTTTTACAATTTATTACATCAGTATGTGTACCACATAAAAAGCCTTCATTACTTCCAACTCTTTTTAATTTGTAATAACTGACTCAAGAGCAAATACCAAAGAGTTGTTTCCAGGTAGCCTTTTTTAGAAAATGGCTTATCAAGTCATTAAAAGATTTACACCAGGCTCTGGATAGTGGAGGTGAGTTTGTTGCTCCCTTCCCAGCCTACTGTCAGACATGGGAGCTCCCCACTGGACCCAGGTAGAGTGTCTCCACTTGGATGGAATAACATTGCATTTCTTTATCTTCAGTCTATTATGCATCCAGCTCACGAACTTTAACCAGTCACCCATCCCTGCTCTGTTAGAGAGATTGACTCTTACTAGAATCAATTAGGTCTGCATATTTGCCAAAATCAAACAAGCTGAGACAACACTGGATTAAGATTTGGAAGTGGTGGGAGTTGAAAGACACTGAGGAAGACAGACTCTTTGAAGAAGCTCTCCTGTGAATAATAGATACTATAAATTATAAAAGTTATTTGATGATGCCTAAGGGTATTTTAATGCTACCAGAGTTATAATAGAAGGAAAAAGCACTCATAATTTTTTAAAAGCTCAACCTTTTGATTTATTAAAGCAAACAGTGAGATTTCTAAGCACTTGCTTAGAAGGCCCATGTATCTCAGATAAGTATGATTCAAACCCTGCCATCACCACTGACATTCCTATCCCACCCAGGATTGCCACTAGGAAATCCCCACATATATTTTCTTGTATGGTGAGTCTGGGACTCAGTTTAATGATTGCATCATAGTCATGGGCTTTAGCTCTTAACATGATAGTCCAGTACTGATAAAACCCAATAACAACTTACTGATATTAACTCACACCCTGTTAGAAAATTCCTTTTCCTATATCAATGTTCAGTGATTTGGGAAACTTTTTCTTAAAAAACCTATGTATTCAAGAAGTACCTAATGTGAATCTGATTTTAACATTTCATCTATTTCTAAGATAGAGTTGTTTATTCTATCTGATGGAACTCTTAAAGCATGGCTTTTATGTTCACAAAATGGTGCAACTGGAAATAAAGCCATACCAACATAATCCTTATTAAAATTCCCCTTAATAGCTTTTTCATGTCTTTTCTGATGATCAAATTGCTCTCCTCTCTAGAGATATGTTTGACCCTTTCTCAAATCTTCTTCATTCTGCTTAAATCCTGTAGGAGCCAAAGGATCCTAAGAGAAGTCAACATCTCTTCCTACTTTCTTGGGTCACCTTTATCAAAAGCTGTATGCACTACAGTCCTGATACTTCTTTGGTGTTAGTCATTTAGAATCAAGGGCAAAGAGCTCACAGACAGACACACAGGCATAATGAGCACAGTCCCTTTCTTGGCAAGGAAAGGAAGGGTCACTGGCAGCACCACGATTAGAGACAGGGCTTTGTGCAGTGATTCTACATTGGTCAGTATTCCTCCCTGGATAAACCTCATCCTTCTCCAAGTTTACCCTCTTTTAGGTAAAATAGAGATAACAATCCAAATCTGACTGCCTTGAAAGGTTTTGTTCGAGCCTCAATAATCAATAATAGAGGCGACTGTAAAATATCAGAGTTGACGATGATCTCTCTCATTTTCCAATTCTTCCTGAAATGTCCTCAGATTTACTGTCCTCAAACCCAAGTCCAAATGCATAACTTTCTTCTCCACAGATTATTGGTTGCCCATTATCTACAGAATAAAGACCAAACTCTACATGGTAATCAAGATCCTTCACCATATATGCTTCTCCTGCTACTGCTCTCCATGGTCCCAGACCAACCACACTGAATGGATTGGTACTTCTTGAACATTTGAAAATTTCATGTATTTTCACATCTTGGTGTTTGCACAAACTATCTAATCAGTTCCTGACAAAATCCTGTGCCTCCTTCCACGATCCGTTTGAATGTAATATTCCCTTAAGGATACTTTCCCTTATGGCATCTATTCATGCAATTATTATAAAGTGTTATTCACATGCCAGGCATCAGAATTGTATAACTTCATTGTCCCTACTATAGCAGTTTGTGTGTATTTCTAACATAGTATTCATTTTAGCCTGCCTTGTGGGATTTTTTAATTATTTAACTTTATGTCCTTACCGCTGACTGGAAGCTTTTTGAGAAAAAAATATTATTTGTTGTTGGTCTCCATATCTCCATGCTAGTACAGAGAAGGCACATGGCAAATGTCTGTTGAATGAATAAACAATGTCATATTTAACTTGATATGTTCACGGTTTTGTTTTTAAGAAAGTCACGTGAGTTTAATGGTGCCTTATAACTTCTGAGTGGAAGAAAACAATTCCTGCCATTTTTTTCTTCTAGGAATGGGTAGTTGCAAGCCACCTTTATGAAGGCTTTGGATCTTATTATTATTACTACTAACTAAATAAGCCATGCTCTCACTGGATGCTTCCCTCTACCTCTTCCCCATTATTATCTAGGGGCCACAAGTGGAACAAAGTTGAGCTTGTAGCCAGTCTTCTTGATTTGATCTCCCCAGAGACAACCAGGCTTCTAGTTTCATGTCCAGGATCATCTCCAACAAATGGCTTGGGTTTCTCCATATAGCTGACCCACCAGCTCTGAGTTTTATACCCCAAAGCTTCCCAAGATAAAGAATAAGGAAGCTGTGGAGATATAATAAGCATCCATCAAAAATATTAGGAACATTTCTCTAGAATTATAGAGCTCAAACATTTGCAGAGGGTGTGTCAAGAGTGAGTCATAACAAATAGCAATAAGTAAGGCAATTAGTAGAAAAGAGGGCACCACCCACACAGAGTAGTTCCTGAGGAATTTTAATTTAAATTCCTGGATCAGCTTCATTCTGAAGAAATGAGGTACTTTTTAACTTTCAAACACCTGCTTGATCCCAATAGGGGGCAAATGATCCTAAGATAAATCAGCATCCCTTACTGCTTTCTTGGGTGCCCTCCCTCCTCATTGTCAATACATTGCATCGATTTTCTATCCAGAACAGATGCTTAATACGAGTTTTTGCTCTTAGATCATCTTTTTCCTCCTTAATACCATAAGAAAGAACACAATGGGGTGATTTCTGTGCAGAATTATAGCCTGATGGCTAAAAGAGACATATTTCTTACAAAATAGCAATTCTGCATGTACCCCGTAGACCAGAGGGTTAATGAAAGAGACAAAAGAGGCAATAAACTGGGTTAAGATGAAGATGGACTGGAGCTGTATCCATACGGTGGCAGTGTGTATTTTAGGAATATACTGGAAGGGTGAGGAAGAAGGGTGTATTTTAGGAATACAATGGAAGGGTGAGGAAGAAGCTTGGGGAGACAATTTCTCAACCCAGGGCTAAATGACTATCATTCTGAGTTCCCCACAACCATTCTACAGGCACCTCTTTGATCCCCATAATGTCATGGAACATAACAATTAATAGCCTAAGAAGGGATATTCCCTCCTGCCTATGCTAAACCTGGGGGGCAAGAGAGTGACTAAAGTGTTCCAGGCAACCCCAATATTTAGAGGAAGGCTAGATATTCTTTTCTTCAAGTGAAAAATGAAGGCACCAAAACAGACTATCTAACATTATTCCACTGGTTAAAAGTTAATAAACACTCTCTCTCTCTCTCTCTCTCTCTCTCTCTCTCTCTTAAAAATAGATTAAAGGAAAATGCAACAAAGTGTTTACAGCTCTTGTTCTCAAGTGGTAGAGCTATGGATTATTTTATCTTCCTTCTTTTTATCTACATTTTCTACAGTAAACTTGTATTACTTTTCAAAGAAATATATATATATATTTTAAAAGTCTCTCCCTTTTACTAGATATTCTTGCCCACTGATAAAGATTTTCATAAAAATACAACTTACACTGGCCAGAGGAGATCATGTGATTAGGAAGGTGCTTCAATGACAAGGGAAGACTAAAGAGTCTTTGTTTTCAGGGTTTTGGGGGGTTTTTGTACTTTTTCTTTTCAGTTCTTAGAAACATGAGAGTGACCTCCTGCCCAGAGAAGTGACCTTGGATTTAAATGTGAAATGCTAGCCCCACCATGTAAACGCCTAAAAAAAAAAGAAAAAAAAGGCATTTCACTCAAGAACAGGAGGTGAAGTGTTTCTCTTTTCTGTGTTGACATATGATGCATCCATCAGATTTCTTGCAAGAAAAGGGATGTTGCATCTCTCAGAGACCAGCACCGCCACCCCTAACTGCCTGCCACCTCCTCCATCTGCAAAAAGCATTTCTGGTCTCCTTCTCCCTTCTTCAAGGTTACAGCAGCCATAGTCCTCCACGGTGAGACCCAGAGTGCAATCAAGAGCAAGAAGGTGGTCATTTGGGGAGAATTCACTTTGCATTTTATTGCTTTCTTTTGTAATATCTACTAGGATGGCAGGTTCATGAGCCTCTCAATTTCCCAAGGTTCTGTGTTTTTACCTATTTGCTTGGCTGTCAGTAAGAGACAAAGCATACTCCTCTCTAAAAGGTGCCCAGTGGGGTTTTTGGTCTATTTTTTAATCTTCAATAAGATAGTAAGGCTTCTTAGCCCTCATGAAATGAAATGATGTCTGAGATTTACTCTAAACTATTCTACCAAAGATAAAAAGGCTGGGTGGGGAGTGTGGCAACTAATAGCCTCTCCCTGCAGGCTCCTGCAGGCCATTGGAAGTCCCTCACTTCTCTCCAAAATAGAGAAGCCAAAACATTCTCTCCCTTATTAAACCCCCTTCAAATAATCATTGTTTTCAAGTTGCTAATCTTCTCTTTTATAGATGGGACATGATCAAAACCCCATCAGGGTTTTGAGATGATTCTTTCACTCTGAGCACAGCCTACACAGAAGTGTCTAGCAGTACCCTGTAGAATGTGGATGTACTTTGGACCCATAGATTTCAGATTTGACATTTCAACCACATTTCTTAGACATCAGAAGAGGCATTTCAATGTAATTCTATGGTCACATATGTATACTGTTAATTTTGCCCACAAATGAAAGAGTATAGTTGCTTTTCATGAATAGTTCACCATTCCACCTGGCTGCCGTTGATAGGATACAATAGACTTCCCATATTCTTGAAAACTTTAACAGCTCCAATGATGACCTTGGATTGCGTAGGAAAGATAAGATAGAAATTTGAAACCAGAAAACACCTAAAAGCCTTCTAGAGAGATGCTCCCAGCTTAATAATGGAAATAAGATCTTATTGTATAAAAGAAACAAAAAGACATAGGCATTGAGAAAAATATCTGGATTTAGTTTCACAATGAATGACACAATTGATTTATTCCCAAAGAGAAAAGAAAAACTTGAACCAGTCGAGAGCATCTGGGTTGAAAGAAACATCTTTCTTTATCCCAGTATGGATTTTCAATCTCAAATGCACAAGCATTGTGTTTTACTAGAGCATTTTAAAGTGTGGTACTTCATTATATAATCAATCAATCCGTTTGGTCTCCCAAATAATATATATTGAAGTACTTTTAAAACTGCAAATGAAGAACAATGCAAGACATTGTGACTTGTAAGTTGGCATTTTAGATTTTATGGTGCTAAGTTATTTTATATGATCAATGTAAATATTCCCTCTGGGGGCCTCCATTTCCCCTTGTTGTCTCCTTGCTTACACTGACTGATATGTGGAAACAATGCTTAAAAAATAGATGTAAAGATTTATGTTCCTATACTTGCTACATTATCTAGTGTGGCAATGAGGAAGAAATGGATCAAATGAATGCTAAGAACTACTTTTACTTTGTCAACCTGACCTTTAAGACAGACTGACTGGATGTGAAGCCTCTAAAACATTGCTTTTAAGCAGGGTTTACTGACTTGACCAGGAGCTTGCATTAAACATCTACCACACAGCATTGATAAGTAGCAGGCATTGAGGAGAAATGGATGCTAAAGAATAGACTTCCAGGAAGGAAACTTACAGCACTAAGAAAGCAAAGAGTGAGGAGAAACAGTTTCTGAGGGCTAAGAGGAGCATTCCCAAAGAGCTGAAGTAAAGTTGAGATACCAAGACATCTCTCAGATCTGCTACCATTCCAACCCTAAATGTACTTCCTCCTTACCTCTCCAAGAATCATACTCAAAAAAGTTATAGAATGGTAAAGTCAAAGCCTATGTCTAATGGAGACATTCCGCCAGAAACACTCCTATGGCCTTTGATAGAATTATTTCCTTGGCTGAAAGCTCACAATATGACAAAGGGACCCATTCCACTCCTCTAATGTTCAATGGATGCAGGGGTACTTTATAACAGAAAACATTTATACCGATGTCCACTGTTATAATTATTAAGAAAGATTTTCATCACGAAGACTGTTTATCCTCCATCAGGATAAACACGAAGTTTACTTTTAGGCTAAAACTAAAATTAGGGTTGCAGTAACAGTGGCTAAGTAGTATTTTTCTAGCTCTGCCTCTCACCAGAGTTTTCACCTCCATTCAATTATTCAAAACAATATAAGCAGTATAATTCAAAACAACATTAGCTTGAAAATAGAACAGTCTAAGATATGAAACAGAGTTGGAGACTTCCAGCAAGTCCTTTGGCTGGGATTTGACACCAACCATAGCTCTCCTGCTGCTCCAGAGGCATCTATGCCATTTCTTGAAGTTCACTGAGGAATGTCCTGCACAGCCTCCTCTGCCCACATGCAGACTGGTTCCAGACTGAGGTCACACTCTTTATTCTCTTCCCTCTTCTAGGGGTGGTCCAGTACTCCCTTCAGGGAAGTGGGAATGGGGCTCTTCCCAATCTTGGGCAGTGTGTGATTATACTCGAGCTGTAATGCAAGAGTTGCTAGTCTTCTTAGAGTGTTAACAGACATTAGAAGACAGCACTCCTTTTCCTTGTGTTGCCTTCTTTCTCTCAGGTCCTATATGAGTCGCTGGAGAGAACATTCAAAGAATCTTCTGGGGCATTTGCAGGGGACTAAGATGGTGGATAGGAGGCAGAACTAGCTTGCAGCTCCTGCTTGGATGGACGGAGCAGCGTGTAGAGACTCATATTGTGAACTTTGGCTCCAAGAACTACACAGGAACATACCAGGAAAACCAAGAGAATCCACAGACCCCTTGAAGAAACTGGGTCACCATTACAGGCTCCCTGAAATGCCAAAAAATTGTGAGCCTGCTTGCTTTCTCAATGGGGAGGCTTGTAGTCTGGGGCAAGTTCTCAGCCCTGGTCATGGCTGCCAGGAAATAAACCCAGTTCTGTTGGTGGGGCATAGTGGGAGTGAGACCAGCCTGTAGGACTTTGGGCTGTGTGGGAGTGGGATGAGGCCTGTGACTGCCAGCTTTCCCCTACTTCCCTGGCAACCTGTGTGACTCAGTAGAGGCAGTCATAATCCCCCTGGGAATATAACTCCTTTGGACTGGGAATCACACCCCCATCTCCCACAGCAGTCACAGTAAGCACTTCCCAAGGAGAGGCTGCGGTCAGACACTACTACCCCTGCCTCCACCTGGTGGTCTTTCTCTACCTACCCTGGTAGCCAGAGACAAAAGTAATAATGTCTTGGGATCTCTATGACCCTGACCACTGCTGAGAAACCTGAATACTGAACCAGATGTCCCTAGGGCAAGTTTGCATCCTCCCTATAGGATCACAGCTGATGTGCTCTTGAAAGTGCCAACTCCTGGCTGGAGGCCAATCAACACAAAGCCAGTGCACTAAACAAAAACACAACCAAAGACCCTCACAGAGTCCACTTCACTGTCCTGCTACCTCCACAGGAGCAGGTGTTGGTATCCATGACTGCAAGACCTGAAAATGGATCACATCACAGGATTCTTTGCAGACACTCCCCAGTACCAGCCTGGGGGCCCAGTAACTCCACTGGTTGGCAAGACCCAGAAGAGCAAAATCAATCACTACAGTTTTGTTCTCAGGAAGCCCCATTAGGGGAAGAGGAGAATACCATATCAAGACTGCCCCGTGGTACAAAAGAATCTGAGCAGCAGCCCTCAAATCCCAGATCTTCCCTCTGACATAGTCTAGCCAAATGATAAGAAACCAGAAAAACAATTCTGGTAATATGACAAGACAAGATTCTTTGACACCCCCAAAATATCATATAAGCTCACCAGCAATGAATCCAAACCAAGACAAAATTTCTGATCTGCCAGAAAAAGAATTCCAGTCAATTATTAAGCTAATCAAGGAGGCACCAGAGAAAGGTCAAGCCCAACTTAAAAAAATCAAAAACATGATATAAGATATGAAAGAAAAATTCTTCAGTGAAACATATAGCATAAATAAAAAACAATCACAACTTCTGAAAATCAAGGACACACTTAGAAAAATGCAAAATACACTGGAAAGTCTCAACAATAGATCAAACAAGCACAGAAAGAACTTCACAGCTTGAAAACAAGGCTTTCAAATTAACCCAATCCAACAAAGACAAAGAAGAAAGAATGGAAAAAAGTGAACAAAGCCTCCAAGAAGCTTGGGACTTTTCCAAACCTAAGAATAATTGATGTTCCCTAGGAAAAAGAGAAATCTAAAAATTTGAAAAATGTTTTTAAGGGAATAATCAAGGAAAACTTACCTGGCCTTGCTAGAGTTCTAGACATCCAAATACAAGAAGCTCAAAGAACACCTGGGAAATTCAACGCAAAAAGATCATCATCTAGGTACATAGTCATCAGGTTTTCTAAAGTCAAGATGAAGGAAAACATCTTAAGAGCTGTGAGGCAAAAGCATCAAGTAACCTAAAAAGGAAAACCTATCGTATGAATGGCAGATTTCTCAGCAGAAACCCTACAAGCTAGAAGGGAATGGGGTCCTACTTTTAGCCTCCTTAAATACAATTGTCAGCCAGGAAATTTGTGCTTAGTGAAACTAAGCTTCGTAAATGAAGGAAAGATGCAGTCTTTTCCAGACAAAGGCTGAGGGAATTCGCTACTACCAAGCCAGCACTACAAGAACTGCTAAAAGGAGCTCTAAATCTTGAAACAAACTCTTGAAATACACCAAAATGAATCTCTTTAAAACATAAATCTCACAGGACATCAGTAACAATAACACAAAGAAAAAAAAAAGAGATATTCAGGCAAAAGATAGCACAATGAATAGAATAGTATCTTCTGTCTCAATACTAACATTGATGTAAATGGCCTAATTGCTCCACCTAAAAGATACAGAATGGCGGCATAGAGAAGAATTCACTAATCAAGTTTCTACTATCATCAGGAGACTCATCTAACAAATAAGGACTCACATAAACTTAAGGCAAATGGGTAGAAAAAAATCGTCCATGCAAATGGACAATAAAAGCGAGCAGGAATACCTGTTTTTATATCAGCTGTTTTTATATATTTAAACAAACATTAAAGCAACAGCACTTGAAAAAGACAAAGAAAGAAATTAAATAAAGATAAAAGAACTAGTCCAGAGGAAAACATCACAATTCTAAATATATATGCACCTAACACTGCAGTGCCCAAATTTATAAAACAATTACTACTAGACCTAAGAAATAAGATAGACAGCAACACAATAATAGTGGAGGACTTTAATACTCCACTGACAGCACTAGACAGGTCATCAAGACAGAAAATCAACAAAGAAACCATGGATTTAAACTACACCTTTGAACAAATGGACTTAACAGATATTTGCAGAACATTATACCCAACAAATGCAGAATATATATTCTATTCATCAGCACATGGAACATTCTCCAAGAGAGACCATATGATAGACACAAAACAAGTCTCAATAAATTTAAGAAAATCAAAATTATATCAAGTACTCTCTCAGACTACAGTGGAATAAAACTGAAAATCAACTCCTAAAGAAACCATCAAGACCATGCAAATACACGGAAATTAAATAATCTGCTCCTGAATGCCCATTGAGTCAACAATGAAATCAAGATTAAAGTTCAAAATATCTTTGAACTGAACGATAATAGTGACACAACCTGTCAAAATTTCTGGGATACAGCAAAAGTGGTGCTAAAAGCAAAGTTCATAGCACTAAATGCCTACATCGAAAAGTCTAAAAGAGCACAAATATACAATCTAAGGTCAAACCTCATGGAACTGGAGAAACAAGAACAATCCAAACCCAAACCCAGCTGAAGAAAAAAAATAACAAAGATCAGAGCAGAACTAAATGAAGTTGAAACAAATTGATAGACCATTAGCAAGATTAACCAAGAAAAGAAGAAAGAGGATCCAAATAAGCTCGATTAGAAATGAAACAGGAGATATTACAACTGATACTAGAGAAATACAAAAGATTATTCAAGGCTACTATGAACACCTCTATTTGCATAAATGAGAAAACCTAGGGGAGATGGATAAATTCCTGGAAATATACAACCCTCTTAGATTAAACCAGGAAGAAGTAGAATCTGTGAACAGACCAATAACAAACCACAAGATTGAAATGGTAATTTAAAAATTGCCAGCAAAAAAGTCCGAGACCAGAAAGATTCACAGCTGAATTCTATCAGACATTCAAAGAAGAATTGCTAACAATCTATTGACACTGTTCCAAAAGATAGAAAAAGAGGGAATCCTCCTTAAATCATTCTATGAAGCCAGTATCACCAAAACCCTAATACCAAAACCAGGGAAGGACATAACAAAAAAAAGAAGACTACAGACCATATCCCTGATGAGCATAGATGCTAAAATCCTCAACAAAATAATAATTAACCAAATCCAACAGCATATCAAAAAGATAATCCACCATGATCAATTGAGTTTCATACCAGGAATGTGGTGATGGTTCAACATACGTAAGTCAATGTGTGATTCACCACATAAATAGAATTAAACACAAAAATTATGTGATCATCTCAAAAGACACAGAAAAAGCATTTGACAAATCCAGCATCCTTTATGATTAAAACCTTCAGCAAAATTGGCATAGAAGGGACATACCTTAATTGACATAAAAGGGACATACCTTAAAAGCCGTCTATGACAGACCCACAGCCAACATTACACTGAATGGGGGAAAGCTGAAAGCATTCCCCCTGAGAACTGGACCAAGACAGGATACCCACTTTCACCACTTTTATTCAACATAGTCTTAGCCAGAGCAATCAGACAAGAGAAATAAATAAAGGGCATCCAAATCAGTAAAGATGAAGTCAAACTGTCGCTGTTTGCTGATGATATGATCGTATACCTAGAAAACCCCAAAGACTTATCCCAAAAGCTCCCAGAACCAGTAAGTAAATAAAGTTTCAGGATACAAAATTAATGTACACAATTAAGTAGCTCTGCTATACACCAACAGTGACCAAGCTTAGAATCAAATCAAGAACACAGCCCCTTTCACAATAGCTGCCAATAAAATAAAATAAAATACTTAGGAATATGCCTAACCAAGGATGTGAAAGACCTCTACAAGGAAAACTACAAAACACTGCTGAAAGAAATCATAGATGACACAGACATATGGAAACACATTCCATGCTCATGGATGGGTAGAATCAATATTGTGAAAATGATCACACTGCCAAAAGCAATCTACAAATTCAATGCAATTCTCATCAAAATACCACCATCATTCTTCATAGAATTAGAAAAAAAAAATCCTAAAATTCATGTGGAACCAAAAAAGAGTCTGCAGACCCAAAGCAAGCCTAGGCAAAGAGAACAAATCTGGAGGTGTCACATTACCAGACTTCAAACTATACTATAACGCCATAGTCTCCAAAACAGCATGGTACTGGTATAAAAATAGGCACATAGACCAATGGAACAGACTAGAGAACCCAGAAATAAAGCCAACTGCTTACAGCCAACCGATCTTTGACAAAGCAAACAAAAACATAAAGTGGAAAAATGATACGCTGTTCAACAAATGGTGCTGGATAATTGGCAAGCCAAATGTAGAAGAATGAAACTGGATCCTCATCTCTTACCTCATACAAAAATCAACTCAAGAGGGATCAAAGACTTAAATCTAAGACCTGAAACCATAAAGACTCTAGAAGATAACATCAGAAAAACCCTCATAGACATTCGCTTAGGCAAAGACTTCCCGACCAAGAACCCAAAAGCAAATGCAACAAAAACAGTGATAAATAGATGGGACTTAATTAAACTAAAATGCTTCTGCACAACAAAAGAAATAATGAGCAATGTTAACATACAACTCAGAGGGGGAGAAAATCTTCACAATTTATACATCTGACAAAGGACCAATATCCAGAATCCACAAAGAACTCAACCAAATCAGCAAGAAAAAAATTAAACAATCCCTTCAAAAATGGGATAAGACATGAATAGACAATTCTCAAAAGAAGATGTGCAAATGGCCAACAAGCATATGGAAAAATGCTCAACATCACTAATTATTAGGGAAATACAAATAAAAACGACAATGAATACTATCTCACTCCTGCAAAAATAGACATAATAAAAACATAATAGATGTTGGCGTGGATGTGGTAAAAAGGGAACACTTTTACACTGTGGTAGGAATGTAAACAGGTACAATCACTATGGAAAACAGTGCGGAGATTCCTTAAAGAACTAAAAGTAGATCTGCCATTTGGTCCAGTAATCCCACTACTAGGTATCTACCCAGAGGAAAGGAAGCCATTATACAAAAAAGATACTTGCACACACATGTTCACTGCAGCACAATTTGCAACTGCAAAAATATGGAACCAGCCCAAATGCCCATCAATCAATGAGTAGGTAAAGAAAATGTGATACATATACACACACACACACACACAAACACACACACACACACACATATATATATAATGGAATACTACTCAGCCATAAAAAGGAATGAAATAATTCATCCAATAATGAATTGGATGGCATTGGAGACGATTATTCTAAGTGAAGTAACTCAGGAGTGGAAAACCAAACAGCATCTATTCTCACTCATGTGTGGGAACTAAGCTATGAGGACGCAAAGGCATAAGAATGATACATTGGACTTTGGGGACTTGGGGGAAAGGGTGGGGATGGCGAGGGATAAAAGACTACACATTGGGTACAGTGTACACTGATCAGGTGATGGGTGCACCAAAATCTCAGAAATCACCACCAAATAACTTATTCATGTAACCACCCCAAAAACTTATTGAAAAAAAAATCCAAAAAATTAAAAATTTTTTAAAAAGAATCTTCTGTAGCAGCTCTCTCCATGATCCACTGAGCCATGGTCACTTAACTGACCTCTATTCCCCACATCTCATCCCTTAGAGGAGTTTCCACCCATAAGTGTCTCAGTCCTTCCTAAAAATATACACAAGTGGAGATGTGCCACTGAGCTGCAGGCTCTTAGAGTAAGACTACTACAGACCAGTGATACTCCATCCCGCTTCCTCCCTTGGTATTTTTCGTTCAGGGCACACTTTCAGACACTAGAATTTTGGCTGCACAATTGAAAGCATTAAAAGGCTCAAAATAGCAGTAAAGTTGGCAATAATTATAACACAATTGCTACACAATGTCTCATGGCGTATATAAAAGTATTCACAGTTACTGCAGTATTCATTTGCACTCTCTTCAGTATTATGATGCTGTCCGAGTAGAACCATTTCCTGCCCTAACAGTTGCTTTACAGACTCAAGATTCAGAGGTCTGGCATGTGTCAGCACATGTTATGTTTTTGGAATCCACATATATATCATAGGTCTTTTGATTTAATATTATTGCAATTATGAGATACAGCTGTAAGAGAAGAGTTTCAAATTAAGAAGAAAAAACTTTACAGATTGATCAAAATTAGGAATCCCTAAATACTAGAAGCAAAATGAAACAAAGTAACCTGTAATGAGAGGAACCACTCATTAACTAACTTTCACTACACATCCTTAGCAGACTACTACCTAAGATAACACAACTAAAGTAAACAACTCTTGAAACTCTTTTCAGTAACCAATTGTTGGTATTACATGGTTGCTATTCTGAGAATACTGCATGTGTATTGTGAAATAAAACAAATTATGTTGTTGTCACTTTAAACTCATTCTTTTTAGCATTGGAAAAGGAAATACAGGTGTAACACCATTATGGTTAAGTTAAAATTCTGTAGTTCTTAATGTGAATCAGAATAATCTACATAAATTCAAGACATATTTTGTCTTTAAGACACTACATATATTCCTCTGCTCTGAAAAATGAAGAAGGCCAAGAAACGACAGCCCACTCCTACTAAGCTCTTGTAGAACTCAAATTGAGCTTTCTAAATAACTATTTGCACCAAAAGGAACCAGGAGGCTTTGGATAAATGCACGA
The DNA here is from genome assembly GCF_047675955.1 of Chlorocebus sabaeus. NCBI lineage: Eukaryota > Metazoa > Chordata > Mammalia > Primates > Cercopithecidae > Chlorocebus > Chlorocebus sabaeus. The sequence goes on from NC_132913.1 coordinate 19,209,914, forward strand.
TCCCAGTGTGAGGTAGGAGGTATACATGGGGGACCTGGGACATCTTGTCATACAGAAAGTAAGGAAGCCTTCAAAGTCCTCTGAGTCCATGCCACCAAGACTCAACAGCCAGCCTGAAGAGGCAATTATTGGCCATAAAATTTGAAATACATGTATCTTTAAAAACAAAAAGCTAGGAAAATATTTGGCAATATGCCTTAAGAAACATTTTTTAGGCCAGGCGCATTGGTTCAAGCCTGTAATCCCAGCACTTTGGGAGGCCGAGGCAGGTGGATCACCTGAGGCCAGGAGTTAGAGACCAGCTGGACAACAAGGCAGAACCCCATCTCCACAAAAATACAAAAATTGGCCAGCTGTGGTGATGTGCACCTGTAGTGCATGCTCTCTGCAGATGCACTCTGTAGACAGAGTGAAACTGTCTCAAAAAAAGAAAAGAAAAGAAACTTTTTTTAAAGCAACCAAAAAGTTTATATGCTTTGAGGCAATCATTCCAGAAATTCAAGGAAAGTGTAGCAGATTTATGCCAAAATGGCTGCAGCTGTGATCATTCCTCCCTGTCTACAGGCTTCTTCACAAGATGACTTTGCCCCTTCTCCCATCAGAAAGTGGAGTCTACTTCCCCTGTCCTTTGAATCTGGCTTTGGCCATGGTACTTCCCTTGGCCAACCAGACTTGAGAAAAGTGATATGAGCAGAGACTTAAAAAAGTACTTGTGCATTCAAAAGAATAAGAGCCATTTATGACAAACCCACAGCCAATATCATACTGACTGGGCAAAAGCTGTAAGCATGCCCTTGAAAACCAGCACAAGACAAGGATGCTCTCTCTCACCACTCCTATTCAACATAGTAATGGAAGTTCTGGCCAGGGCAATCAGGCAAGAGAAAGAAACAAAGCGTATTCAAATAGGAAAAGAGGAAGTCAAACTGTCTCTGTGTGTAGATGACATGATCCTATATCTAGAAAACCCTGTCGTATCAAACCAAAAGCTTTTTAAGCTGATAAGCAACTTCAGCAAAGTCTCAGCATACAAAATCGATGTGCAAAAATTGCAAGCATTCCTATACACCAACAACAGACAAGCAGAAAGTCAAATCATGAATGAACTCCCATTCACAATTGCTACAAAGAGAATAAAATATTCAGGAATATAGCTAACAAGGTAAGTGAAGGACCTCTTCGAGGATAACTACAAACCACTGCTCAAGGAAATCAGAGCAGACACAAACAACTGGGAAAACATTCCATGCTCATGGATGGGAAGAATCAACATCGTGAAAATGGCCATACTGCCCAAAGTAATTTATAAATTCAGTGGTATTTCCATTAAACTATCATTGACATTCTTCACAGAATTAGAAAAACTATTTTAACATTCATAGGGTACCAAAAAAAAGAGCCCGTGTAGCCAAAACAATTCTAAGCAAAAAGAACGAAGCTGGGGGCATCATACTACCTAACTTCAAACTATACAAGGCTACAGTAACCAAAACATCACGGTGCTGGTACAAAAACAGACACATAGACCAATGGAACGGAATAGAGAACACAAAAATAACACTACATACACATCTACAACCATCAGATCTTTAACAAACCTGACAAATCAAGCAATGGGGAATGGACTCCCTATTCAGTAAATGGTGCTGGGAGAACTGGGTAGCCATATTCAGAAAATCGAAACTGGACCCCTTCCTTACACTTTATACAAAAATTAACTCAAGATGGATTAAAAACTTAAACATAAAACCCAAAACTATAAAAACCCTAGAAGAAAATCTAGGCAATACTATTCAGGATACAGGCACGGGCAAAGATTTCAGGATGAAAACATCAAGTCAATTGCAACAGAAGCAAAAATTGACAAATGGGATCTAATTAAACTAAAGAATTCCTGCACAGCAAAAGAAACTATCATCAGAGTGAACAAACAATCTACAGAATGTGAGAAAATTTTTGCAATATATTCATCGGACAAAGGTCTAATATTCAGAATCTACATCGAACTTAAACAAATTTACAGGAAAAAAACAACCCCTGAAAAAGTGTGCAAATGACATAAACAGACACATCCCAAAAGAAAACACGAAAAAATAGTTCAATATCACCGATCATTAGAGAAATGCAAATCAAAACCCCAATGACATATGATTGCACACCAGTCAGAATGGTGATTATTAAAAAGTCAAGAAAAAACAGATGCTAGTGAAGCTGTGGAGAAATAGGAACGCTTTCACACTCTTGGTGGGAATGCAAATTAGTTCGACCAGCATAGAAGACAGTGTAGCAATTCCTCAAAGACCTAGAACCAGAAATACCATTTGACCCAGCAATACCATTACTGGGTATATAACCAAGGGAATATAAATATTTTATTACAAAGATTCATGAACACATATGTTCAATGTGGCACTATTCACAATAGCAAAGACATGGAATCAACCCAAATGCCCATAAATGATAGAATGGATAAAGAATATGTGGTACATATACACCATGGAATATTATGTAGCCATAAAAAGGAAGGAGATCATGTCCTTTGCAGGGACATGGATGGAGCTGGAAATCATTATCCTCAGGAAACTAATGCAGGAACAGAAAACCAAACACTGAATGTTCTCATTTATTGTAAGTGGGAGCTGAACAACGAGAACAGATGGACACAGAGAGGGGAACAACACATACTGGGGCCTGTCAAGGGGGTGGGAGATGAGGAGGGAGAGCATAAGGAAAAACAGTTAATGCATGTGGGGGTTAATACCTAGGTGATGGGTTGGTGGGTGTAGCAAGCCACCATGGCACACATTTAGCTATGTAGCAAACCTGCACATCCTGCACATGGACCCCAGAACTTAAAATAAAACTTAAAAAGTTGTTTCAAAAAGAAAATCGTTTGCTAAGTGAAAGGAGCCAGTCATCAAAAATCACATACTATATGAATGGAAGTTCATATGAAAGTCCAGAATAAGGAAATCTATAGAGACAGAAAGTAGATTGATGGTTGCTTAGTAATGGAATACAGGAACATGGGGACACAGAGAGGATAAGAAGTAAAAACTATGGAGCTTCTTCTTGAAGCGATTAAAATGTTCTAAAATAGACTGCAGTGATGGTTACACATATCTGTGAACATCCTGAAAGCCATTGGGTGAAAGCTTTGGGTGAATGGTGGCTATGTGAGCATAAGGAAAAATATCTAATGTGTGCTGGGCTTAACACCTAGGTGATAGGTTGATAGGTACAGCAAACCACCATGGCACCTGTTTACCTACATAACAAACCTGCACACATTGTATAGGTACCTCAGAACTTGCAATAAAAAAAATGACTTGTGCAATGGGTCTTTCCCTCTCCTGCTATTGGGGATTCTTCTGCCACCAGGAATATGCCTGGGCTAGACTTCTTGAGGATAAGAGACCAGGAGGAGGGAGTCCCAGGCATCTTAGATTTTCCCTGTTCTAGGCATGGGAGTTAGGCCATCCCAGGTCATCCGGCCTTAGCAGAACCAGCACAGACCAGAAAAACAGATTCTTTGCCAACCTACAGAATCATGAAAAAGAGATGACCCATCTCCTCCAGCAAAGCACAATTGTTATTTTAAGCCATTATGTTTTAGGATAATTTCTTAATAAAAGCTGAATTATGAAAATGATCATAAAAATGGACAACGTATATGTGCAAAGATGTTCATTTTAGTATCATTTACGTTAAAAAGCTATAAACAACCTAAATGCCCAACAAGGAATGGTTAATTAGATTAACAACTATAGATTTGAAGATCATAAAGTCATGAAAAATCATGTTTTCAAAATATTTTGATGCTATTAGAAAATCTTCACAATGGAAAATTAAATTTAAAAAGCAAATAACAGAAATATATGTAAAGTAAGATTTTCAATTATACAATTATGTGTATGGGTTATGTCACAAATGGAGACTGACCTGAAGACTTACTTGAAAAACCACTGTTTTAAAATTTGCACACAGTGTCTCACGCTTTCTCTGGGAAGACCTTCCACAGTTTCTCTGGTGGCCTCTTTAAGTTATGCAGTGTAAAGCAAGAGCACATATGTAAACGCATTGAAGCAATCTACATGTAGAAGGTTCTGACTGGGATGTTCTGTTTAATAAATGTAAAACAGCTGCATTTTAAAACTATACCTCCAAAGATGGCTTTCTTTAGAGAATGTTTCTTCTATTATCCTGGATTTAAATGGCCATGTACCTTCAAATCATTGCTTGTCCTTAAAGAGATGTGATGTTGCTCTGCGAGTTTTTTGCAAAAAGTGTAGCTCCTGGATAGAAAAGCCTAATCTTCCCAAGTGACATTGGAGGAGATCTGTAGAATAAGGTCTGTGTTGGGTTTGATACAGTAACTTAGACTTTGGGAAATGTTCTCTAAGACTAGGATAGCTAAATCATCCATCCTCACGGCCAGGTAGACTAGTCCCCTGCGGACTCCCTGCGTTGCGGTCTTCCATTCTCTAAAGGGAGCGGAAGTTCCTGCTGTCAATCATTCTGGAAAAGGAGTTAACACTGAGACAGTAAATGAAAACCGAAGAGGGCAACTCTTGGGCTTTACTGGGGTGGGGAAATGTCTATTTCTTCAGATGGTTGGGCTTAAAGTTGAACTTTAAGAACGGGCACTTCTAGAAGCAACTGTAAGTTTCTTTCTGTGTTACATTTCTCTTCTGTCTTGCCTAAATTTCAGTAAATTATTCTAGACACACCACAGCCTGGTCTCAGCTGTGCATTGGGAAATTTAATAAGGGCTGTCCCAAGAATTGGAGTGGAAGGCCGAAGGATAAGCAGCGTCCTGTTCCCCAAGCTGCAGCGGTGATGTCAAGAGTATTCACCAGGGGGAGGACTAGGGGAAGAATCATCAAACTGGAAAGGGCACATGGGTGGCAGCAGATGCAGCCACATGGTATGCCCTGCAGGCAGGAGCCTGTTCTGAGCATTCTGGCAACTACATTTTTGGGGACTGAAGTTAGCATAATTGGACATTAAAAATGAAAGTTAAAGAAGAGAAAAACAGGTGATCTTACTCTTTTGCCTTGGGCAAATTAGAAAAGAGAAAGCCCCAAGGCTGCCTGGATTAATAATTTAGGTGCAAATCTGTTAATATTAATGCAGGGGGAATAAAAGACTAGAAGAAAATGCACCAACATCTTAAGTAACTTGGGTCAATTCTTAATGTCAGAGGGCTTTATTTACTTTTTTATATTTCCACATTTTTGGAAAGTTACTACAGGGATCATCAGAACAAGTGTTACTCTGTAAAGGCCTGTCAGCCGGCCGTCTCTCAGCATCGTGCACAGGCGTGTGAAGGGCCTCTCCTGGAGCTGCCGTCTTATGCTCCTGCATCAGAAATGGCCCATCTCCTCCAGGAAAGCACATTTTGTATTCACCAAGATGTCATGTCTGTTTCTCATTTCTTTAATGTCTTCAAATATTCTCTTCCACATTGCCACTCTTAGGTTCTATCGGGAAAACTTACATCTTAATAGAGGTCTAAGTTAAAGACCTGCAACTGTGAAGAGGCCAAAAGTGAGAAAGAAACTTGGTGCTGTTTTGACTTTTCCAGAAACAAAGAAATCATTTCGCCCATTTAGGTCCATTGTATATAATAGATAAAATAATAAATAAATAAATAAATAAACAAACAAACAAACAAGCCTTAAGCTTATATAATGCCAGCTTGCATCTGGACACACTGGCAGCTTGGCTGGCCCAGAGCACCTGGCCTTTTTCTTTGGGGCACTCCTCAGAAGGAAATGACTGAGTCCCCAAATCCTCCTAGAAACAACTGTGTGCATCCTCTATTTTCTCTGTTACATACGCAGAATGTGCAAACTAGTGAACTTGGGGAAGATGGCACAAGAAGAGGATGGATGTGTTCAGACAGGGAAAGTAACGTTCCTGAAGACAAGCTTTGCCTGCTTCGCAGCCTGACCGAGGAGAAATGTATCCAGCTCACAGTACAGATACCTCCACAACTGCTTCCCGAGCACATGGCAGCCTTTGTCAATCAACCACGATGCTCTCTCACCAAACCCAGAACGACCCCTTGGCCTTTCTAAACCCATTACTGCAGGCAGCAGTGCCAGCCGACTGGGGTGGGCATGAGAGAGGAAGGTCTGTGATTTCCAGCCTAGGGCAGATGTGCTCCCTCAACTGCAGGGTACCTGGAAAAGAAGGTGTCTCAGAAGAGTCAAGAATGCCAGCAGGAAATGTTTGGCTTTGTGAGGTCATGCAGCAACCTGAAGTCAGGCTCACACTGAAAAATGAATGTGAGACAGCACACAGATAGGGAGGTATGAAGGTAGCCTTCATGAAGCAGTTAATAAATGCCAAACAGTTTGCATCTAATAAGCCCAGTGCATCTACATCCCAATGCTGAGAGATGGACAGTATCGGCTTCATTTTATAGATGAATAAACTGAAGCTCAGAAATTTTATGTCATTGTTCAAGGGGCACAGGGCTGAGTGGGATTTGATCCCAAGTTAGCTGTATTAGAAAACTCATGTACTTTCAATGATACTAAATAGCAGGCATCTAAAAGATAAATATAGCATGATTGATGGGGCTAATGGATAGATGCATCTTACCCCAAATCACATAATCTCTGAACAACTACACTAGGTCTAAGATAAGAGATCATTGTGCAGTTCGGCACTCAGAAGTGGGTTACCTCATCCTGAGCAAAGAATTGAGTTTAATCCTTCAAATAGAAACTCTTATCTAGACGTGGTTAGATTGAGATTGTTACCAGCCACTTCAGTCTTGCCTTAATCACTGTGCAGCTCCTCTCCAGCTATTATCTGTTAAGCCTCTCTCTTACTCACTGAATATTTCATATGTGAAGTAATGGAATGCAGAGCTGTGGGCTGTGTACTATCCTTTTGGTTTCCATTTAAATTTACAGCTTGCCAGTATGAAAAGAGTCCCGGAGCGCTAACTAAGGTAGTGATTATACTGTCCATCAGTTAGTTTGTGTTTCAGCCCAATATTCACAGCCCCTTCCCACTCCCTCGTAACAAAGTGTTGTTTAACTCAACACATACACACACAGGCATTCTCCCAGGCATTTTTTACTGAGTTCCAGAATACATGTCACCCAGATGTGCCTGCCACAATATGTTAGTTGTATTGGAAAAATGACCAGAAACATACTCTACACTAGCAAACTGCCAGAGTTGAGACCAATCTTTCAATACAGAACTACTTCTTCACCATCCCACCTTAAAAGTAATTATGTTGTTGCTACGTTGCATTCCACTTGACACTTAAAATTTGCAAGCTAAGTTATCTTTAATAGTTTTCCAAATAACAACACTTTTACAGAATCCTCATTTCTAAATATAGAAACATTTTGTTTGCTTTGAAGATGACTATGGATGATAAGGAGTAAGAAGTTGACGATGGAGCTGACATAGGATTGTCAGGTACAATATAGGACACCCATTAAATTTAGAGAATTTTAGATAATGATTTTTTCTGTGTGGATGTCCCACGTAATATTGGCACATACATTTAAAAATTATTCATTGTTCACCTGAAATTTGAACTTGCTGGATGTCTTGTATTTTTCTTTTCTTTTTTTCTTTCTTTTTTCAGACGGAGTCTCACTCTGTCGCCCAGGTTGGAGTATAGTGGTGCAATCTTGGCTCACTGTAACCTCCCCCTCCTGGATTCAACTGATTCTCCTGCCTCAGCCTCCCAAGTAGCTGGGACTACGGGCACCTGTCACCACGCATGACTAATTTTTGTGCTTTTAGTAGAGACGGGGTTTCACCATGCTAGCCAGGCTGGTCTCGAAATCCTGACCTTAGGTGACCCGCCTGCCTTTGCCTCCCCAAGTGCTGGGATTACAGGTGTGAGCCACCATGCCTGGCTGCGTTTTTATTTTCTAAGTCTGGCAACTGTGTGCAGACAGAGGAAAAGGAAGGAGGAATCTACAGGTTATAAATACTTGAAAGTTGATATAATCACGCAGTCTATTAGAACAAATAAGCTCCCTACCTTTATTTTAGTTTTTGTATTGTCATCATTTTCAAGTAGAATAAGACCAGATATTTGGAGGAAGTGAATGAATATATTTTAAAGGCCATGGAGGTTGCTGAATATCTTCTGGAAAGACTCTTTCATGAGATTCTAGGAATCCGCAGTCTTACAGCCATCAGTCTGCCAGAAGATCTAACATAGAAATAGAACTCCTTGGTAATATAAAAGTTAAGAAAAATATTCTTCCAAATTGAAAATGAAGGTTCATACTGCCTATGCAGCTCTAGCAAGTTTTCCAAGTTGATCTTCTTTTTTTTCATAAAATCTGGTAGGATACTATAAGTCCTAACTAAATGTGTTCTCGTAACTTCTAAAGACAAGCAACTTATTTAAATAATAAACACGTTTATTGAAGGCTACCAAATATATAGTCTTGTGTTCACAATCAAAGTAATAAGATGAAAAAAATAGTTTGTATGTAAAAACTTATGACAGAGAAATACAAAAATAGCTACTATAGAAATCCCCAAGTGCCTGCATTTTCTAAAAATCATGAATGAAGTACTAAGTGAGCTGCCAGCTAGAGGAAAGAATGAGCCAAACCTTTACCAGGTTCAAATCTAAGCCCAACCTTGAAGAGTATGATTTTAATATACAGGCAGTGAACAGAATTATGGACACAATATTTTAATTAATAATTAGATAACTGACATTAATGAATAATTATGAGCTTATGAACAGTAATGTGGTGACTGAAGCATAAGGTACAAAGCACAGAGCTTGATAGCTGAGGAGACTGAAGAGTAACTTACAGCCACATGATGGAGAGATTTTAATGCTAAGATTATGCACTGTGGTAATAAAAAACTATCAAAGATTTTCCAGGACAAGAATAGTCATAAGGTCTGTTGGTTTTTATAAAGATAACCATAGAAAATTACGCAGAAGCCAGCCTACAGAGTTTAGAGGTCAGGACACTAGCTTAGGAGTATATTGAGTGTCCAAGGGGCATGTTTATATCAAAGAGGAAGACACAGGAAAGACAGCCAGCAAAGAACACTGACAATGACTGATCATTCAAGAACACTAAGGAAAACCTGGAGGAAGAGAAGGTGATGAAAGAGAAAATTCTGCCAAGAAATGAGAGCTTTCAAGCAGGCAACTCTCAAGAAGAGGCAGCTGGATTTAGCAATAAAGCATCCCCGGCAGAATGTTCAGAGAGCAATTTTAGACCAGTGATAAGCGCAAGGGCTTGGTTAACTTGGTTAAAGAGTGAACAGAAGCATTTCTGCTTCCAACATTATAACTGATAAAACACAACAAACATCCTTTTTAAATGCCTATCTCACTAGCAAAGAAGGGGAAAACCCTAGTAGCCAAAAGAACCAACCAACAAAACAAACAAATTAATAAGGAAGCAGACGACTAGGGAGGAAAGCAAATGCTAAGTCAGTAACTTCTAATGGAATTTTTCCATTCCAAGGACCTAGAACCAGTTCAGGAACAAGACACAAAGCCTCCACAAGGTACAGAATGGAACTTAGATGCCCATAAAAACCCAGGGCTTTTGAAAGACTAGATAGTCCAACAAATAGTAGGTTAGAAAAAAAATCTCATCTGCAAAGGAAGGCAGTATGAAGATTTACCTGTATCAATTTCACCTCTGGTTAGGAAAACAAAGCTTCTCCACCCCCCAGCATGAATAGCCAGAGAAGATCTACAGCAAATATTTTACGGGATTTTTTTAAATATTTAAAGTATACTTAATAAATAAGTATATTTAGGCCGGGCGTAGTGGCTCACGCCTGTAATCCCAGCACTTTGGGGAGGCCAAGGCGGGCGGATCACGAGGTCAGGAGATTGAGACCATCGTGGCTAACACGGTGAAACCCTGTCTCTACTAAAAATACAAAAAATTAGCCGGGTGTGGTGGCGGCACCTGTAGTCCCAGCTACTCCAGAGGCTGAGGCAGGAGAATGGCGTGAACCCGGAAGGCAGAGCTTGCAGTGAGCCGAGATCACGCCCCTGCACTCCAGCCTGGGCGACAGAGCGAGACTCCGTCTCAGGAAGAAAAAAAAAAAAAGTATGCCTAAGGAAACAGGCCACCAAGAAAATGAGTTTGTAGAAATATAAATCACAAGAGTAGACCTTCCAGAACTTCATATGTTGGTATTTTCCAAAAAAAAAGAAAAAAAAAGAAAAAAAAAACCCAAGAAGATATAAAGTCGTAATCTTGAAAAAGAAACAAATTGGACTAATGGAAATTAAAATGTAATCATTGAAATATAATGAAAATAGAGTTACCGAAATTAAAATTTTAGTGGCTGTTTTAAAAAGCAAATTGGACAGACTATGAAAGAGAGAATTAATACTTTTTAAAAGTTCATAAAATGTAGCAGATAGAACCAATGAGATGAAAATATTGTTAAAAGTTTTAACAGAACAGGAAAATAAAATAAAATTTAACATACATGCAATGGCAGTTCTAGAAGGCACAATATTTTAAAATATATTGACCAAAAAATGTCCTTGATGAAAACCATAAATTTTTAGATTCAGGAAATAGAAAAATGTCCGCTCCCTGAATTTTTCTCATCCTCACCTAAACATATCATAGCAACATTACAGGTCACCAAGGACAAATGTATAACCTTAAAATCAGCCAAAAGGAAAGCACCTTCAAAAATATATAGGTTAGAATGATACTTGCAAAGAAATTAAGATTCAAATGATAGCAGATCTCTCAAAAGCCACGAGAAAATAAACATAACTTACAATTTCACACCTGGCTGAATCCTCACTCAAGAATGAAGTCAACGACGTATATTTTCTTACAAAAATTTTAGAGTTTATTATGAATAGATTTTCACTAAAAGAATAACTATAGAAAGTTTGAAATAAATGGTAAACAAAGAAATTTTTCAATATACAGGTAGATCTAATCAAGCATTTGCAGGACAAAACAATATGACAGTGCTAAACTAGGGAAATACCAAAACGAGATACAACTAAGATATTGTGCAACAATAAAGAGATTATAAGATATTTTTCACCAGGGAAGAGATAGTCATTAAATTAAGCATGCATACAAAATTGTAAATGTAGTTAGTAAGATAATAGAGTCTTGTTTTTAAAAAAGGGGGAAAGGGAATTAAAACAAAACACATAGTAATCAAGAATACATAAACTCTTAGAAACTAGGTTTAACACTTATAGATGCCACTACATCCAAATGTTAAACTTCTCTCAATCAAAAGACTATTAAAAAGTTTTCTTGACTGGGCGTGGCGGCTCACACCTGTAATCCCAGCACTTTGGCAGGCAGATCATGAAGTCAAGAGTTCAAGACCAGCTTGGCCAACATGGTGAGGCCCCATCTCTACTAAAAATACAAAAATTAGTAGGGCGTGGTGGCCGGCACCTACAGTCCCTGCTACTCAGGAGGCTGAGGCAGGAGAATTGCTTGAACCCAGGAGGCAGAAGTTGGATTGAGTTGAGATCTCACCACTGCACTCCAGCATGAGTAACATAGTGAGACTCCATCTCAAAAAAAAAAAACAAACAAAAAAAAACATAGTTTTATTTTAAAGTATAACAAACAAGCACAGCAGTAACAATGTGGGAGAAGTACTTGCAATATGTAATTGTTTCAAGAATGTAAGAGGTCTGCAAATTAGAACGAAAAAGATAATTCAACGGAAAAAATGAGATTAAAAGGAAGGAAGAAGCAATTCATAAAATAGGAAACATAAATGACCAACAGATATAAGACATAGCATGATCAATCTCAATCATAATGAAAACACTCTCTAAGGTACCATCTTATACCATCTACTAGGTTGGCAAAAATTAATAAATTCAGGGAATATTAATTGTTGGAGAGGATGTAGAGCAATGGGAAATCTCATGTACGACTGGTGGGAGTATAAACTGATTCAGTAATTTGAGGAACAAATGGCAACCCCAAAAAATTTGACAAGGCTTAATATCTACAATCCAGCAACTCTATTTCTGGGTATATGCCCTTAAAAACTCTTGCTCACGTAGACAAGAAGACGTGATTATATAGCAACATTATCTGAAGCAAGAAAAAAGTAACTTATAATCAGTACAGATCTCTAAATTGCCTAGTATGACACTATCTGGGTTAGGGGCGTTATCCCAGCAGAAGAGGCTGTACTTTTTATGGATTTCCAAACGTCCAGGTTTTAGGCAGCTTATGATTTTATTAACTGCAAACAGCTCAAACTCTTACCTTCAGATTGTTTGATACCAAAGCAATCTGGCTGTCCCCAAATTCTGCCAGGCTCTTCTGTTTGGTTCATAAAAAGAGAGAGAAACAGGATGGGAACATCTTCCTGGTGAAACCCTTTTGTAGGAGACCAGCCCATCAGTGCATCTCAAAGCACTTGAACTCAAATGTACCTCTGGAAAGGCTGTGTGACCATCCAGGAACATACACTTTCTTAGCAACAAGTGACTGCTTGCACTGAACAATAATGCTAATATCTGCCTTGAACCCCTTAACAAGAAAGTTGTAAACAAACTAAATGTCCATCAATAGGAGAGTGTATAAACTGTGGAATGTCATACAATATGACACAATCATCACGGATGAATGTCACCAACACAATTATGAATGAAAATACCAAGATACCAAGTTACAGAAGAATACTTACTATATAATACACTTGTATAAGGTTTAAAAATGTAGAAAACAATGTGACATAATGATTAGCCATGCATACATATTTAGTCCCACTATAAATAATGTAAGGACATGATAATGATCAAATCCAAATTTAAGGTAGTGTTTGCATCACTGGATATTTGAAGTGGGATGCAACTGGGGATGATACACAGGAACATCAATTTTACTGGTAATGTTTTATGTATTAAACTGAGTGGTGGTACTTGGGCCTTTACTATATTATTCTTTACACTTTTTGTCCTAGTACGTGTTTTAAATGAATAGATATGAAGAAGCAGAGTCAGCACAAATCAATCTTGTTAAACAGGCAATTCACATGAGTAGGGAAGGTTTCTCTTAGGTTAGAGAGGTATAGGACCCTTTGGAGGCTACCCAAGTGGAAATCAAAGGAAGGGAGAGAATCTCTAGAGCGATCTGAAGTCATTCTAGAGGACTGGATGCCTAAATAAAATCACATCTGGCCTAGGGAGGTGAACTACAAGAGTCTCCTTTTAAATAACAAAGCAAACTTCTGTACAACAAAAAAATAAGTATTCACTTTGCTCATTTTTCAATATACTAAACAATCCCTATACACAATATCACTTCACTTGCAAATAAACCACTTTCTAGACTACCCAGGCAAAAATGGCAAAATTTAGAGTAGAATCATATTGATATTGAATATTGATATTCATTCAGCAGATCTTTTGATAAATATTTGCCCTGTGAATGAATGAATAAATGAAATAAATGAAAATCTCTTAAAGAATTACTGTGCTTAAATGGCTCAAATTCATCTAGATCGAAACCAAAGCACAGCTTCCAATAAACACGAACAACTTCTGCAAGTAAAGCACTGAGCTAGGCACTAGGGATGTGAAGACAGATTGTTTCCTAAGAATTCATGACATACTTTTATCATAACACTTATTATCCCATATGCAAAAAACCTTCCCCTTTTCCTGTGCCTTTTGAAAAACAAGAATTTTACTCAATTTCTCTCTTTATCCCCATTCAGCAAATATGCAGAGCTATAGGTAGATAAAGTGACAATTAAACTGTAAAGTCAAATAGAAGCTCTTTGGAGGTTCTCTGGTATTCAGGAATCTTCCATAATTATGTGTGTCTCTATTCATATGGATGTGAGAGAATTTGTTTTTAGCTGTAAGAGCAGCAAAGGTTAGCAATAAGACATTTCTCTGCTTTCTCATAGTAAAATGGTTCAGTTGTTTTCTTTTCTTCTACTGTCTTATTCAAGTTCTCTATTCTTCCTTCAGGCAATAAGAAGATTCTTTATGAGAGAAAATAAACAGTTCTAATTTTATTTTAAGAGATATATTCCTTTTACCTTTCTCCACCATATAATGGCTTCTTCCTCAGCAGCATCTGGCTCTGTATTTTCTGACCACCAAGAGCGAAGTTCCTAAATGTTGGACTGAAATCCTAGCTCACTGTAGGAAGCCAGCTAAGAGCTGAAAAGATTTTAGAAATAGGATTTCTGGAGCGGCCCAGAGTCAGGCACCAACTGTCCTGTCCATAGTCATGTCCTGTTCCTGCCTGGCTGTGTCTGGCACCACAGAGTGGGAGCTGATGAAGGCAAGCACGTGGACACAGCTTCCTGCCAGGGCAGGAGCCACCCTCAGGCCATGGCCCAGAGAGACAGTGCTGGGAGGCTGTGGTTCATCCAGTTTAACCAGTTCAACTCAAGGGAACCCCTATGCCTCAGCATGTAGGAACTAGAGGGAGTGGCAAGACTTCCTGTCAGAGCTCTGCTTAGCAGAGCCACCTTGAGTTCAAACTCTTCCATGGCAGGCTCACAATTGACTCTGTTGTGTAACTGGAACATCTATTATCCCATTATAGCAAAGTGCCTCTCTCCACTGAATGATCAATATATCTACCCTGGTGTCTTAGTCTATTTCATGTTGCTATAGAAGGATACCTTAGGCTGCGTAGTTTATTGAGAAAAGAGGTTTATTTGGCTCATGATTTTAGGGCTGAATAGTACAAGATTGGGCAGCTGTGTCTAGTGAGGGCCTCTTGCTGCTTCAATTCATGGCAGAAAATGGAAAGGAAATAGCTGTGTGCAAAGAAATCACATGGCAAGAGAGAGAAACTGAGGAAGCCAGATTATTTTAAACAACTTTCTCCTGATGAACGAGTCTATTCCCACAAGAGCTGGAACTCAACCCCTGCAGGATGGCATTAATCTACTCACACAGGATCCACCTCCGTGACACAAACACCCCCCAGTAAGCCTCACCTCCCAATACTGCACACTGGAGATCAAATTTCAACCTGAGTTTTTGCAGAGACAAGTAACATCCAAACCATAGCACCTGGTTTAACCTTTATTAGTAGATCAGCCCAAGTCATATTTTTACCATTTTAGCCAGATGAACATATAGAAAGCCTTGTCTTCAGAATTTGGCAGTCTCTACCTGTTTTTCTGCTGCAACAATTCACAGAAGAGTATGAATCAGTCAGCCAGATGGAAGGGGAAGGAAAATGTGGTGGATACACCCTAAAAAACTGGGGCTGGGGAGTTGAAATATTTATAACTAGAGCATGGTCTTCATAGAGTGAGGCGAACATGTTTTGCAAGCAGGCTGAACTGTAAACATTCAAAACCGACATGCTCATAGCATTTCACACTGCCCCCTTGAAATATTGACAGGAAACACTACCTTCAGTGAAACCTTTATAAAGTTGAGATAATGTAGTGAGAAATCCAACTGCGGAGGAACTAGATTCCTGGCTTCCAACAGCAGCTGGTTCAATCATTTATAGCAGTAAATAAATGTTATGAAAGTTCATGTAAAAACCATTATCTAAAGAGCTAAATATGAAAGGCTTGCATTATGACCAGGCATGCATTTCTGGCAGAGGAAACACAAGTTTGCTCACAATATCTTTTTTTAGATTACTTTAAGGAAGAATGCCATCATTGGAATAGTGCAGACCATAGCAAGTTTCATCTTTCTTTTTTTTTTTTTAATTTATGGAATGAGAAATGACATCAGTTTACATGTCATCTGAGAAGAAAGGAATTTATTTTGTTGAAAGGCATCCAAATCACCCTCTCTTTGGAAGGCTTTGTTACTGGAACAAACTTTATCATTGTTAATTGTCTGGCCATTTATAGGCCAGTTTGTTCATCAATAAGTCTGTACATTTTTACATATTTTATTGACCTAGTAATTTTACCAATGCTATACAGCCATGAAAATTTGAAAGAAATGTCAACATGTAAGTCTCCCTTACTCTAAACTCAGTAGGAAAAAGCCATGAAGAAAGGGAAAACTTTTAAGCTATATTTATATTGAATATCTGAAATTATCACAGCCCACCCCACAACTCTTCTCTGGCTGGAAAACTTTCTCTTCCTCTTGTTTTTCCTATTGTAATAAGCTAATTTCAGCCACTTCTCCAAGCCAGGATTCCAAGAATCATCTGTGATTTCCCTCCTCCTAGTCCCTTCATCTATTTGACATCCAGGTTATAGCTTCTAAAGTCTTAATTGTTCTCAAATACACCCCCATTGCCACTACCTCTGTTCAGCTCTTTGTCATATATAATCTAAATTAGTCCGATCAATCTCCCTACCTCCAATAATCCTATCTACAATCCATTTTCCATTTAACTTCTCTATCACATTCAAAATCATTTTCAGGTTCCCTCAACAAAGTGCCTTCATGTGGTACCCAAAACCCTCCTGACCTGAACCAGTCTTTCTACCTCCATCCTCTTCACCCAATTCTCTTGCTCACATTCTATATGCCAGCCACAGTGAGACAGGAGCAATTCTTGAAAGTGCCATGTACTGTCTCACCTCTAAGCATTTATACCTTTGGCTTCCTCTAGCTAGAAAACACTTCTTCCCAACTCCCCAACCCTGCCTGAAACCTTTACCTCTTCAACTCCAACTTGTCTCTTAGGACTCAACTCTGGCATTAGTTCCACATGAAAGTCTTTCCTGACATGCCCCTGTCCCTACATTTTGGCTAAGTGCCCTCTGTATGCTCTGTGAGTACTGTGATGGTTAATTTTATATATCACAATGGCAGGTCCATGAGGCACCCGGATAGTTAGTTATACATTATTCTGGGTATGTCTGTGAGGATGCTCCTGGAAGAGATTAACATCTGAATTGGTAGATTAAGTAAAGCAGATTGCCCTCATCAACAAGTGTGCCTCATCCAATCCACTGAAGATCTGAATAGAACAAAAAGTTACATTAGGAGAAAATTCTCTCTCTCTGCCTAAGTGTCTCCCAGCTGGGACATCAGTCTTCGCCTGCCTTCAGACTCAGGCTGGAACTATACCATTAAGTTCTTCAAGTTCTCCAACTTACTGACTAGAGATCTTGGGACTTAGCTTCCATAATCATTTCCAATTCCATGAAACCTCTGAAATGATTCCATGAATTTATTTGCCTGCCATCTCATCAACATGCCACACACATGCCCATCTCCAAACCTTCATCCAGACGGTTCGCCCACCTTGAGATGGGTTCCTTCTTCCTCCGTAAATACTTCAGAACATTTCAACTCTAGACAATATTTCCAGCTTCTGAATTTATGGCACTTTTTGCATATGTTTCTCACATTACATTTATTTATAAACAGTGCCAGGTAATATCCTTTATATTTTAATTTTTGGGTTATTTAACTTTTTATGGATGCACATCTAGTCCCACTGCCAATTATACTACAAGCCTCTTGAAAACACAGACAAGATGCTATTTATATTCTTTTTTCTCCTCCAAACTTACATAGTTCAGCACAGTATATACAAAACAGGTAATCAATACATGTTATATCATTTAACATTTCTTATATGACTAGGACAAGACTAATAACTAAAGAAGACTACACAGTGTAACAAATATGTTTCACTTTCAAAAGAATAAATTATTTCAAATGAGATCACAAAAAAATGAGAAATCTATGACCATGAATGTAATTTACTGTAGGCTGGCACATAAATATAAAAGCTTGAGGAGCGGCAGCTGCAACGGGAACTCCAATTATCCTGCCAGCAGTATGAATGCACTCAGCTGTAGGACAAGCCAGATGTCAATCAAAAGTGGAATTAAAACAAGATGTACACTTTCCAAGCCAATTTGTATGTATATTTAATCAAAGAACTCACAGTTCATATGGTAACAGTAAAAGCAAAAGAAAATTGAAGGAAAGCTAAAAAGAATACAAAATGCTAAATGTCAGAAGTAAATCAACATGTCATTAACACAATAATTGTAAATAAGTTAAACTCCTCTGCCAACCATCTCACATTGAATTATAAACAAAATTCAATTATATGCCTTATAAAAGGGATATACATTTTTAAAAAGTGACTCCCAAAGACCTGTTCATTCCACAAACATTTTGTAGCATACCTACTATATACCCACACCATGCTAAGTGACATAAAATTTAAATATTAAAATATAGATGTACAGTTGTACAAGGCATATACAAACAAAAAGGATGCAAGAATCACAATATCAATATTAATGAAGCAGTACGAAAATCAAGAAGCATTATCTAAAGCAAATCATTTCATTTATTTGTGTTTTTTTAATGAAGTATGCAAGTCACCAGAATCCTCATTGAAAGTGATAAATATGCTTATCTTATAGAGTTGTTGTAAGTATTAAATAATAAAATTCATCAAAAATACCTACATAAAGACCTGACATATGGCACCTGCTCAAAAACTGTTGGTTGCTTTTAATATTAGTAGTAGTAAGAGTTACAAGCTATAATAATTACTGATATTATGCTTTAGATAACATAGCATAAAAGTATATGAAATAAAATATTAGAAATGCAAGGATAAATTTACAGAATCATAATAAGAAAGAATGAATACATTTTACCACATTTCTTTTGGTTCTTAAGGCATCAAATGGAAGAAAAGAAGAAAGAGAGAGAGGGAAGGAGGGAGGGAGGAAGGAAAGAAGGACAGAATGGAGGTAGGGATGGAAGGAGAAATTATATCTAAGTAATAATGATTGATTATATATGTTGCTCTGTGTGTGTGTATGTATGTGTGTGTGTCTATGTATATGTGTATAGGTATATAGGCATTTATAAATAACATGTAAACAAATTTTTTTATTCAAAAAGATAGAAATAGAAAAGGTACAGGCAGATTAATGGATTGAAAGAAAAGTAAGGAAAGAAGGAAGGAAGGAAGGAAGGAAGGAAGGAAGGAAGGAAGGAAGGAAAAGAGAGAGAGAGAGAAAGAAAGAAAGAGAGGGGGGAGGGAGGGAGGGAGGGGAGGGAAGGGGGGGCAGCTGGGAAAGGGAAGGGAGGGAAAGGAAGGGAAGGGGAAGGGGAAGCGGAAGGAAAGGGAGGGGAGGGGAGGGAAGGGAAGGGAAAGGGAGGGGAGGGAGGGAGGGGAGGGAAGGGGGGGCAGCTGGGAAAGGGAAGGGAGGGAAAGGAAGGGAAGGGGAAGGGGAAGGAAAGGGAGGGGAGGGGAGTGGAGGGAAGGGAAGGGAAGGGAAGGGAAGGGAAAGGAAGGACTAACAGAAAACAACTTACAAAATGGCAATAGTAAATTTTTCCCTAACAATAATTACATTAAATGCAAATGGATTAGACACCCCAATCAAAAGATATATAGTGGCTGAAAAGACTTCAAAATAATATCCACCTATATGCTGTCTATAAGAAATTGACTTTAAATTTAAGGTCACACATAGGCTGAAAGCAACATGATGGAAAAAGTTATTCCATGCAAATGGTAACCAAAAGACAACAAAGGTGACTATATTTTTATGAGTCAAAATAGACTTTAACTCCAAAACTGTCACAAAAAGCAAGCACATTTTATAATAAAAGGGTCAATCCACCAGGAATAGATAACAATCATGTTATCTATTACCTATTATGATTGTTATCTATTAGATTACCTATCTATCTATCTCACATCAGATCAGCTAGATATATAAAACAAACTGGCAAAACTGAAGGGAGAAACAGCAACACAATAATAGTAAGACATTTCAACACCGCATTTTCAAAAATGAACAAAACTTCCATATAAAAGATCAGTAAGGAATCAGAGGACTTAAATAATGCTATAAACCAAATGTATCTAACAGACGTATACCAAACATTCCATACAAAAGCAGAATACACACTTTTCTCAAGTGCATATGGATATTTCTCCAGTATAAACAACATGTTCACTCGTAAAGCATTTTTTAACAAATTTATATAGACTGAAGTTATACCAAATATCTTTTCTGACCAAAACTGAATAAAACTACAAATCAACAGAAGAAAAAATTAAAAATTCATAATATGTAGACATTAAACAACACACTCTTCAACAACCATTCAAAAAGAAATTAAAACAAAAATTAGAAAATACCTCAAGACAAATGAAAACACACATACAACATGCCAAAACTTATGTTGTGCAGCAAAAACAGTACTAAAACAGAAGCTAACAATGCAATGAATGCTTAGAATGTATTTAAAAAGAAGAAAAATCTCATATAATCACATAACGCTTTAAACCTAAGGGAATTAGAAAAAAAAAAAAAAAAAAGTCCAACATTAACAGAAGGAAGGCAATAACAAGGATGAGAGCAAAAATAAACAAAATAAATAATAGAAAATCAGTTAAACAATCAGCAAAACTAAGAGTTACATTTTGAAAAGATTAACAAAATTGACAAACCCTTAGCTAAACTAAGAAAAAGAGAAAGACTCAAATACATAAAATCAAAAATGAAAGAAGAGACATTGCAAGTGTTGCCACAGAAATAAAAAGTCTCATAAAGATGACTATAAACAATTACATGCCAACAAATTAGATAACTTAGAAAACATTAATACATTCCTAGAAATATATTACCTATCAAGATGAAATTATGGAGAAATAGAAAGTCTAAACAGACCTGTATCTAGTATGGAGAGTGAATCAATAATCAAAATCTCCCAACAAAGTTCAGGACCAGATGGCTAAACTGATGAATACTACCAAGCTTTAAAGTATTAATTCCAAACGTTCTCAAACTCTTTCAAAAAACTTAAGAGGAAAGAACACTTCCAAACAGATTTTTATGAGGCCAGCATTACCCTGATACCAAAGCCAGAGAAAGACAACACAGAAAAAGAAAATTGCAGACCACTATCCTTGATAAATATAAATGCAAAAGTCCTGAACAAAATACCAGCAAACCAAATCCAACAGCACATTAAAAAGATCATAGGTCATAACCAAGTGGGATTTATTTCTGAGATAAAAGGATGGTTGGTTCCACATACGAAAATCAATTAATGTGCTACATCACATTAATAGAATAAAGGATTAAAATCATATAATTATTTCAATAGACACAGAAAAAGCATTTGGCAAAATTCAACACCTCTTAATGATAAAAACTCTCAATGACTAGCAATAGAGGGAAATTAACTCAACATAATAAAGAACATGTGTGAAAAGCTCATGACTAACATCATAGTCACTGGTAAGCAGGAGCAAGACAAAATTTCCTATTCTCACCACTTCTATTTAACTTAGTACTAGACAGAGCAATTCAGCAAGAAAAAGAAACAAAAGGCATCCAAACTAGAAAGGAAGAAGTAAAATGGTCTCTTTTTGCAGATAACATGATCTTATACATTGGAAAGCTTAAAGACTCCACCAAAAAAAAAAAAAAAAAAAACTATTAAATCTCATAAATGAATTTAGTAAAGTTACCAGATACAAAATCAATGTAAAAATAAATTGTGTTTCAATACACTAAGAAGAAACTATGTGAAAAGGAAAATAGAAAAGCAATCTCATTTACAATAGCACTGAAAAGAATAAAATACCTAGGAATAGACCTAAGGAGGTGAAAGAATTTTGTACGTAAAATTACAAAATATTGATGAAAGAAATTAAATAGGATACAAATAAATGAAAAGATATCCTATGTTTGTGGATTGGAAGACAATATTGTTTAAATGTTTATGGTACTCAAAGTGATCTAGAGATTCAATGTAATATCTAACAAAAGTCAAACGGTACTTTTTACAAAAATAGAAAATACAATCATAATACTCATAGAGAACATCAAAAGACCATGAATAGCCAAATCAATATCAAGAAAGAACTAAGCTATAAGTATTACACTTCCAGATTTCAAAATATATTACAAAGCTATGGTAATGGAAACAACATGATACTGACATAAAGACAAACATATAGATCAATAGAACAGAACAGCCAGAAATAAATCCACACATATGGGGTCAACTGTTGTTTAATAAAGGTTCCAGGAGGCTGAGTGTGGTGGCTCACACCTGTAATCTCAACACTTTGGGAGGCTGAGGCAGGTGGATTGCCTGAGGTCAGGAGTTTGAGAGCAGTCTGGCCAACATGGTGAAACCCCATCTCTGGAGCGAGACTCCGTCTCCATAAAAAATAAAAAAAAAATTAGCTGGGTGTGGTGGTGGGCGCCTATAATCCCAGCTACTAGGGAGGCTGAGGCAGGAGAATCACTTGAACCCAGGAAAGGGAGGTTGCAGTTCACTAAGATTGCACCACTGCACTCCAGCCTGGGCGATGGAGCAAGACTCTGTCTCAAATAAACAAAAAAAACAGACAAACAAAAGGTACCAGGAATACACAATCGAGAAAGACAGTCTCCTCAACAAAAGGTGTTGGGAAAACTGGATATTCACAGGCAAAAGAATGAAATTCAACCCTTATTTTACACTATACACAAATATCAATTTAAAGTGGATTGAAGACTGAAATGTAAGACCTGAAACTGTAAAACTTCTAGATGAAAACATAGAGGAAATATGGCATTGGTCCTGACAATGATTTCATACGATACCAAAAACACAGTCAACAATAATAAAAATAGACAAGTTGGACTTCTGCACAGCAAAACAATCAACAGAGTGAAAGGTAACCTGTATAATGTAAGAAAATATTTGCAAATCATATATTGGAAAAGGGGTTAATCTCCAAGATATGTGAGAGATGCCTGCTATTCAAAAGTAAAACAAACAAAAACTAACCTGACTAAAATACGGACGAAGGACTTGGATAGACATTTCTCCAAAGAAGACATACACACGGCCATGAGGTATATGAAGAAGTGCTCAACATCACTAATCATTAGAGGAATTCGAATCAAAACCACAATGAGATATCACCTCATACTTTTCAGGATGGCTATTATTTTAAAAAATCAGCAAAAAGAAAAGAAAAAATGTTAGTGAGGCTGTGGAGAAATAGAACCTTTGCACACTGTTGGTGAAAATGCAACATAATAAAGCCAATATAGAAAACATTATGGAAGTTCCTCAAAAATCAAAAAATAGAGCTACCATATGACCCAGCAATCCCACTTTTTTGAATTTATCCAAAAGAAATCAGGATCTCAAAGAGATATTAGCAGTCCCATGTGTATTGCAGAACTATTAGGCAAGATGTAGGAGCAACTTATATATCCAATGACAGATGTATGAATAAAGAAAACATGTATATGCATTCAATGGAATATCATTCAGCCTGAATAAAAGGGAATCCTGCAATATGTTACAACATAGATGAACCTTGAGGACACTATCCTTTCAATGGTTGGGGTTTCTGTGAATGTACATGCTCTTCAAAATAACTGTGCATCTCCCTCCCACTCTTAGGAGTTCATGGCCTACAGGCAGGAGCAACTATTGGAGACGTTTTCAGAAATCAGGAGAATGAGAAATCTGAGTGGGAGAGCATGGCCTGAAGGAAATAGTCTCTTGATCTGACAAGTCCGCAAGACTACTCAGGAATGGCTCAGTGACTCACCTTTTCACAAAAGCTGTGAAAGGCACCTGATAAGTATACAAAGTTTGGTTCTTATAGTCACATACTAAAATACAAAGATGGAGATCCACTCATGTAATTCCTAATCAGGAAAGACAGAATCGGGAATATCAAGTTCTCAAAATTTAATAGGGAAAAAATATGTATTACATATTAAACATAGCAAGTGATAGTCCCAAGGCAAGGGAAGAGGGTGTAGTGTGTTCAGTTAGATAGTTATTCATTCCTTAAGAAAGAACACAGAGTTCTCATGAACAATTTTCCACTGCCTCCCAACGTAGTCACGTACATAAAGGCAGGAAGACTTACAAATAAAACAGTGGACAATGACAATTAAATGGAAAGCAGCAACGTATTGATGGAGAATTCATCCATTAAAAGCTTTTCCATTCAAAATGGGTTTCAGCCAGAAATTGGTTCTTCATTCCTCCCTGTAGTATGCATTCTTGGTAGCTACTTTCAGAACACTGCCAACATCATTACACATTTGCTTTATATAGCTTTCAAGCTGCTCTGCAGTTTCTCTCTGGCCAAAGAACTTTACAGAAACTACTGGGGGAATAAGAAGCACAGACAGGTCGTCTCTCAGGCTTGGAATCCATTGCCTGTCTAAATTTCTGTTGCTTCCAGTACAGTTGGAGTAGGTAGCAACCTCAGCCAATGATTATTTTATCACTGAGTTTAGTTGACTGCACAAAGATGGACTGATGATCTCTGCTCAATTCTCTTTGTGTCATTTGTCAGCACTCACACTGACTTTGTTCTATCCAGGTAGACTGATGGACAAGTCTGACCTCAAATTTTACCTTACCTTTCTGAACCTCAGTCTCCTAATCAATAGTAGGGAAATGACACATATGAACACAAAATTAATGAGTTTTAAAAGTACCTCATTCACATCAGGCTTTTCTGGGAGAAATTTCCTCACTTCTTTCTTGCTCTTATGTACCCAATGTTCCCAGTTTTAGGGAGTAGTCCATGACCTGTCCTGAGGATCTGCCTGCAACTTGTGCATGTGACTCTAGTTTGAAGGCTTTTAAGTAAATTTGAATATTAGGGGCTGCCTTAAGAAAGCATTTTATCAGCTTCTTCAACACTCAAAACCCCACTTAATCTTCTGTTCTCTATTCTCTCCTTTACTCTGCCAACAATTGGAGCATATGCCTTCAATTCAAAGCATATTAAAGAACATATTGCCAGGTTGCTCTA
Organism: Chlorocebus sabaeus; assembly: GCF_047675955.1. Lineage (NCBI taxonomy): Eukaryota > Metazoa > Chordata > Mammalia > Primates > Cercopithecidae > Chlorocebus > Chlorocebus sabaeus. The sequence goes on from NC_132913.1 coordinate 19,234,657, forward strand.
TAATTGTTCTCAGATGCATGCTTCATTTCAAATAAATGGGAACGTTCTTCAAAAGAAAAAAGAATATGTCTACTCCTTTCCTTCCCTGCAATGAAGCCTAGTTTCCTTCTCTAAACTTAGTGGGCACTCAGTAGATACTTGTTAACCCATCACCTCTTTTATAAAAGAAACCAGAGTTTTCAAAAATAAACCTAAGTCTATCTCATCTTACCAAAACCATTTTAAATGTCCTTTCAAGATGACCCTACTACAAATCACCTTTAATTCATTAGTAAATTCAGATGGTTAAATAAAGGGCAGAAATTTCTGCAAATAATCTTTCTCCTAAAGCTACAAAACATTTTAAAGACTTGATTCAAGTGAACTCAGCAACCACTAGGACCAGATCCTAGAGATCCGTAAGCTGCTGCCCAGATGTCCATGGGCAGTGTCTGTGTTTAATTCAGCAAATAAAATGCTTCTGTGGAAATTAGCCTTTCTGTCGCTTTTGTCTACGGAGAAAAACAGAAATCAAAAGATCATAGACTCGAGAACTGACAGAAAATTCAGAAGATCAGGTAGTCTAGCCATCCATCTTCAGGGAAGTACAGTAATATTATTATTATTATTATACTGATCAAACTATTAAGACCCAGAATTGTTTTGGAGAATTTGTTGAAGGTGAAATATTGGTGGGGTAAGGTGTTTTAGAGGGAGTGACTAGACCTAAATTTCTCTGGTTTTGGGATCTGACATCATTTTTACTACATCATATGCAAGTTCAATAAATTCCTCAGCCAGGTATGGTGGCTCACGTCTATAATCCCAGCACTTTGGGAGGCCGAGGCAGGTGGATCACAAGAACAGGAGTTCAAGACCAGCCTGGCCAATATGGTGAAACCCCATCTCTACTAAAAATACAAAATTAGCCAGGCATGGTGGGTGCCTGTAATCCCAGCTACTCAGGAGTCTGAGGCAGGAGAATCACTTGAACCCAGGAGGCAGAGGTTGCAGTGAGCCGAGATTGCGCCACTGCACTCCAGCCTCGACAACAGACTGAGACTCCGTCTCAAATAAATAAATGAATCAATTCCTCAAATCTGTAAACTAAGGATTACCAAGATGACATAAATAGAAGTTCCTATTCCCAACCCCTTCCCAGTCCTGGATCAGGGGCAACAAGTTTCTGCTTTTGCACCAAAGGCTACACATCCATCCTTTGGCTCTCCCTGAAAAGCAACCTTTCTGTAGATTCTAAGCTATGTGGCTCATGTCTTATCTTTTCCTAATGGTCCACTGGATTGTAAGTTTTTGGGGTAAAATGACTACGGCATATTTGCAAAGCCATTCTAGCACCTCACACAATACCAGCTATGTGGTTGATACTTAACAGTTTTTGAATGAGTGACTGAGTGCCCCTGTGATGGGTAATAGACATGAGGGATAGTTTGACAAATGTAATTGGTGAAGGAACCACCTGCCATATTTCCCATCTTCTTTACATCAAAGAGCTTCCCAATTCAGCTGCTTTTGGATACTCTGGAGGTACCATAACCTTCAACTGAGGTCTTGGGGCAAACTCATGACTGATGGCAGACGCTGGAGGCTTGACAATTCAACTGAGTTAACCACTCTAATTCAATCAAAGCTGCCGTTGGCTGACAGCTTCAACTGTAGGCAAACATAGACCATCATTCAATCATTTGGTTCTTCCCTTGGGTTCAACTCCTACACTGTGAAGCGAGGAAATTAAAGGAAATTATTTACTTCCACAATTGGTGACATCATGGCAATTTTATGAAGAAATAGTCTCCCAAATGCAGCAACTTCTTCAATACTTTGAGTGATTGCACTCTGCTGTGAAATTATTCACTTCTCCTAGTCTGTTCAGTCTCCACACAAACACTACACACATGCTGATGTAGTCAACCAAGTAAGGCCAGGGTAGACATTTTTCCTAGAGATGAAATTATATTAAATCAATATAAGCCTTAAGGCCCATATTGAGAATTTGTTTCTGGTTTAGTTTTTCTTTTCTGACGTGGTTTTAAGTTAGAATGAAACAATAGACTAGGACACAGGGAGTGATACAGGATGTCAAGAGAGAACAGAGCCTCATATATGCTTAGGAGAGATTGCACTTTCCACCCTATGACTGAGCACTGTCCATCAGCTTTACCTTAGACACCCACTGAGAGCCATTACAGGTCTGCGATAGATTTAGGAGCTGACTTTAGTGGGCTCCATCAATCAAGGTTTTTAGGGAGTCCTACCTTGCCCTTCCTTCTGATACCAGGGAGAAATCTGACCTCAAAGGGCATGAGGAGGGACCTTAAATGTCTTCTTTTAGATAATAGGCAATGCAACCAGTGGTTCTAACAGGGAGAATTGCACCACCAAAATTAAAAGCAGCCGCTGAAACTTAGTAGCAATAGATGTTGGCAGCAGAATTTCAAAGACTCCATTTATGAGGCATATATTATAGTTCTAATGGGTAGCTGAGCAGATGGAGGTCTGAAGGTACATGGGGCCAAAAGAGCTTGGAGAGGCTCTGCCTGTGCACTCAAGGCCAGAGGGATGGTACCATAGCAGACAGAGTTCAGCAGCCAAAAGTATTAATCTAGGCTCTGATTATGTCATTCCCAGGGGATCCCTCAATTGCTAGCTTTCCTCCACTCTGTCAGATTTGCTGTTAGATATTTCTTCCCATGGATTTTCAAATGTTTTAATGTTATCTCCCTCCCCCTGTTCAAACACACAACATACACCTTAAAAGAAGGAAAAGAGAGCACATTAAAAGTTAATGGATGAAATGCTGCTACACGTTCTATAGTTAAACAGATCTGAGTTCAGCTCCTGACTCTACCACCAAGCTATTTGACCTTAGGCAAGTGATTCAACCTCTCAAGAACCTCAAACGCCTCAGGTGAAAGAAAGAAAAAAAAAAAAAAAAAGCCATCTTGTGAGGAGAAAATTAGGCAAAAATCGGAAAGTACCTGGCACATGGTAAAGGTAAACACTAACACAGTAGCTATTACTATGGCTTGCTGTTACAACCGTGCCTGACACCCGGTAAGTGCTCCGTAAGTATTAACGGAATCTTGTTATCCAGACTCACGTAGCAGATCTGAAAAATGAGACAGGAGACACTTTCCTAGAGCATGTGGGCTGGAGAGTGACTCCTAAGTGAGAAGAAAGAAGCCTAAAGTGGTCATGGGGGAACAATAAATTCCTATCCCCTCTCCTCCTGTCCCCACACACCACTCCCTTGCTTCAAAGCTTCCTTTCTTTGCAGACAGAGATGGCATTTGAAAGGCTCTTGCCTTGATAGAGTAAAGGATTATTATCAGTCAACAAGCTGATGTCAAACTAAAATAAATGCGCCAAGTGTGGGATTCTCTCCATTAGTTGGGATTCTACAAACAGAGAGGATTTTATTTCATTATTATTATTTTGTATCTTTCCATAAGTTATTGGGGTACAGGTGGTACTTGGTTACACGATTAAGTTCTTTAGTGGTGATTTGTGAGATGTGGGGGCACACATCACCTAAGCAGTATATACTCCACCATATTTGTAGTCTTTTAATCCCTCACCCCCTCCCACCCTTCCCCCTGAGTCCCCAAAGTCCATTGTATCATTCTTACGTCTTTGCATCCTCATAGCTTAGCTCCCACATATCATGAGAACATAATGATATTTGGTTGCCCATTCCTGAGTGACTTCACTTAGAATATTCTCCAAACTTCTCAATTGGAGATGTCTTTGATTTCTTAGATTCAAATCCTAATAAAGAAGGGACGTTTTGCCCAACCAATTCTTCCACTGCCACCACCACCATCACAAAACAATTTTGTTTCCTTGGACATCAACACAAAACACCTCACTGTGAGCCCCGGTCCTCTTCTCCTCACCCACCTTGCCCATGCCCCTCAGCAACTAGGAGGAAGACTGGCAGGGCAGTTGCTGGTCAAGGCTTGCACATGTGTGTTGGAGAGGAAGGGGAGGTGTCCAAACCATTGAAACTCATTTAACATATTTTTTCACTAAATCAGAGGTAAGTGACTGTCCAAGATGAAAATACCCTTTTAGCATGAAGCCTTTGCGAATCTTTTACTTAATAAAAACTGTGCTTGATTATCTTCCCTAACCATGGCCTTCTCTCCTCCTGTTCTTTAGTAAAACTGCCTGTAATTTCCAAAGACTAATGGTGGACATCTACTTTCTCAGAAAAGTCAAAGAGACATTACAGCCAACAGTTTGAACAAGAAAAGCTTAGCAGGCCAAGACACGACAACAAATTAATGCTTTTCATGATGACTAGCAGCCTTTACCTTGAATGTATGTGATTAAAATAAGAACCTGAAGTTACTTTGCAATGCAGCCTCAGATTCTTTTATTATGAGGGAATCACATGACCTGCGGGCATCGCGAACTGTGGGAAATGGTGGAGGGGGCTAGGAAAGGCTGAGGGAGAAGGTTCTCAAAAGCTCTGAGTCAGAGCTCAGCTATTCGGGGGATTTCTTTCATCCCCCTGGGGGTTAGTAAAGCAGAAAAGACAACCAGTTCTGAACCCTGATGGTAAACAAGGGAAAGAACCCAAAACTCCACAAGATTTTGATGGATAAAACAAGCCTTGAAAAGAACTATCTTAGAGAGTTGAAGAGTTCAAGATAAAGAGAATATTCATAGCAAGGTATAGGCAAGGCTGAATCTATGACATGGCTCATAGCCCTCCCCTAATAGAATTCATCCACCCCAACCACCCCCAACCACCCCCACCCCCTTGTTTCATTTAGGCTAACACTGAAGGGTGTAAACACATCCTGGGCATCCCCAGCCAAAGGGAAGGAAACCCCTACTTAAGGTTAGAAATGGGCCAGGAAGAACTCACATGTGATTAATGCAGGGTTGATTGCAGTCCCTGAGGCATCCCAGGCAATCTTCAGCAATTTGAAAATACATCCTGCAAGCCTATATTTAAGATGCAATAGAAGCTGCAAAGTAGTGATGTGTAAAATATGGTTCCTGACTACATAGAGATTATAATCTCATTAGAAAACAGGTCATGTGAAATATCGAGAGGACGAAAAATAAAATGAAGGCAATTTGGCTCTGACTCATCCATACAAAGAAAGCAACTGGAATATCAGGGTGGAAAGACTGGCTCCCCTGCTGTCCTGGGAGTGGGCATTTCCAGCATCTACCGCCCCTGGCATTTGTGTGTGATACGGAGAGTGGGCACACAACTCAGGCTGGGCCAGTCAAACACTCTCATCTGTTTCTGTATCAGGACCTACGGAATCAAAGGCTCAGGGACAGTCAGGCTCACTCACAGTGCCAACAGCAGACAGCAGGATTCTCAACCACTGTAATGTCCTGGTCTTACTGCCTTTGTCCAGAGATAATCCCTGTGCTTCCTGCTTCTGAGCCCCTGAGCTTGATTTGGCTCCTGTCTGTTTGCTGGTTCCCCAATCTCCTGCTGATTCCCTGAGTCCCTGACTGTGGCTTCTTAAGCTGGTTTCTGCTGCCTTTCAACCCCAAATACTGACTTTTGAGGCCATCTGCTTGTAGGAAACACCTTGGTTTCTATTGTGTTATTATAAGCTTTTAAAAAATAAGAACTATGCTTACTATTCGCTTGACGCTGACAGCTCCTCAGGAAGGGCATATTTAAGTTTTAAAAATTTAAAGGTATCAGATGATGAATATCCATTTTATGTTTCTTTTTACCATGACCTGGCATATAGATGTTCATTTTGGCATTAAACATTAAATTCTACTTCTGTTGGAATTCTTCAGGACCTAAGGCTAGTCACTTAACCTCCTTGAGCCTCAGTTTCCTCATTTGCAAACACAGAAAATAATTCCTCACTCATTAGATTCTTGATGGAAACTGAGATACATTGAGAACTAATGGTCTTTTCAACAAATGGCATTGTAAAAACTGGATATCCACATGCAAAAGAATAAAACTGAACACTACCTACCTCATACCATCACAAAAATTACGTCAAAATGGATTACAGATGTAAATATAAAAGCTGAAAGTATAAAACTTCCAGAATAAACATAGGAGTATATCTTAATGACCTTGCACTAAGCAAAGAACTTTTATTTTTAGAAATAATAATAAAAACATAAGCAACAAAAGAAGAAAGTAGAGAAATTGGATTTAATTAAAATTTAAAATTTCGCCTGTCAAGGGATACCATCAAGAACATGAAAAGACAAGCCATAGAATGGGAGAACATATTTTCAAGTCACGTATCTGAAAAGGGCTTAGTATTCAGAATATACTGGGGTTTGGGGGAAAATGAAAGTGACTGCTAATGTGTACAAGGTTCCTTTCTGGAGTGACAAAAATGTTATAAAATTGTATAGTGCTGATGTTTGCCAAACTCTGTGAATATACTAAAAACCAGTGCATTGTATCTTTTAAGTGGCATGTGACTGATACCTCAATAAACATATTAAAAATTTAAATGAGAGTATATACATAATGGTCAACATACATAAAATATATGCATCTAACCATCGCATATGTTTTAAAATGCATATTATATATGCCTATTATACATATATAAGCCTGTTCATGTAGTAAATGCTCAAAATATTTTAGACTTCTTTGTTTTATTGATAATGATTGATTGAGGCAGAAAGTATTGGAGATAGCATGATCAACGGAAGGAGGCTCAGGCTGGATTCCTCCTACCCAAAGCAATTGGACTAACACTTTCTTTTGTAAGAATCCTCTCTATTTCTCACAGGAGCTGTAAGTTGTGTCCACGTGTGTCTCACCTGTATTCTCACCTGTCATCACTGTATTCTAAGGGCCCAAATGGTTCTGCCCTCCCTGGCCTTTATCCCTTCAGTCAAAATGCACTTAAAATGCTGCTCATTCTCTTTCTTACCTGTTGGATTCTGACTTTCCTGTGGTCTTGCCACTCACTATTTTTTTCCTATTGCTTATTTATGTAGACTGAATTTATCACAAAGTATAATTATTGATATTCAAATTTTTTGTATAAAGCCAAGAGCATGTTTTCTTTATTTGTGTGTGTGTGTGCATTTGTTTATCCATTTTTCATGAAAATACAGCAAAAAGATTAGAAAAATATACACCAAAATTACAAAACTGTCTCTGGGTGATGGGATTGCATGTAATTTTTAAAAACCCACTTTCATATACTTTGTGGTATTTTCAAAATTTTCAACAGAGAATCATGATTAAAAACACTTTATAAATAGGAAAACATTACATACTGAAACATTATAAGTTTGCCCAAAGATGGATTATGAAGAGAACTATCTCCAAAGTCAGACTCCTCCAAAGATGCATCAGAACATTCGCTGGATGAAACGTCGTATGAGTCAGCTCAATGCACAAGTCCGCTTTGCTGTGAACCTCCCTGAGAAACTAGGATGGAATATGCCTCTGTCTATTTCAGCTCAAGGCAGCAGTCAAGTGCTTAATCTAGTTTGCGGATTTAACATGGAGATTTGCACCTTTGCTCATACGCCTTTTGAACTTTCCTTGGCCCCTTCTAGTTGGATTCCTTCTAAGTGTAGAAAAACTGAATGATTTGTATCACCCAGTCCCCACGCATATATTTACAGGCTTGCAAAAAAAATCCTAGTCTAGACAATAATTAAAGTCAGACGTGTAACTTAATTAAAAGATGTCTTTCCTGAGCCCCAGGGGACATTTCTAAACACACACGACCAGCAGTGTTTATCCAGACTGTTCTGGGGGTGCACTTGGGGATATCCTCTTGGGCACAATCTCTTAGAGCAAGTGTGAGAAATGACGAGGATTGATGAGGGTGGTAGGTGTAGGTGGGTGTGAAGAAGACGAAAGAGAGATGTTTACCTGAATACATAAGGACAAATGACAAGGATCACTGTGGAGCAACATCAAGGAAGCAGAAATCAAATTTGATCAGCTAGGAACCTGGAAAACTCTTAGACACAGTATGCCCAGAAATCATGAACTACCAACTCCAGAGGCTTTGTTTGCCATCAGGTATATTTTGGTCAGCTTATGAAATGCTTTTTAAAAAATTAATACTAACATTTAAAATGGAGAGATTTTGCCTAAAAATCAAAATTTTCAGCTTTCTTTTGAGTAACTGAAAACAGTAAAACACAGAGTCAGTTTCTTTTCTGCAACAGTTGCTGGTGCTAAGCAACAGCTACATCCTTCAGATATTTAACAGGACATGCTCTCCACTTCGCTCACACTCATGAATCCCTGCTATCGCTACCACAATGCGATCCAGTGGCAGTTCCATTATCATGCAGCTGATTTTGTTTTTCTCACTCCTAGCAGGCTTCCATTATTTATATCAACTGTATGGCCTTTGCAGCTATTTGAGTTTGAAGGTCTCCCCACCATCCTCCCATACCCAGGCTCTTTCCCCTGGCCATGCTTTACCAGTCTCGTTCATCCAGAATCCTCCTTGCTTTGTGTTCACTGGTGCCTTGTTAGAAACGGATCAGGATTCAGTCCTGGGTACTTTATAAGCATTGTAATCTTCTGGGAGGATACAAGGACATAGAAAAGAAAAACATCTGGACCTGGAACCTGTAAACCAAGATTCAATTCCCACTTATAACTAGAACTAACTTATATTGTCAAAAAAAAAAAAAAAATGTGGGTTCAGATCCCAGATCCTTAATTTTCTAGTCTGAGATCTTGAGCAGTGTGCTTAACCCATCTGAAGCTGTCTCCTTATCTGTGAATGTAAATATTTGCCTTGCCTGCCTCACGGGATTGTGGTAAAAACCAAAGAAGATATTCTAAGGAAGTGATTTAGACAGTTCCTAAGACTAAATCAATTTAAGATAATTTTTGGCCAGATTATTAAATTACTTTGCATGGGTTGATGAAAAATCCACCTTACCAAGTTTTCCAAATGCTCTCTCTGAAAAAGCAAATAGTGTAGTAATGGTGGCTCTCAATATCTTTTTATCATTTGCCCAACTCTGTGGGTTGTTTATCAAGTGTACAAAAGTGTTTTAAGTGCGTGTATGGCCTTTCTCCCTAACTCTCTAGAAGACTCAATTAACTAAAAATCTGTCTTCCCAGTGTATACAATGCCCACTATTTCAGGTTTCCATATATAAGAAATATATGGCTTATAACATATTTCTGGTTTGTACTATAAATACATATATACATTTAACTTGAATTAGTAGATATAACTATGGCATTTTGATTTACAGCACCTAAGAGAGAGTATAAAGAATTTGATCACAATACTATCAGGTTGGTGCAAAAGTAACAGCGGTTTTGAAAGTAATTCAATGAAAGTAAGTGGCAAAACCACAATTACTTTTGCATCAACCTAATAATAATTGTGAAATTAAAAATATGTTCTGAATATTAAAATAATAGGTATTTGCTACAAATAATCTGGTTATGGCTATATTTATTGCTGTACGTACAGGCATACCATAGAGATATTGTGGGTTGGGCTACTGACCACTGCAGTAAAGCGAATATTGCAATAAAGGGAGTCACATAGATGTTCACACTATGCTACAGTCTTTTAAGTGTGCAGTAGCATTATGTCTAAGAAACAATGTGTGTATCGTAAGATATTTTGTTGTGAAAAAAATGCTGATTATGAGCTGTCAGCACCTCATAATCTTTTTGTTGGTGGAGCATCTTGCTTTGATGTGGATGCCTATGGATTAATCAGAGCGGTGCTTTCCGAAGGCTGGGATGGTGGTGCCAATTTCTTAAAATAAGAAAAAAATAAAGTTTGACACTGACTGACCTTTTCTTTTCATGAAAGTTTTCTCTGTGACATGCACCGCGTTGGATAGTCGAAGTCAATCCTCTCAAACCCTCCTGCTACTTTATCAACTAAGTTTATCAACTAAGTTTATTCTAATCCTTTGTTGTCATTTCAACAACGTTCACTGCATCTTTACCAGGAGTAGACACCATCTCAAGATCACTTTCTTGGCTCATCTGTAAGAAGTAACTCCTCACCTGTTAGTTTTATCATGAGATTGCAGCAATTCAGTCACATCTTCAGGCTCCACTTCTAATTCCAGTTTTCTTGCTCTTTCTACCATATCTGCAGTTATTTTCTCCCTGAGGTCTCAAACCCCTCAAAGTCATCCATGAAGGTGAAATCAACTTCTTCCAAACTCCTGTTAATGATGATATTTTGACCTTCTCCCACAAATCACAAATGTTCTTAATGGCATTTAGAATGGTGAATCCTTTCTAGTAACTTTTCCATTTACTTTGCCCAGATCCATCACAGGATCTGTAAGACTGTCTATGGCAGCTTTAGTCTTACAAATTGTATTTCTTAAATAATAAGACTAGAAAGTTTAAATTACTTCTTCATCCCTGGACTACTGAATGGATGTTGCATTAACAGACATGAAAGCAACATGAATCTCCTTGTACAACTCCTTTGGAGCTCTTGGATGACCAGGTGCACTGGTGATGAGCAACAATATTTTGAAAGTAATCTTTTTTTTTTTGAACAGTAGGTCTTAATGGTAGGCTTAAAATATTTAGTAGGCCATGTTTTAGACAGATATACTGTCATTCAGCTTTGTTATTTTATTTCTAGAGCATAGGCAGAGTAGATTTAGCATAATTCTTAAGGACTCTAGAATTTTTGGAATTTAAATGAGCATTGTCTTCATCTTAAAGTAACTAGCTGCATTGTATCCTAACAAGAGAGTCAGCCTGTCCTTCGAAGTTTTGAAGCTAGGCTTTGACTTCTCCTCTACAGTTTGAAAGTCCTAGATGATATTTTCTTCCAATGTAAGGCTATTTCACATTGAAAATCTGTTCTTTATTTTTGTGATTTTTTTTTTTTTTTTTAACAGAATCTCACTCTGTTGCCAGGCTGGAGTGCAGTGGTGCAATCTCGGCTCACTGCAACCTCCACCTCCTGGGTTCAAGCAATTCTACTGCCTCAACCTCCCAAATAGCTGGGACTACAGGTATGCACCACCACACCCAGCTAATTTCTGTATTTTTAGTAGAGACGAGGTTTCACCATGTTGGCCAGGATGGTCTCAATCTCCTGACCTTGTGATCCACCTGCCTTGGCCTCCCAAAGTGCTGGGATTACAGGTATGAGCCACCACACCTGGCCGAAAATCTGTTCTTTAGTATTTCCGCCATCACAATCTATCTTAGCTAGATCTTCTGGATAACTTGCAACTTCTATATCAGCACTTGCTGCTTCACTTTGCACTTTTATGCTGTAGGGACAGCTTCTTTCTTTAAACCTCATGAACCAACCTCTGCTAGCTTCAAACATTTCTTCCGTAGTTTTCTCATCCTCACCTCTGTCAGTTTCACAGAGTTGAAGAGAGTTAAGAGAGTTGTTCTAGATTAGGCTTTGGCTTAAGGAAATGTTATGGCTGGTTTGGTCTATCTTCAAGACCACTAAAACTTTCTCCATAACAGCAATGGAGCCTGTTTCGCTTGTTGGTGTTATTCATTGTTCACTGGAGTAACACTTAATTTTCTTCAAGAACATTTCCTTTGCATTCACAACTTGGCTAACCGGAGCAAGAGGCCAAGGTTTCAGTCCGTCTCAGCTTTCAACATGTCTTTTTCACTAAGCTTAATCACTTCTAGCTTTTAATGTTAGGTAAAAGATGCATGATTCCTCCTTTCACTTGAACACTTTAGAGCCATTGTAGTGTTATTAATTGACCTAATTTCAATACTGCTGTGTCTCAGGGAAGTGGGAAACCCAAGGACAGGGAGAGAGATGGGAGAATGGCAGGTTGGTAGAACAGTCAGAACACATACAACATCTTAACTTCACCCTCTTATATGGGCATAGTTTGTGGTACCTAAAAACAATTGCAATAGTAAGATTAAAAATCACAGATCACAGATCACCAAAGCAGATATATTAATAGTAATAATTTAAAAGTCTGAAATATTGTGAGAATTACCAAGATGTGACACAGAAACACAAAATGATCACATGCCGTTGGGAAAATGGTGCTGATAGACTTGCTCAATGCAGGGTTGTCACAAATCTTCAATTGGGAAATAATCACAATTATCTGTGAAGTGCAATAAAGCAAAGCACAATAAAACAAAGTATCCCTGTGTTTATTGTGGGTAAATACTATTAACATTCATTTTCCAAATCACTATTTTAAATGGTAGTGTAATGTATTTCATCTTATGAATATAGCATTTTTGTTTATTTGATTCACAATGGTTAATGGTAAATGGTGATTTGGTGAAAGCTAAAGCTATGTTTTACTTATTATATTATTTATGAATTAAAAACAAATTCAGCAATACAAAAATGTAAGATGAAAGTAAAAATTATCTTCTCATTTTAATGGAAGTACTTTCTAGCTTTTTTTTGTATGCAGATACATATACGTAGAGAAAGACATTTTTAAAATGAGTTCCTAATTCACTTACTTTTAGCCTACATTTACCACTTATTATATCATAGTCATTATTCCAATCAACCAGATCTACATCTGTTTTGTTTTTCTTTTTTAGACAGAGTCTTGCTCTTGTAGCCCAGACTGGAGTGCAGTGGCGTGATCTCAGTTCACTGCAACCTCCGCCTCCTGGGTTCAAGCGATTCTCCTGCCTCAGCCTCCCGAGTAGCTAGGATTACAGGCGCCCACCACCATGCCCGGCTAATTTTTGTACTTTTAGTAGGGATGAGGTTTCAACATGTTGGCCAGGCTGGTCTCGAACTCCTGACCTCAGGTGATCTGCCCACCTCAGCCTCCCCAAGTGTTGGGATTATAGGCGTGAGCCACTGCACCTGGCCTTACATCAGTTTTTAGTGGCTGCACAGTATTTTATTAACTATTACTTATTTAACAGTCACCTACTGATGGACTTCAAATTATTGTCAATTTTTCACTAATTTTTTATGTTTCACCATTAAAATAATATTGTAATGAATAATTTTACAATCACACATTATTTCCTTTGAAAACATTAAATTACAATAGAATAGATTAAATTTTTCTAAATTAGAATAGATGACAATGGAATCGATTTAAGTACTCTAACATCTATTGGTAAAATGTTTTCCATAAAAGTCATACAAATTGGCACTCCACCATCAAATTATGAGACAGCCTGTCTCATACCAATGTACCTCATATCTGATCAGAGTATTACAGCAAGATGCAGAGAAAGATATAAAATGTATCATATAAGTCTGAGAGGGAGACAACTGTCAGCCTTGTTGCAGGATCTGTAAAACCAGGGCTAAAGAGGAAGGACCTGAACTATTTGGTAGAACTGAAATGGAGAGGCATGCAATCTTTATTTCCTTTAAAATTTGGCCAAAACCTAGCTTCTTCATAGTTTCTTGAAGATATGTGATTGCTGCTAATTTAAGATTGAAAGCCTGATTAACACATTCAGTCTCTTAGCTTTCCATATTCTAACAACTAAGTCCAATTACCTATTGTGCTAATACCTCCTTCTCTTTGAAATGCAAAATCATAGTGAGACCAATGAAATGAGAACATGGTCCAAATATTGGATCATTTCCTGGTGATGATGTGACAATAGTAAACTGTGAAACTAGGGCTGATAACATCATCCTGAGTCATGGAAACTCTAAACATCAGCCAGCCTCTCTCTTTCCTCTTATCCTTTATCCTCTTTCCACTCCATCTCTGCTGATTAAGCTTACAGCATGTCTGCTGTATCTGTCATACTTCCTCCATACCAACAACATTGGTTTTAGTCCTCCTCAATCTCTGGTAGGATCATTGCCATAGTTTACTAACTGCTGTCCCCAGGGTGTTTTCCACTCAGACCTCAACAGGGCTGATTCCCTATCCTAACTAAAGCCCTTGCTGACTTCCTACTGCAAACAAGACGAAAATGATCCAAAGTTATGTTGGTCAAAGCAGAAGAGTAGAACTTACTTAAAATTTCATTTTCTTGATTTACAATTGTAAAATATTTGATATATGGCATATTGACATCATTTACACCCTTGCCTTATGCCCCCAAATTGGTAAGGTTGACTGAACTCTCACGTGTCTAACTAGTTTCCTTCAATAGCATTTTTAATCATGTTTATTGAGATTTAATTTATATGTAATAAAATCTGCCTTTTCAAAGAGCACAATTCATTAGGTTTTAACATAGTCACAGAGTTGTACAATCAGCACCACTATCTAATTCCAGAACATTCTGTCAACCCCATAAAGAAAGCCCATACCCATTACCAGTTACTTCCCAGTATCCCTTTTCCCAGTCTCTAGAAACAATTGTCTACTCTCTTTTTCTATGGATTTGCCTATTCTGAACGTTTCACATGGAATTATACAATATGTGACCTCTTACATTTGGCTTTTTAAACTTAACATAATGTTTCCAAGGTTCATGCATGAGGTATATAAATCAGGGCCTCATTCCTTTATATGGCTAGATAATACTCCATTGTATGGATATATCACATTTCCTTTATCTGTTTATCAAATGATTATCATTTGGGTTCTTTCCGCTTTTGGGCAAGTATACGTAATGTTGCTATGAACATCCATGTACAAGTTTCATGTGGACATATATTTATTATTCTTTTGGAACTATATGTAGGAGTGGACCTGATGGATCATATGCAAACACTATGTTTAGCATTTTGAGGAACTGCCAAACCATTTTTAAAGTGGCTACACAGTTTACACAACTTTACATTCCCACTAGCAATATATGAAGGTTCTAATTTCTTCATATCCTTGCCAACATTTCTTATTGTCCACTTTTTTATCACAGCAATATTAGTGGGTGCAAAGTGGTATCTAATTTGGTTTTTATTTGTGTTTCCCTAATAACTAATAATGTTAAACATATTTTACTTATATTGGCCATTTGTGTATCTTCTTTTGAGAAATGAATATTTGAATTGTTTGTTTGTTTTGTTAACTGGTTTGCTTGTCTTTTTATAGTTGAGTTGTAAGCTTTCTCTATATATTCTAGTTAAATAATATTCTTTTGTATTTTTATCCTACTTGGAGTTTATTGAGTTTCTTGGGTATGTAGATATATGTCTTTCATCAAATGTGATGTGTTTTCAGCTGTTATTTCTTCAAATATTCTTTCTGCTCCTTCCTATCTTTCATTTTTTTCAAACTTCCATAATGTGTATATTGGTACCCTCTTTCTCCAACTCTCATAGTATGTATGTTGGTATGAATGTCCCAAGGAAAAGCATCTTTGTACTTATTAAATTCTGAGTCAGATAAAATAAAGACAAGACCTGACAGTGGGAGTCTGCAGAGAGCTAGCAGAAAGGTCAAATTATGACAATTTGGCGGGAATAAAGTTTTGCCCCTTCCAGCAGTTGCTAGGTTGGTTGAAATTCTATTTAACATCATAGTCATTAAACAGTGATATTTGGTAATAGTAGTGACCTAGTAGTGACTAGGCTACTGGTTTGCACAGCTACTATAATCACAAAACTGTTGGTTTTCAAGCTGGGAAGAGGGGAATGAAAATAGGGCAAGTCAATGCCACACTGCTCACTGTTCTTGCTGAGATTCAGCTAATTTTTCCCCAGAATAAATGCTCCTCAGATTGTTGCAAGCTTTTCTTTAATTTTCTGAGTTCTAGAAACATGGATTTTGGCCATTTTTGTCAGTGTTTCCTTGCTTTTTTGGAGAAGGAGATTTTCAGAGGTCTTTACTCCACCATTTCAGAAGTACTTTTCCCCCATCATTCTTAGACACTAGAAATGGGATTTAAGTGGTTTATTTTATCATATATATTGTTGCCAAGTAATATTTCTTGGGTGCTCCACCACTAGACAGGTCCTCTTTCTTCAAAGGTATCTTTCTGAGTCCTCTAAAACTTAAAATACAAAATTAATTCTCAACTTATTTTTTTATTATCAAAAAGTCACTACTATTACCGATTATCACTGTTTAATGGCTATAATGTTACATAGAATTTCAACCTAACAGAACCCAAAGACTTGAACATTTTAACCAAACATATGGCATGGGTGGAGGGTTGTCCAATTACAAAAGAAATATTCTATTATCTAGGATTTTTGTTCTAACAGGAAAAATTACTACTATCTTCTTGATGCTCTTAATCCCTGCAGAATGAGTTTTCTCCTACTTCTTCTAAATACTCATCTATAGACCCACAGATTTACTGCTGATATTCAGCAACATTCAGCAATGATCCAGAGATCGATATGGATATCTCAGTCCAGATGAACAGATGGTACACAAAGTAGATTAATGCAAAAGGTTAACCAGCCACTAGAATGAAAACAAAACGGAAGATTCCTTAGTGAATGCACAACAACCAGAAAGATAAATTGTATGTGGGATTATAACTGGAGGTTAAGAGCTAAAACATGGATTTCAAAAAGTCATGGTATCAAATCTGGCTCCACACCTCATCAGTTCTGTGACTTGGGAAAGTCACTTTACCATGTAAAGCCTCTATTTCCTCTCTGCAAGTAGAAGTATTGCCTGCTGCATCAGGATTTTGTGCAGAATAAATGGGATAATGCATGCGTAGCATATAGTGTAGAGCAGGGCTTATAATAAGCCCTCAGTAAATGACAGTGTTAGCTGGTAACCTGAATACTCCCACCCCTGAGCACACTGACTAACTACAGTTATATGAATATATTTCAGTTTTGAAAAACAAGGTATGTTTCAAAGGTGAGATTATTGCCTATAAGTAGTCTCCATTTCCCACCTCAGAGATCTTTGTCAGGCAAACTCATATACATGAATCTCCCTTGTGTGTACTACATGCTACCTTATTATAAACCACAGACTTTGAGAAAACATGTCTTCCATTCATGCATGCATAAATATAATATCAACATTTATTGTGCATATTTCATGTGGCAGGCACTAATCTCAGCACTGGCATAGGGTGATGAACAAAGTCCCTACCCTCACGGAGATTACCTTCCAGGAGATGATGCAGGCAGATTATAGAGACTCCATTTCATCATTAGAGACTCAAAAAACTAAGATTTTGAGCCAAGTACTTCCCTAACTCCCTCATAACTTGAGTTATGTTGCAATTCATACTTTATCCAGGAGGCCCCCTATAGTGGGATTTGAAAGTCAGAGTGAAGATCAGGAGTTAGGTGCTTAGTTTCTGCTGTTCCTGCCAGAGGTGTCAGGTAATCTGTAACATCTGTAGCAAAGGCCCTAATATTCTATCTCTAGCTTCACTTGTTTCAAGAAACAAAGATGCTTGTTTCGGTGGAGGAGATGAGAGCAGAGGCAACGTGATCCTGGAGGTAGTGGTGGTAGCATTAGTGCGACAGTTTGAATATCTGTCCCCTCCAAAACTCATAGTGAAATAAAATCCTCAAAGTGACTGTATTAAAAGGTGGAGCCTTTAAGAGGTGATTGAGTGATGAAGGTTCTGCCCTCATAAATGGATCAATCAATTCATGGATTACTGGGTTAATTGGTTAATGGATTAATGGGTTATCATGGAAGTAGGACTGGTGGTTTTATAAGAAGAGGAGGAGAGACTTGAGCTCGTGTGATCAGGCCCCTCACTGTGTGATGCTCTGCACCACCTTGGGATTCTGCAGAGTCTCACGAGCAAAAAGGCTCTCATCAGAGGCAGCCCTTCGACCTTGGACTTCCCAGACCTCGTAACTGTAATAAATTTATAAATACATTTATTTTATTTATAAATTACCCAGTTTCAGGTATTCTGTTACACATAACAACAACAACAACAAAAAAAAATGGACTGAGACCAACACCTGCCTGATATCAGCTTTGTGATAGTGACAGAGACATAGTTGTAAACATGCTGCCATGCCCTGTGCATTACTCTCAGAAGTTCTGCTTGCTCCCCCACTCCTTCTCCCAGATTTTATATGCCTGCTCAAACCAGTACAAAATTCCTTTCTGCTTAAACTAGCTGAAATAGACTATGCTGTTACTGAATCCTGACCAAAACAGATAAACAAATAAAAAGGAGATGAACAAATAAATAAACAAGATAAGTATCGAATGCAATAAATGCTATGAAGAAAGAGTGATGAAAGATGAGGAAAGATTTTTCAGATGGACTTCTTTCAAAAGGCTCCTTTGACAAAACGAATTTAAACAGAGACCTAAAGGAAAGGAGGAGCTAAGAGAAGAGTCAGGGAAAAAGACTTCCAGGTAAAACAAACGTCAGCAGCAAAGGCCCAAAGATGGGGAAGGATTTGTTGATTTCACTCATAAGAATGGAGAGCATCTCTGGAAATTTGGCACAAATGGCACATGATAAGGCTAGAAAACTATGCAAGGACCAGAACTTCTCAAAGTGTGGTCCAGGAACTGGTGCCAGTCTGCAACAAATAGTTGCTGATCTGTGATAAGTATAACAATTAAGAATAAATATTCAGACATTTTGTAGCAATGTGACATCACCACAACATTCATGCAACATTTCTATTATATTTAAAGAAATTATCAGTGCATAACGGATTAGAAATTTAAAACACAAAACAGGTTCTTCACCACAGACAGTTTGAGAAGCATTGTTCTGTATGTGTAGCCTCTCAAACGTTTCCTTTAAAGAACCCAGTAGTAAATGTTTTAGACTTTTCAGGGCCATAGAGTCTCTGTTGCAACTACTCAGCCCTCCTGTGGTAACACAAAAGCAGCCATAGATAATATATAAACAAATGGGTGTGGCTCTGTTTCCATAAAACTTTATTTACAAAAAAACACATGGTGGCAGATTTGGGCCTGTGATCTATAGTTTGTCAACCTCTGTTCCAGGCCACAGGAAGGAGATTGGACTTGACTTTAAAGTCAACAAAACCACCTGATTAACTGAGGCCATCTTTACTCTTGATCACCCCTCATTACTGCCTGCACATATTCATAAAGTCTTTGTGTGACTGACTCAAAATCAGAAAGGACCTTGCAACTCCTCTCAGCTCTAATTCCATGTTCCTCTCATAGCAATCTTGGCAAGTGAAGTTCCCGCTTACAGGACTTGTGTCCAAAGGCACAGTCCATCTTGTCTCTTACCTGCATCCCCCAAAATGATGATGATACCATATACTCTACATTAACCTGATGAGCCACTCAGAGCCCCACATGAGGTCACAGCCTTATGTTCTCCAGGACCTGGCCAATCAATCACAGGTTCACACAGTCCTCTGAGTCATTAAGTCACCTCCACTGCCCCGTTTTTGGAGGTGTGCCATCCCACTTTTCTTTTTCTGCAAAGCTGTGCTTTTGTCCAAGTGAAACTCTGTGGCCATGGCGCATCTCTGATGCTGTTATGTCTGAAATAGTTGCATTGGTCAGGCGGCATACCACATGTATAGCCTTGTTTTTCTCTGGGCTCAAGCACAGCCACAGGCAGGAAAGCCTTCTGCGTTCACACGTTTCTGTTGCACGGCACCCATTTCATAAGCACAGCCCACCAAGCACACAGCAGAAAGCCTATTCCCTCCCACTCTGGAGCATATACTACTGTGTGGGTGAGGAGGTGGACTCTTCCCAGTAGGTCTTTCACATAGAGGGTACAGAGCTGAGGCAGCTCTTTCTGAAATCTCTTTTATTTAAGGTTTCTTTCATTGACTGAAGACAAACTTAATGGGTAAAACTTTGCTGTTGCAAGTTTCCTTAAAATATCTCCTTCTGGGCCTACCACCGTTTATCTTGGCAGCAGGTAGCTTGGAGAATTTTGGAAAGTCTCAGCTTGGCATAGCCTCAGAGCTACTGGCACATTAAAGATTAATAAAGCACATTTAACTGAGCTCAGGACACTGCAATGTGATCCTTCACCGTGAAATGTGCAAGATTCTTTGTTTGCAATGAACAAAATTGGAGCCAGAAAGGGCCTACTGTGACAAGCTGAGATAGGAAACAATCAGGAACTTTGTATGTGTTTCACTGATCAATTGATGGGTAGGAATCAATGCCCCGGCTCAGCCGTACTCGAACTTAGCATTCTTAGGAATTTAAGATAGGTGTCCGAGTATGATCCAAGAGCTGGGTATTTACTGAACTTGCAGCACCACAGAAATAATGCAACTGCACCTGCCTCCTTAAAATATTAGAAAAGAATGATTCAGAGCGAATTCTCAAGTTAGCAGCTTCTCCAGTGACTATCAGAATAAAGCAAGGCATTCCCAAACATGTTGGCTTTGCTTTAGTAAACCAGAATGCTTGGGTCTGGCTGAATATTAACCCAGGAAGAGGGAAAAAAGAAAAAACAACAAAACAAAACACGATTGACATGCATAGTGTGGGGCTGGCTGCAGAATGAACCAGACAACACGAAAATGAAAATAAAAATTAATCAGGCACGTACGTCGTAACTGTTGGTTCCAAGGAGGAATTAATCTCCAGGCACCTGGATACACAGCAGCAAGTACTAGGCTGGGTCAGCAAAGGCAAACATTTAAAAATGTACCATCCTGAATTCTGGAAAAGCACTCACAGACACCACGTGCCGTGTAATGCCCTGTGTCTATTTACACAGTGAGTGTGATCCCTTCATGTCCTCCAGAAAAATCACAGGCAAACTCTGCACTCTGCAAATCAGAGCTCCAGACCAGAGCACTTAACACATTGGGTGCTTTCCTCTATACCAACATCAACATTCAAGGAAAAAAGAAAAGAAAAGAAAAGAAAATTCTCTCCTTACCGAGAAGGCATAGCAGACAGGGACGCTGAATGTTTCACTTTAGCCCACTCACTGCTTTCTCTTTCATTCGATCAATGTTCTAAGGCTATTGAGGAGAGTTCCTGGGGTTTTCGGATCTTCCTTCAAGAGTTTTAATCACTGGTTTCCCCAGGCCGGGTTTAACAAACACCGCTGTGTTCTGTCAACATTTGTATGCGGCACCACATTGGGCAACCAGCCAACACACAGAGTTCCAAGAGGCAAGGAGAGAAAACTGACACCCTAACAAACATGCTTCCCTCTTTTGTGTCCTGCAAGGTGGTGCTCAAAGTGTCATCTTTGATTCTGACGGGAGCTAAAGATAGCCTCTTTTTATGACTTTCTCCGCTGCCCCCGAACCCGAAAGCCTTGCTGGGCTGCTGGAGCTGGGTTCCGCAAAGTTTGTTTTTTGTCTCACTGCCCTGAAGTTCTCCGCACAATCGCATGGTTTGCCTCTCCACCAGCTGCACTTTAAATGTATTTTAATTGGCTGGAATGTCGAAAGAATCCATTTGGCAGTCGTTTACATGTGAAGCACGCCCAGGGCAGCTGAAAGAGGCCCCAGAAGCAGCCGATTACTTCATCAAAAGCTGCAGTTTGAATACCATTGACTCCTACATAACTACAGTGAACTCAATTCTATAGGCAAGAAGGAGTAATTAATAATTTGCTGAGAAAATTCTTCATTCATCTAAATGCCAAAAAAGCAAAGGAAAAAAATCCCTGCAGACACAACAGTTCTTCTGAAAGGCTTGATTTATAGCCGCCAGTTCTACTCTTCACAAACATTGACTTTGTATAGCATTACAGGAGGGGTATAATGCATAATTCGGTCTGCCTGAAAAGTTAATTTAAGTAATTTTCCTTTTGAATGATCCCCTGAGATACATCGTTCTATTACCTCTTTACACATTAGCCATATGCTACAATAAATATTGTCAATACTTGTGGCATTTCCTCATTCTCTTTATTTTTCTTGGTTGGTTGCAATAATTAGTTTGTGGCCTCCACTAGATCCAGCCACAAATAAATTCACCCGGAGTCAAAGTGGATAATCATCACCACACAGAACTTGCAAGCCACACTGAAGTTAAAAACACTCTGAACAACAACAAAAAAAGTCCATTTAAACAGATTCTAACATCAGGCTGGTGGGGAGGGGAGCATACACACACACCGATATGCATGTATGTCTCAAAAAATCAAACAATGATAAAAGAAGTCATAAGACATATAGAATAACAAATAAATGGAATCGTTCTCAAATGCTTCTTCACCATTGTTTTACTGAGAAGACTTTTCAAGAGCATAAATTAGGTTTACAGATTTAGAATCCCTGGGCATCTCAGGTAAGCCTGAGCTCACTCCTCACTAAGAACCCCTGGTTTAGACTCAGTATATCTAGTAGGATCTCAACACCCCAGGGATGCGTCTCTCTGGAAACTGTGAGCCACTGAACATTGTCAGATTTGTTTTGATGCCTTTTCCTCACGTCAATAAAATTGTCTGTGGTTCATAACAAGATGGCACAAGAGAAAGAATGATGTATGCAAGTTGCTTGGGTGGATTTGTTGAATCACTGAGTGAACAGGCATCTTTAGCAAGAAAGCAGAGGAGCAGAAGACTGGTGGAAA
The DNA here is from genome assembly GCF_047675955.1 of Chlorocebus sabaeus. Lineage (NCBI taxonomy): Eukaryota > Metazoa > Chordata > Mammalia > Primates > Cercopithecidae > Chlorocebus > Chlorocebus sabaeus. The sequence continues at coordinate 19,256,941 of NC_132913.1, forward strand.
GGACCAGGGTCAGCCCCATGGGTGTACAACCTGCAGAGTTACCCACAGTCCTGTGCTTAAAAGGGACCTGTACTTGGATTAATGCTGTACTGGCACCATCTTCAAATTCTTAACTTCTGAACAAGGGGCCCCATGATTTCATTTTGCATCAGGCCTGACAAATGATGTAGCTGGTCCCGAGAGAGATAGTAGGTATCTAATCTGATGCAACACATGGTTGGAATTGAAAAGCAATGGGAGGAACACACTAAGGGTGTGGGTGACAGATGCTTTCCCTACTCCTGCCTTAGATTTTGGAGCCACTGAGATGGTTGAGAAGGGTGATTTAGGAAGGGGGATCTCGCCAGCCAACACCGGAGGTGGGAGTGATCTTGTAGGTGGTAACTGCTGTGTCCCGAGCTAATGGTTCACTGTTTCTTGTGTGGCTATACTTCATCTGACTGGTTCAGGAAGATTTTTTGTTTCCCATACAGTCAGTTCCCCTCTGCCATTCTATGAGCAGAAAGCTCCATGAATATAACCATCATCTATTTTAAAGTCATCCTAGAACCATGATTCAGGGTTTGATGAAGTTAAATTCAGCTCCGAATTTCAAAGGCACTGCTGACTCACTGCTGTGAGGTCTGATAACTCTGAAATTACTAGAATGCTATAAAATGATTAGGCCTGCATCACCTTCTGCTCCTAGAGGTGTTCTCAAAGGCCTGCCCTTGCACCCGGACTTGACCTACTCCGGCCTTTGGAGAAACCATAGAGAATTTTCCCTCTCAGAAGAGAAGCTGGTCTTGGATGTCAAGAACTTCATGCTGCTGGTAGCTTGTATCTCTTAGCAGGACGCTAATGCGCTCTGATACTGGTACTTAATAAGTAAAACAGATTAGCATTCTAGAAACAGAAGAGAATGTAGACTGGCTGATCCAAATTATTCTTATTTTTAAAAAGGACAACTGAGGCAAGAAGTGACTAATGACTTCTCAGAAAGTTAATAAAACAATATGTCCAGGTTGCATACTTCCTTTGGCCACACATGTTCCTATTTTCAGCTGCCCAGGTCATTCCCCATTCTGACTTGCCTACTGACTCCGAGGTACTTTCCTGGCTCCAGTCTACTTTTATACTTCCAGAGGTATTTCAAGTGCCAAGTTCTAATTCCTTGTCTTACCCTTATGAGCCACTTTCACGCACAGCACTGAGCATGCTGCACCAAGAGGAAGTCTATTGTTACACAAGACACATGGCTTAGCCATTGTTGATCAAAGACGTCTAAGAATTCTTAGATCCCAGGACATAAATTCCTCTCTGCCACTTACAGACTATTAGTGTGCATCCTGGTAATCTGTTACACAGGAGAGGCAGGTATGAGCAGCTCACATTTTCCAGGAAATAGCAAAATGATCCCGTTTGTTGTTGTTGTTGTTTCATTTTGTTTTGAGATGGAGTTTCACTATTGTCACCCAGGCTGGAGTGCAGTGGGATTATCTTGGCTCACTGCAACCTCCACCTCTGGGGTTCAAGCGATTCTCCTGCCTCAGCCTCCTGAGTAGCTGGGATTACAGGTACTTGCCACCACGCCCAGCTAATTTTTTGTATATTTAGTAGAGACAGGGTTTCATCATGTTGCGCAGGCTGGTCTCAAACTCTGACATTGTGATCCACCTGTCTTGGCCTCCCAAAGTGTTGGGATTACAGGCGTGAGCCACCGTGTCCGGCCAAAGTGATCCTGTTTTAACTCCGTCCTGGAGCTCGTAAGCTTGTGCTGTCCTTCTTTGTCCACCCTCTGAGTTACAGGTATCAATAGGTCAGAGAGGTTCCTTGGTTTGGGGCTGGCCAATAGGGGGTCCTGTATGGGTATATGATGGGTCACAGGCACAAAGCAAGAAATCATGTTTGGGGAATGCAAGAAATCATGTTTGGGGAATGCAGAACAATCTATTAGAATAATCTGGTGGGTTCTGGAGGTCATAGAAAACATAGAGGTCAGAGCCACGAAGGCAAAGTGAAGGGCGATGTATAGGAATGGGAAGGTCTTGTTGCTGTAGAGAAGGAAACCAGATTCCTGATTGTGGCTTTTCAGGCACTGACCCTGACCAGGCCTTAACTTTCTCATGAGTAGCACAAATACAGCTATGCTAACTATACCCAAGATTAACTTTGGGTGTGTACAGTGTGTACATTTGACTTGCTCTCAATCATAGAAAATGCTGGAGTCATGGAAGCTCAGAGAGCACACAGGGCTTTGTCACGTGACAAACCTCAGTTAGCCAAGTGGAGGGTCAGAATCCAAGAAGATGGATGGTGCCACAAAGTCCCAGTTTCCAGCAAACCAGAAGACTCCCACAAAGAGATGGCCAAATCATTGAGAAAACAATCAAGAACCCAGGCCACTTGAGTCCTCTGGAAATAGAGAAGCAAGTCAAGGCAAACGGAGAGTGAATTAAGATACTGGTGTCCAAAAAATGCCAACAAGAGGTTTCTGCATAGTGAAGCAGAAAGCTTGCTTGTGACGTAGCCAGCCTGTGGCTTAGCCATGTTGTTCAAGGGGAGTGTAAAAAGATAAATAAATAAATAAAAATAAAAAAATTAGGAGGAAAGGCCAAAGCAGGACATTTGGTTGGTTACATTCAATGAATCTCTCCTTAATGGAGCCTATCTGAATGCCAGGCCTGCTCAGGATCACAGGGCTAGGGAGAAAGGGTCTCAGCATGGAGCGGGGCATGAGTCTGCTGGGAAGCCATAACAAAGTTCCACAGACTGCAGGGCTTAGGCAACCAAAATTTATCTTCTCACAATACTGGAGGCTAGAAATGTGAAATCAAGGTATCGGCAGTTTAGTTTCTTCTGAGGTCTCTCTCCTTGGCGTGCAGATGGCTGTCCTTTTCTCCGTGTCTTTACATGGTGCCCTTCCCTCTGCGTGTCTGCTCCAACCTCCTCTTCTTATAAAAACACCAGTCATACAAGATTAAGGCACACCCATTTGACCTCATGACCCTTTTAAAATCCTATCTCCAAATGTAGTCACATTTTGAGGAAATAAGGGTTAGAGCTTCAATATATGAACCTGAGGGCATAATTCAGTCCATAACAGGTAGTTTTTAGATCATCTGAGAACTGGCCCATATATGTTCCTCTTACTGTATTGACAGACTTTGTGCTAAGAGCATTGAGGGCCATTTCTAACTTACTCCAAAACCACCTTACTATTCGTCATGTACAGATGGGGAAACTTGGGTTCGGAGAGCTTAAGAAATTTGTTGGGCTGGCTCAAGCCTGTAATCCCAGCACTTTGGGAGGCCGAGGCGGGCGGATCACGAGGTCAGGAGATTGAGACCATCCTGGCTAACACGGTGAAACTCCGTCTCTACTAAAAATAAAAAAAACTAGCCGGGTGTGGTGGTGGGCGCCTGTAGTCCCAGCTACTAGGGAGACTGAGGCAGGAGAATGGCGGGAACCCGGGAGGCGGAGCTTGCAGTGAGCCGAGATTGCGCCACTGTACTCCAGCCTGGGTGACAGAGCAACACTCCGTCTCAAAAAAAAAAGAAATTTGTTGGAGGACACAGAGCAGAGTCATTACAATTTCAGAGCGCAAGCTCTTAACCTGACACTTAACTGTCTTCTGCAAGTCAGGTATGTTGATATACTTGATTAGCATGATTCCTAAAACACCCAGTTCCCAGAATCAGTATATCATACTCTCTGAGCTCCTGAGACATGGCCTTGATAGTTCCAACTTATCAAGCATGTATTGAACATCTACTGAAGAGGCCAAACTTTTCTGCTTGCAGGTGTTTTTGCCCAAAGATGACAAGGGTAGTCTCAGGGGTAAAGTAAATTGATAAGTTTCAGAGAAAGATGAGCCCTAAAGAATTGAGCTAATAACTGCAACTGTACTGAGGAGCTTCCCATGGCTAGGAAGAGAGGCTGAAGGCTGATGGGAAAATTTTAGGTTGATGTTCAAAATTCTGGATCCAGGGACCGAAGATGTGGTTTCCTGATACAAGCCCTAGAAGCTATAACTTAGAATCACACAGGAAGCCCTGGGCAAACGGAAGATCACATACGAGGAAGGAAGAGAGGGAAAGAAGGAAGGGAGGAGAAGAGGGAAGAAAAAGAGGAGACAAGGTAAAAAGCATTTGACTAACACCTGCCATGTGGCAGGTATTATTTTAGACATGACTTGTATTGCCTTTTTTAATCCTCACAAAATGCTATGCAGTCCATTTTATTTATCCTCATTTTACCAATTTATAAACTGAGGCTCAGAGGAGTCAAAACTTTTGCTCACATTGTCACAGCCAGAAATTGACAAGGCCAAGATTTAAACTCTGCTCTATCTATGTTTTCCTTAAACCTCCCTGCCTACCCTTATTTTTCCTTAAACCTTCTTGCCAACTCTGAATTAAGCAACACAAAGCAAGTAAGTAAGCAAGAATCTTATGCTAGCAACCGATTGGACCAGGCTGCAAGACATGGTTCCTCTAATGGCAGCGTCCTCTGCCACACAAGTCTGTTGCTTACGGAGGTCAACGCCTCTGGTGTGAAACCAGGACGTTGATTTCAGAGTAGATTGGCTGCTGGTGAGGTAGTGCGATCCGGTGTGAACTGAAGTGAGAAAGGTCAGAGCGACTGTCTGCTGATGGATAAGGGCACAGGGTTATTTCTCTGATAACAAAATAAATAGAGTTTATTGATGGGGTTCACTTACTTTATGCAAATGATTCTTCCCTGTGTATTTATTCCTTTGTCACATGGGGATTTGCCTTGGTAAAATATACCAACTCCAATCACCAGGGAAAATAAATCTTACCAGCCATTCAGAAACCAGACTCCATATTCAGAGCTGGATGAGACAACCTTTTAGTGAAATCAGTGGGCTTCTGAGCACCAGGGAATTCAGATGTTGTTTACCCAGTGAATAGACAACGATTTATGGCCAGAGAAGAGAGAGGGGGAGAGAGAAAACAGAGAAAGACTCTAAATTGTATTTGTATTCAATGACAGTACTTTAAAACACCGATATTTAAACAGTTGTCAGAAGATTAGGGCTCAATCAATAATTCACTAGTATTTTATAAATCCACAGATGGTACACCATATACGGTGGTAGGTGCTGAAAACAAATATAGTTAAAACTTTCAGTTTATCTTGTCCACTGAAGAATTCATCAAAATGATGAAAGATAAATGAAATAATTGCCATGCAATTTTGAAATCCATTTTCAATAAGCAGTTCTTCCTAATTATTGTCACAAATAGGATCATAATGAGTGCTTGTATCCTCCAAAGACTGGATACTGATTAGTTGAGAAAGCAGCTCAATAGCATGCTTGAAAGCCAACGTTATGCACAGTGCTTTCTATGTAACGAGCCCCGTCCCAAGTGCCTTGGCTAGAATAACTCTATGGAGATAGGTGCCTTTATTACTCCCATTTTACAGATGGAAGAACTGAGGCACAATTGCTTATCTTCACTCACAGTGATGTAAGTGGGAGAGCTTGTGTCAAACCCAGGCAGTCTAGCTCCTAAACGCTGCTTATCCAGACACTCACGGCCACACGCTGTCCTGGGCTGTAAGGATTGAACAATTGTACACAGAGTTCTGGCTCTGTCTGGCTTCACTTTATAGCCCTGCCTGGTCTTTGGCTACTTTCTCCAGCAGTTATGGGTGTCTTCTCACCCTCTATATAGTACCATACAGATGCCCAGTTTCATAGAGATGTTCTAATAATTGTTTTTTGTTTTGTTTTGCCCAGGATGATGTTTTGCTAACGCATGTTGTGCAGATTGACTTTTTTGTCGAGGCTGAATACCTTCAAAAACAAAAAAGTGTTTGTCATCTTGAAATGATAAGATCAAAATTATTTTTGATTGGCGCTTTTGTCCACAGAACTTTCCTTAGCTATTCACTGACAGTGTTGTTAATCCTTTCCGGAGACCAGGGCTTGGGAAAATAAAAATGACAGGCCTAGAGGTAGCCAGGCAGGGGAGGAGGAAGAGAGAAGTGAGAGATTCTGGGCCTAAATGTCTCTCAAGGCTTGTTCTCAGGTTGACCAGCTGCCCAACCCATACCCCCATTCTATAATGTATCTCCTTCCTACCAAAAAAGATACCCTTCCATTCAGGTAGAGGCATTGGTTTTCAGTGGAAGAATGGCAATCCTTACAGTCAGATACGTCTAAAGTCCACCTCTGCTCAGCCATTTACTAGCTGTGTGACCTTATGCAAGTGACTTGACCTCTCTGAGCCTCAGAGTCTTCAACTCAAAGAAAGAAAGATAAAATGTGGCTTTATAGGGAGTATATAAATCATAAAATGTAAAAATGCCTGGCTTATTAGTGGTCCCTAGTTCATGTTAATTCCTTTCCCTTCTTTATCATCCCTGGATTAAAGCTACTAACACAAAGACAACTGGAACATTCTTACTCATAGACTTCTTCTCAAGTATGCTGGCTTTGAATACATTATAACCAGACATTGAGGCTCCTACTAACTTTATCTTTAGTCACATAAAGAAAACTGGTTGCTAAGAGAAGTCCTATGTAATGGTAAATAACATCATTTAGTTTCTGAATAAAATGTAGCTGAATTTAGTTTCTGAATAAAATGTAGCTGAATTTCAATTCCACCTGAAACCAGAAAACAACCAGCTTACCAGCCAATATGTTCCTCGGACTTACCCAGTGTAATAAACCTTTAAACTGACATAATAACAAGGGTATACATAATTATTTAATAGTTTTAATAAGCATTTCAAAGAGAACTCTTATCCTATGCTTTTAAAGCAACAAAAACAGTAATAGTTTTATATGTATGGTTACACTTGAAAAGTTAATCTTTCAAAGTTACCACATGTAAAGGGTATTTTTCTTATCCTCCCCATTGGCCATTGTTCAATGTCTTCCCTCTACTTTTGTCCCTTTTCATTAAATTATGGGAAAGGCATTTAAGAAAAGCAGACTAGGACACTTCCCAGGGAAAAAAAAGAAAGAAAGAAAATTTAAATGCAAGCCAAGAAAAGTTAAAAATAATTTTTGACTATACAAATACGATAAGTTTAGAAAATGGCAGTTTCAGGTCCAGCAAAGACATCTGGAAGAAATAAATAAATAAATAGTTTCTTATTTATCTGTTTTAACTCAGAAAATGGCTTGAACAATGTATGAGAAGAAGGAAAAATTTATAATAGCAATTGAGAACAGGGGTCTGGCAAGATGTGTGCAAAATGATGATATATGGGAACAAAAAACTTTCAAAGAGGAAATCAATAAATGACCAAAAAGGAAGCCATTTACTTCGAAGCCAAAGATCAAAATAGTGAGCTAGTAATTAGAGGATATTCTTCTAAGGCTGAGTCCCTTTATTCTTCACCTTTAGAAGAATACTGACCCAAATGCACATGTTAGAAGCTTTTTTTTTTTTTTTTTAACGTTGATAGAACTTCCTGGAAATGAACAATGGGGAGATAACAAAGGCTTTTGTCCCAAATATTGTAGAGTTCCTGGTTTGGTGAACCTGTATAGAAATTACATCCACTTAGGAAAAAGCAAGATGGAAATAGTAAAGGCCTTGTGCTCTGAAGTGCCAGATGAGATGGTGGGGTTCACTTTAACCTATAGACTCAATCCTAACTCTATGTCTCATGTCAGGCTGTACATACTCAGTCCTCCAGCTACCCTTTGCTGCCTTGTTTTCTTTCCTTAATGCTTTGGTCTTCTTCACACAAGCATACACACACGTGTGCATGCACACACACACAGACACACACACCCCACAACAACCCCTGCCACACTTGCCTCTGCCCCAGGGATGGAATTCCCCATCATCCCAGCCCATGGTGAATTAGTCATCCTCTTTATCTGCGGTAAGTGGCAAATAGTAGAAAAACATGCCTTCTGCTGGGATTTTCTCATGATTATGTTTCTTCTGTCCGTTTACCACTGATTCTAAGCTCTTTAAGGTAAAGGGTGTAATCGTGTACCTCTTTGAATTCCAGATTTCTGTATCTTGCGCAGGGAAAATGAGCAGCAGCTCTCCACTGAGTGTATTGGTGTCCTTTCTGACATTAGTGGTCCGGTTAAAATCTGTTCCAACCAAAAGAAAAAAGCAATTCCTTGAGGATTATTTGTCTGGATCAGTCTCCAGTGAGATTATTCTAAGGATGAGACCAGGAAAGATGCAATCATAATGGACCATCAACAACCCAGGAGAGGGTCCATTTCTTCATGGGATAGAACGGCTCACCTGAGGTCAGCATGCTGAGTCCCACCATGTGATGTTGAGCAAGTTTTTTTAACCTTTTTTGTGTCTTGGCTTCGCCGTTGGTAAAATGGGGATTGTAATAGTAATAAAAGTCAACAGTTACAGAGTGGTACCTAAGCCTTTAGCAAATAACAATTCATTCAGTCCTTAATAACAACACTATGGTGTAGGATCTACTATTACTATTCAAATTTTACAGATTAGGAAACTGAGGTACAGAGAGGATACATTTCTTGCACAAGTTGTTGGGAGGATAAAATGAGATGACTGTGTGAAGTAGCCAGCACAGAGCTTGACTCCTAGTGTGAGCACATTGAGTTTGGGGCCATTATTATCATGATGATGACGATGATGATGATGATGGTTGCCATCTAGGGGCTCAGGCACCATGGACTTCACTTGGGCTCTTCACTCCGTCACCGCTCTGCCTTACTCTGCCCAGATCTCCAGTTGGAATCTGCTTTTTTCTTTTTGTTGGAACAGATTTTAACCTGACTGCTAATGATGTAGGAAAGGGCACCAATATACTCAGTAGAGTGCTGTTGCTCACCTTCCCTGTGCAAGATACAGAAATCCGGAATTCAAAGAGGTACACGATTATGCCCTTTTCCTGGAAGAGCATACAATCAATTGTAAATGGACAGAGGAAACGTATTCATGAGAAAATCCCAACAGAAGGCATCCTTTTCTATTATTTGCTACTTACTGCAGGTAAAGAGGATGCCTAATTCACCATGGGCTGGGATGATAGGGAATTCTATCCCTGCCCAAATATCCAATTGGATCAGAGGACAGGATGGACAGGCTGAAGCTTATCCCTTAAGGACAGGAGTGGAAGAGAACTGAGGCACCTCACACGCCTTGATGCACACCTCAGCTTTATCCTGGAAGCTCCAAGACCCAAACGTATACTCCACACTCCAGCCAAATTGGATTAGTTTTCCTCTTAAATGTCTTGTATTTCCCCATTGCCACTTCTCTGTTCCATCTATGCCCTCTAACACTAATGCTTTCTCTCCCAAATTCACTATCTGCCAATTATTTTAAGTGTCTTTCAAGTTTTACCACATCCACAAAGCCTTTCTTCCTTCTGCTAAGTGGATCAATGTAGTCATCTGTTTATTCTTTCTGCAAACATTTATCGACATCTCTTCTACTGGGTGGCAGGCACTTTGGGAGGCACTGGAGGTGATAAAACCCAGAGAGCCTCGGTCTCTGCATTCAAAGGGAAAAGAAAAATAAATTATTAAATGTCATGTAATAAATGCAATGGATGGAATTTTTGAACAATATTGCTGCTTTCTTCCTTGGAACTTCATATTCCTTTCTTTGCATTTTTATGGAACTGAGAATATTCTCTCTGCTATAATAGTTATTTATGCTCCTCTACTCCCCAATGAGTATGTAAGCTGATTGAGGCCAGAGAATATATGTTTTGCTCCAGGATTATCAGGGTAACCTCAAGCTCAGAATCTCCCTAGATGACAAATAGTGAAATATGTCTTGTGTTGAGCCCTGAATACTGTCTTGCTGTAGATTATAGCAAGACATCATTTATAACAAGAACTCTGAGAAGATAGTATTTAGGAAAAACAAAAACATGTTTCTTCATTGTCTTTGAGGGTCCTTTAATAGGCAACCCCCAGCCAGCCCTTAGCAACACCGAGATGCAGAGGAAGCAGCAGGGGGATTCAGAGCTTCAGCTGCTCGAAAGCCATTGCTGTAGCAACATACAATCCACCATAACATATGGTTCTTTATTACCAGGTCTTACAGCCCTGAGGAATTGTATTTGCCAATGGGAGAATACTCACTTCAGAATTTTGGATGTAAATATTCAATCCCTTGTGCTTTGCATGTCATTGCTAATGGTATATAAAGAATGATCCAAGAGAAGTATAAATAATCATTTGGCTCTACAATGAAAAGAGCACTTCTGACTATAACCAGCCAAAAATGAAATAGTGCAAACTTCAAACGCAAATCAGGAGGTTATCATCTGTATCCACCTCAGAAGGAAATTCTTACTGCCAGAGTACAGAATGAATTAAAAGAAAAATACTAGCCCATTTCTGCAATCCGATTTCAGCCAACAAGCTAGGCAGTTCTCAAATATAAGTGGGTTATATTTGTAAAGGTCTTTCTTATGTTGAAGGTTCAGAACCCAATTTTCAGCAGAACAATAATGGCTGTTCAATTTCCAGAAATAAATCTTCCGTAAGAGATCCTTGAAAGTGTTTCAATGGGAATTTGGGATTCCAGCTCCAATTATAAAACACAGGGATAGGAGAACAATCTGGAAGGATTGATGTGGCTCATCAGGGTAGATGAGCTAGGTTTTCTCTTCTGTGGTGGACTGCAAAAATGGCCACAAACAGCTCTCATTTCCAGATACTTGCATCTTTGCAATGTGACTTAGTAGCTCCTCCTAAGGTGGAGTGATAGAGTCAGTATCTTCCCCTCTTGAATCAAGTAATGGAGCTGTATCTTAACCTCTTGAATTTGGGCTTAGCCATTATGACTTGCTTTGGCGAAGGGGACAGTAGCAAACAAGATACAAGCAGAGACTTGAAAAGTGTTTGTACATTAGGACTTGCCCTCTCTAGCTACTCTTGGGAACTCTGTATGGCAAGTCTCATTAAATGAGATCAAGCAAAGAACCAGACATGTGAGTGAGTTTATCTTAGACCACTTGGCTATAGTTAACCCAGCAGCTAACTGCCAAGATCAGCTGAACATTTCAAACCAGAAGAAACGGTCACCAACAGAATCATGAGGAATAAGAAATGTTTGTTTTTTTCTTTTTTTAGATGGAGTCTCTGTCACCCAGGCTAGAGTGCAGTGGTGTGATCTCGGCTCACTGCAAGCTCCACCTCCCAGGTTCACGCCACTCTACTGCCTCAGCCTCCCAAGGAGCTGGGACTACAGGAGCCCACCACCATGCCCAGCTAATTTTTTTTTTTTTTTTTTTTTTTTTTTTTTGTATTTTTAGTAGAGATGGGGTTTTACCATGTTAGCCAGGAAGGTCTCGATCTCCTGACTTAGTGATCCACCCGCCTCGGCCTCCCAAAGTGCTGGGATTACAGGCATGAGCCACCACACCCAGCCGAAATGTTTGTTGTTTTAAGACACTAGGTTTTGGTGACATCATATGCCACAAAAGCTAACTGGCACATCTTCATCCCATGCTATCTGATCCATGTAAATCTCTCCCCAAGTTCTACATTTTGAGGAAGGGGACAACCTTCCCAGAACTTAAATTAGACTCAGGACTCACAGTGCTGGACACATCTCCCTCTTCTGGATTCCTGAGGGTGACAGTTGCAGATATAATGCAATGGGGAGAGCTGGGGCTCTGGTAATTTTTGAAAGAGAACAATCCTCCACTCTGTCTTGTGCAATAGCTGTCTTAGCATGATGTATAGTCATGCTCCAGGATGAAAATGGGAGCAGAAGGCATTCTAACCAGGATTCTCCAAGAATGCCAAGAATTCCAAAGTAAAAGATTGGCATGGAAAGCCTGTCTTTCCCATACCAACCCACTTAAATCCATTCCAGCATCCACGAAACTACCTTCACACCCACAAGGGAGGCTGTGGGTCCTATAAACGGGGACCCAGAGTAGGTTCCACACACTAGAAAGGAGCGTGTTGATCTGGGTGTCAAACGAGCTCGTCATTGCTATACCTGCCACTTAACTAAATCCTAGCCCAGCCCGTCACTCTCCATCATCTTGCTTAGACATCTGCTTTCCTGGTCGTGTACATTTTCTAGCACCAAATGAAGGGTTTTGTTCTTGGAATGGCAAATACTCAGCACACTGCCACCTCTCCCCATCTCCTGTAATGACTGCTTTATGGCTAAATCAGTTCCTGCTAAGCCCAGTCTCCCATCACACTGCTCCAAGAATCTACTTACTAATCACTCAGGATTGAAACGAAAGCTGACTTCTACTTGCCATCTCTGTCATGAAGCCATCTTGAGCTGTAAAGAACTCTGTTTCATCCACAATTATCTATATTGATACTGTGTGTATCAATATTATTTTTATGCACTTTCCCATACCAAGTACATCATTTTGATGGGTACCATTAACTCTTTCCTTGGTTCTTTCTTTGCCCTAGCTTTTATTTTCTTTATTGTGTCTCAACGACTTTTAATTTAAGTCACCTTATTTTATTTCATATGTCTTTAGAAGTTGCCGTACATCTGTATTGGAGCAAAATGATATGTAAATATACGAAGTATTTATGTGATTGCATTTTTTTCTTCTTGACCAGAAAATAAGGGTTTCACTTGCCTTTAAGGTCATCCTGTGATTTTTTTCCAGCCTCTCTAGTACATCATTATTCTGAATAATGATCTTTTGAATTCTGATCTTTTTCAACCAGCATATGATTTAGCCCTCTCAATATCATGTTATCTGAAAATAGGGTGTGTATGTCTTCCCTGAGTTCATCTAGGTCTATGATAAAAATCATCAAATGAGAAAGAAAACTTTGGCATGCTACTAGAGATCATCCAAACAACCTCAAATCATTCACCAGCTATGAATCTCCCTAACATTACAGAATTCAGCATTTCTACAATGATATTACAAGAATCTGTCAAACATCCACAAAAGAAGGAAGGGGGACATTCTGCATGTGGAGAAATACATGAGTAAAGGGCAAAGAAACATTATGACTTACTGCTAAAATGTACTTTTTCTGTATTATAAAATTCATATGAGTTTATATAAAAAATAACTTTAGTGTTTTTGGAACTCCACATTTGAAGGTATTTTTAAAGGTGTACTTGTTTACCATTATTAGGAACGTTAATTATTCTCAGTTCTGTGTTTCCATAGAACTTGGTTCATAAGCTCTATTTAGCGGTAGTAACTATTACTGTGGTTCACCAAATATTTCCCCTTCATTTCCTTCTGAATTCATGGTATAATTTCACTTCCAAGTCCCCTCTGAAGTTTGGCATGACCACTGTGACTTGCTTTGGCCCAGGAAATTTGAGTGAAAGTGTTACGCCATTCTGGCTGGAAACCCTTAAAACCTGATTTCTCTCTGCCATGGTTCCTTTGAAAGCACATGTTGAGATAGTTTCTCCAGCAGCCTGGCTTCCTAGGTAGCTATTGTTAGCAGAGCTGCTCTGCTAAACTGCATTGAACTTGCATGTGAATGAGAAGGTGTTGAGGTTTGCTACTGCAGCATAGCTTCTCCTATCCAAACCGATGCATGGAGTTCACCTTTGTGTGTATGGACAAGAGTGTGTGTCTGTATGAGGGTAGGGAGGATAAAGATGAATTTGGTATTAGGGATACAACAGTGAATAAAACAGACAAATTTCCTTGACCTTACACTGTACTGTAGAAAGGCAATAACCCTTCAACTTTTCCTGTCATATGACTTAGAAATTTCATTATCAGTTTTGTTTACAGTGGGATTTATCCAAAAAGGCCAAATGTTGGACAATGCCCTCTTCTCCTCAGTTAGGCAGGGGTAAGGAAAAGACATTGTGTTACTCTCTACCTTGAGTCTATCTATTCTAAAACATGCCCCTGGGGATAGGGTCATCCCCCTCTTTCCTCAGCAACATCCAGGGCTGCTGCCATTTGCTCCACCCCGAATCCCTTTCCAACCAGCTCCCAGGTAATGCTGCCATTGCTGGTGGGTGGACTACACTTTGAGTAGCAAGAGTGTGGACTTCCCAGAGATTCAGCTAGAGTCTTGACACCCTTTGCTTCTCAAGTTCTCAGAACAGTGGGGTGGGAGTGGGATGAGAAGGAGGGCCAAGGCTGAAGGTCAGTTGGGGGTCTTCAGTCAGATATCCTTTTTGATGTGTGTTTCCCCTAGTATACTGCAAGCATTTTGCTTCCTTTCAATTAAGTTGTACTCACCCTAATGGTTCATCTGAGTCAGTATTTTTACAAAGTTCACTTGTGGTTCCATGTGCAGTGCATTATGGAGAACCACTTCAGTATTAGGTGCCTTTTCCAAGTTTGGCAGAAAGTTTTTTCTTCAGAAGGTAAGGTGCTGAGGTCCCTACAGATAGCACCAATGATCAGCGGTCCCCCTATATGTAAAATAGACTTGCCTTGCTTTTCTGATTGGGGTAGGGATGGGGCCACCTCTCAGGAGTGACATTAACCTGTAATGGGACCTACCCCTGTTGTCTCATGGATGGGTTCAATTACATTATTAGAGTTCATTTCTCTCCCATTGAGGGAGGGATCGTGAATATCTCCTGCTATACAATGTACCTTTATTAGATTAAATCTAAATATTTATTTTGTGTAATTCATGAATTTTTCTGAACAGAATGTGGGTTTCGCTTGTATTAAACCTTCAGCTTCTGACTGTGATTAACAGCGTTTATCCCTTCCTCCTCATTGTCACATAATCATCCATTTGTTCCCAACAGATCTGGTCTGTGGGTTTACTTTTCTGATATTTAAGCCCTGAGATTTCAGGGTTTCAATCTTCCCTTTATTTACATCTCCAAGCCTTTAACTGGGTCATGAGAAGTCATGATCCATTTAACAAATAGTCTTGGCCAGTGCTTGAGATAAGAGAAAGAAGGCAATGAAAAGGTTTATTAAAAGAAAATAAAATGTAAGAATTTATGCAGAGAAATGAATTGTCCCTAGCTCTAAGCCCTTTTATGAAAACTGCAGGTTGTCACTGATCAATAGGTCATAAAATTAATTTAGTCATTTGTGACCAGCAACTTCAGAGGACATAGAATAGAAAATATCAGCATTTGTCAGGCATAAGGAATGACTGTTTTAGGAAATTGTGTTTCAGACCTGTGCCTACAAATGTGTGTGAGTGTTTGCGTGTGCCCCTGTGAGTCTGAGTGTAAAATGTGATATAAAACACTGAAAATCATTCATCTAAAAGGTCTTGGGTGATGTCAGGCATCCTAAAAAGTATTAGAATGGCATTTTACCCTGTCTTTCACCTCCCTGCTGACCACCTCCTTTGCCTCTGTCTTTCAACTTCTTTAGCATTTCACTATCTCCCCATAAAGCTGGTATTTGTCCAAGTAACAGAGCAAAACACATTAAGGATGAATCTACATGAGACTTTAGATTTCCATCAATCCAGTACTCTCCAGTTTGGCTCAAAGGACATTTTCTTTGTGTAGCTAAAGAGTGTATTAAAGCTAACTAAAGACAAGTGAAGCTAACTCGCCAGCTGCCAATGGAGAAGCAGAAAGCACTGCATGGAAAATTCCACTTATGGTTGTAGAAACAAATATTTTGAAGGCAAAATAGTATTATATACAGCTTGGGTAATTTTGTTTCAAAACACAGATTTTTTTTTTTTTCCACCATCGAAAATTTTAGCACTAATTAATCTAACAGAGCAATCCCGGGAATTTAACATCTATTTTCAGTCATTACTTTCCTGAATCTTTCTGCTCCTACCCCTGGAGGGCTTGTCAAATGAAAGCAGAAAGTTTGAAGGAAGAAAGCCAAAGTCAAAGTGAAATGATAAAGCTTGACAGTGAATAGGGGAAGAGAAAAATGTATACATAGGGCAACTTGCAAAGGGATAGGAGAACACAAATTGTGGGAGAATGGGACTCTACCGGGGAAAAACAAAACACGTTCAGACCAGCTTCAAAGAATTCTTCATGGCCGGGCACAGTAGGAAAAGGTTAAAATAACATGAGCTTCTCTCAGTGAAACTCAAGAACAAAAAGACACTGAACAGGACCAGGGTTTTGTGCTGTCCCGCACCTGTTCAATATAGAAGGACCTGATAGACTCTGGGAATTGAATTCTTTGCAAGCAATGATTTACTTTCTTGGGTAAATTAATGATGAATATAGATAGCATTTTTATTCAAGAGACTACAACAGCCATGTAGGCAATTATAATGTATAAAAGTAATATGAAAGAGTGGAATTTATAAGATACATAGCTATATAAATTCCAGGTAATAGAATTGAAATAGACCCTTTCCTACATAGACACCCATTAAATCTCAGGTCAAAGGCATATTTTGGCAAAGCTTGCTAATGCCAACAAGCTTCAAAAGGTATACCAAATTCATTTATTACTGTCAAATCCCAGCTAACTTTTTAAGTGGCCTTACATTAGACTCAAATAAATTATTTTTCTGGTAAAAAGAACAGAATCAAAATTCAAATATGTAATTCTAATATTTTTCATTAAATAACTAAAAATATATATCATTTTATATTCTAAACCCTGACTTTTACAAACTAAGCTGTACACAAAACCCTTCATTCACAAATAGTACTTGACCTTTTAAGCAACAAATTTGGCAAATACCAAACTATTTATTTCCTGTTCTCAATCTCTGCTCCATGTTACCAGGGCAGCCAGTCCAACTCGATTCAACCAACATTTATGGAGTACATAATACAGTCATCTTTCATGGTGAGAGAATATCTCCATATCTTTTTATAACCATGTATTCAAACACATTTTAGACTTATAGAAAAGTTTAAAAACTGTTTGTAATTTATATCTTCTCTCTCCTTCTCTCTCTCTCTCTCTCTGTCTCTCTGCCTGATTAGTCTTCCTAGAGGTTTATTAATTTTATTGATTTTTTTTCAAAGAAGTAACTTTTGAATTTGTAAATCTTTCTTTATTGTTTTTCCATGTTCAGTTTTATCGATTTTGGTTCTTGTATTTATTATTTCGTTTCTAATGTTTGCTTTGAGTTTAATTTGCTATTCTTTTTCTAATTTCTTAAGATGGAAGCTTGGATTACTGATTTGAGACCTTTCTTTTTTTCTAATACAGTTGCTCCCCACCTTTATCCACAGTTTCAATTTCTGAAGTTTCAGTTACTCTCAGTCAACTGCAGTACAAAATATTAAATGGAAAATCCCAGAAATAAATAGTTCATAAGTTTTAACAATTCATAAGTTAAATTGTGCACTGTTCTGAGTAGTAGAATGAAATCTTGCACCATTCTGCCAAGGATCATCCTTCTGTCCAGCATTTCCAGGCTGTATAAGCTACCCTCCCATTAGTTACTTGGCAACTATCTCATTTATCAGACTGAAAAACCATAATATATACAGGGTTCATTGCTATCTACACTTTCAGGTATCCACTGTGAGTCTTGGAATGTAGCCCCTTTAGATAAGGGTTGACTACTGTATAAGCATTTTAATGCTATAAGTTTTCCTCAAAGACTGCTTTAGCTGCATACCACACATTTTAATAGGTCGTATTTTCATTGCTACTATTTTTGCTTTAGATGGTCAGTTATCTTTTTGTGCATCTATTTATCTAAAAAATCAATTTTATTTTACTTATATTTTACTTCTAGGTTCTTTATTTGTGTGAATCTAGGTTCATGCTTACTGTCAGAATCTTTTGAGGCTTTCTTATAGAGTAGCTGTGCTGGCAATAACTTTCCTCTGTTTTTGTTGTTTTAAGAAAATATTTGTTTCTCCTTATTTTTGAAAGATGTTTTCACTGGGAATAGAATTTTTTCCGGCAGTGGTATTTTTGTTGGTTTGTTTGCTGCTTTAAAATGCCATTTCATTGTCCTCTTATTTATTGTAGTTCTAGTGATAGGTCTACTGGATTGATCACTATCCTTATTTCTTTCTAGATAATGTATCTTTTTATCTGACTGCCTTTAAGATTTTCCTTTTGTCTTTGGCTTTTAGCAGTTTGAATATAATATGCCTAAGTTTTGGAGTTTCCCCCCCCCCCCCTTAAGGGGGAAAGCTTTTATCTTATTTTATATGGCCATTTTGGATCTGTGATTTGATGTTTGTCATTAATTTTGGAATATTACCAGCCAATATTTCTTTGAGCATTTCTTCTATCCCATTCTTTCTCTCTTTCAGTCTGAGATTTCTATTATGCATATGTTAAATTATTTTTTATTGTCTCATAGCTTTCGTATGCTCTGCTCTGTTTTGTTCACATTTTTTTCTCTTTGCATTTTATTTTCTTAGAACCCTCTCCACTGTTGCTGTGAGCATGTAGTGAGGTTTGTGTGCAGCAAAAGCCTGCAAGTAGAGGAAGACCCTACCAATTGCTGTGGCTCTAAGGTCGTTACCCTCTCCAGGGCACGCTTGACCTCTACCCATTTGCCAACATCCTAGCAGAACTGTTTTTACCAGTCAATGTCTGGTTGTTTCCACTCCAGGTAAGTCAGAGCTCTCATCTTATCTGTCCTTGTAGATAGCCCTTTCTTTGTGTATTTTGTGACAGTTTGTTGTGACTTCATCTCTCCAAAGTTTTCAAAAGCATTTGTGAACTTGGCCAGGTATGGTGGCTCACGCCTGTAATCCCAGCACTTTGGGAGGCTGAGGTGGGCAGATCACAAGGTCAGGAGTTCAAGACCAGTCTGGCCAATATGGTGAAACCCCATCTCTACTAAAAATACCAAAATTAGCCGGGCATGGTGGCATGTGCTTGTAGTTCCTGCTGCTTGGGAGGTTGAGGCAGAAGAATCACTTGAACCTGGGAGGCGGAGGTTGCAGTGAGCCGAGATCGTGCCATAGCACTTCAGCCTGGGCGACAGAGCAAGACTCAGTCTAAAACACCAACAACAACAACAATAACCAGTTGTAAACCTGGCAGTTTGCCCAATTTTTTCATTGCAAGGGAGTGGAATATTACCTTTTCCAGCTCTCTAAATCTCAAAATGTAAACTATTATACCTCTTAATTATACCTCTTAAGGAAATTGAATGCAAAATTATTTTCCCACATGAAAAATCTCCAAGCCCAGATGACACCCTCGCTGAATTCTTCTAAACAGTAAAGAAGAAATACGCAAATCTTACAAAAATTCTTCCAAAACTAAGAAAAGAAGTAACATTTCCCAATTTATTTTATTTTACAAGACCAGAATAATCTTGATACTGAAACAGGACAAAGACATCTTACAAAACAACATAATTACAGGTTCAACTCTTTCATGAACATAAATTTTAAAATTCTAAATAAAATCTTAGCCCTTCAAATACAGCAACATATTAAAATGACAATATATTGTGACCACATATATAAAAGATAGCACATCCTGGGCTTATTTCAGGAATGCATGGCTACTTTAACATTTGAAAAATCAATCAGTGTGATTCTCCACACTAAAGGAATAAAGTAGATGAAACATATGATCAGCTCAATTAATACAGAAAAATTATCTTACAATATGTGACATCTGTTCATAGTAAAAACTATCTACAAACTAGAAACAGAAGGAAGCTTCTTTAATCTGATAAAGGATAGTTACCAAAACAAATTGAATTTATAGGAAACATCATACTTAATAGTGAAATACTCGAGAATTTTGAATCAAAAACAAAAGAAGGATGTCCATTTTTTTACTACTTATTTCAGCATTATTCTCAAGATCTTGGCCAGTGAAACAGGTTAGAAGAAGAAATAAAAGGTATAATAATTAGAGACAAAAATGCTATGATTTATAAATGACATGATATTGTATACAGAAAATCCAAATGATTCTACATATTAACTATTAGAATGAATACATGAATTCAGAAAGGTAATTGTATCTCTGCTTATTAGAAACAAATCACTCAAAATTTTTAAATTAGAAGATTTAAAAATAATCCTATTTAAAATAGCCTCAAAAACATCAAATACCTAAGAATAGATCTGAGGAAAGAAACACAAGATCCCTAATAGAAAGGCACGAATGATTAGTAATAGAAACTAAGACATAAATAGAAGGATACATGTTAAAATGTTTTGCAAAGACATCATTTCTTCTCAAGTTGACCTAGAGTTGATACATTTTCAATAAAAATCCTAGGTGGGATTCTACAGTTCATATCAAAATTTTAAAGGTATCAAAATTTTAAAGGCTAAGAAAAGCTATCTTGAAGAAGGGGTGCAAAGTAATATGGCTTCACTATCAGTATTAAAATTAATTATAAAATTACAGTAAATAAGACAGGAGTGCAATGATCAGCAATGAGAGCAATGGAACAGAAAAGAAAATCACCAGCCAGACCCATTCCTATAGGGCTACCTGCCTTATGATATGGTACTACCACAATGGAATGGGAAAAAGATAAAGTATTTTCAATAGCTGGTGCTTCATAAATTGGATATTCATGAGAGGAAAAAAAAAGAAATCTTCTCCCCTATATCCATCATAAACAAAACTCAACCTTGGATTCTTCATAGAGATAAATGTAAACTATTAGAGATGAAAGAACAACTTCATGACTTTAGGATAGGCAGAGATTTCTTACATTGAATATACAAATACAGGTCAAAAAGAAAAAACTATTCAGCCATAAAAAAGGACGAGTTTGTGTCCTTTATAGGGACATGGATGCAGCTGGAAGCCATCATTCTCAGCAAACTATCGCAAGAACAGAAAACCAAACACCCCATGTTCTCACTCATAGGTGGGAACTGAACAATGAGATCACTTGGACTCGGGAAGGGGAACATCACACACCGGGGCCTATCATGGGGAGGGGGGAGGGGGGAGGGATTGCATTGGGAGTTATACCTGATGTAAATGACGAGTTGATGGGTGCAGCACACCAACATGGCACAAGTATACATATGTAACAAACCTGCACGTTATGCACATGTACCCTAGAACTTAAAGTATAATAATAAAAAAAAAAAAACTGACAAACTGACCTGCATTAAAATTAGGAACTTCTGTTTAGGAAAAGATACCACTGAGAGAGTGAAATGTCAAGTCACAGACGAGAATCAGATATTTACAATAAACACAGCCAATAAAGAACTCATATCTAGAACATTGCTGAAATTTCTATAATAAGAAAAAAGATATATCTATCTCATTATTTTAAATGGAGGAAAAAGAACACTTCTCAGAAACGGTAAATAACAGAGAAACTCTGTCTTTCCCAAGGAAAAAGGGTTTGATTGGTGAACTTTGGAGATGGATCATTATCCAGGCTCTTTTTGGCCTTCTCTCAGAACCTCTGAGCGCAAAGGCCATGTTCCTTCCCCTCTCTGTTCTTCCCTCTTCCAATTAGCAAACTCACCTACCAGGGTAGATCCTATACCTTCAGGAGATGGAAGAGAAGGCTTTCCACGGTTAAATCTTAGGTCAAAGCCACAACCTCCAATCCTGCTTTACCAATCATAAATTGAGTATTTGACACCCTATCTTATGTCTGTGTCTTTTTCTCATTTGGTTTAGAATTCTCATTTATCAAAACCCTAACAGTAGTGAAGGGAGAGGAGTTTGATGAGATGAGATTAAATAAATTGAGAGGTTGAAGGGTGAGGGCATGGAGCACCTTGTTTGGAAGCAGAGGAGGAGGTGATCTCTAACCACTGCCTCTGAGAAGTGCAGCTGGTGCATCAGGTCAGTCAGTGTTAATGCTGGGAGAAGCTGCCGCCACACCTGTTGCCATCCTGGGACAGAAACTGATAGTGGTGACTTTCTATGAACTACTTGCTCTCCACCAAATTCTTTCCCAGCTGGCTCTCTGTTTTTCCCAGGGTTTAGGCAGCACAAATTTTAACAACTTCTTAAAAAACCTTTTTGTAGCGGAACGGTACTTCCAAACGTTGAGCCGGAATGTGAAGCTTTGCAAATTAATGATCTTGTAAGAAAAACAGTAGTCCTCTTGATCAGATTGTATTGATCAGAATTTTGTTTGTCATAGTTAAACGCTCCCTCATGGAATGCACAAATCTGCCGGATTTTCTAAAATAGGTCAGCCAAGAAGATAATTGGTTTGGCCCCATTGTATATGCCAAGCACCTTATCGAACAAAACCAATAATTCTCCCATTTGTATGCAGAGCAGAAAAGAAAAAGGTACTCAAGAGATGTCTACATTATTCTCTGAATAGAAAATACTGTAACAAGATATTTGTATATTGGTCTGCATTGCCAGTAGGTAGATTTTTATTATGATTATTATTTAGTGTATAGCATTTGGCTCCGAGATAAGCTTTCATTCAAAGGAAAAATGCATACTATTCGCCTTTGTGATACAGGTGCTATCTGTGTTTCATAAAAAGCTTTTTTTTAAATGTTGTTATAAGCAACGTGCTGTTTGTAACAGATGTCAGCCCAAAGCAGAATTGTAAACACTTTATGGCATGGTAATGCTGATATTCTGGACTGTTCAGGTATGTGATACAAAGATAGAGAACAGACTTATAGGAATAGCTCAAAGAAACAGTTGGAGTGAAAATATTATTTTGCTGTTTCCTAGAAATTTCAAAATCTGTCTCTTCAAATACATTAGGACTGAACCAATTTAATTCCTACCCATTTGACCTTTGAAGTTTGAGAGCAGTGTTTCAATTTATATAAACACAATCACAAAGATAAAGCCAATAACATCAATCCACCGAGTTTGAGAAAAATTTCTAATTATGAAAAAGGTTTCCTTGAAGGATCAATTCCATGTCAATTTATTAACATTTCATTAAGCTGAGAAAATAATTATAAACACATTTACATTCAGGGTAGTTACAAAAATTATAATTTGATATTAAAATACTGAGCTTAATCATATATTCAAGTATATAATTTTTGAGATCCTATTGTGGTTATCCTTGCAGTAACTGAATTTACTATCTCTAACAAAGTTACAAAGAAGAATGGGGCAATTCCTTAACTTACAATAAGAAGACACTTTACTAATGAAGTATTTAAATATATCAGCACTTCAAGATGAGGCATGGGGGCAGAGACTGTCAAAGCTGTATTCTTAATATTCTTAATTATTCAAGATTACAATAGTGCTAGAACTAAAAAAGAGAATCCAAGATCCATTTAATATGGTGTTTTCAAACTGCAGGTCACAAGTGATAAGTGGGTCCTAAGATCAGTTTAGTGGATTACAATTAGTTTTTTTTTTTTTTTTTTTTTTGAAATGGAGTTTTAGTCTTGTTGCCCAGGCTGGAGTACAATGACGTGATCTTGGCTCACTGCAACCTCCATCTCCCAGGTTCAATCAATTCTTCTGCCTCAGCCTCCTGAGTAGCTGGGATTACAGGTGTGTGCTACCATGCCTGGCTAATTTTTTATATTTTCAGTAGAGACGGGGTTTCACCATGTTGGCCAGGCTAGTCTCAAACTCCTGACCTCAGGTGATCTACCCACCTTGGCCTCCCAAAGTACTGGGATTACAGGCACAAGCTACCATGCCTGGCCCAATCAGTATTTTTTTAGATATCATTTTTAAACAGTATTTTTTAAATGAAACAGAAAATATCAGAATGATTCCATTTAACAAGGGTAAAAATGTTTCATAATAGTTTTCATGAGTGTGTGTCTATACTGGGTTGTGATATAAAATGTCCATCTTACTATGGATCATGGGCACAAACTTGGAAGTCAATGATCTAATCTAGCCTCTGGCTTCTAATGAGGTAAAACTATGTGTTCTCAGAGAAAAATAAATTAATAAGTAAAGTATATAAGTAGAGTGTACATATCACTTTAACTTTGTGTTTGTGAAATCTTGGGGCTTAAGGAATGATTTGACATTGTTACATTGCTAATTCATACTCTCTAATGGAATGATGGAACTGTGGGAACTTGAGAGTAGAGAAGACGTTGATTTATGCAGATTGGGAATATAGATAGATCAAACCCTGAGGATAATTATTCAGAATCAGTTTTACACTGGTTGAAGATTATTTTCCTTTTCCTCTTTCCAAATGAAAGAAATTTTCCAGAAGCAAGTAGAACAATTAAACAAGTTTTCATGTTGCCCTGTGCCTTTTTCGAACCCTGAATGGAGGAGAGAGAAGAGCCTCTGTCCCAGAAGAAAGCAGGAATCTCAGCCCTCACCATTCCAGAAGAGGGAGCAGGAAGGCAGTCTAGTAGTCCCTGGGGCCCTGAGACACTCGGGATCAGAAAAAATCAGGAATTCCTTTCATGGGTTCCAGTGGTGCAGAAGCAAAGGCATGTCCAGGCTATCCCAGGGACAAAGAGCCAAGGGTCTTTTTCCATGAGGTCATATTAAGTTCTTATTGCTACCAAAACCAATTACCACAAACCCAGTGGCTTAGAACACTACAAGTTTATTATCTTGAAGTTCTGTAGGTTACAAGCCGAACACGGATCTCACTAGGCTAAAGTCAACAGAGCTGTGTTCCCTTCTCAACATCCTAGAGAGGAATCCAGTTTCCTTGCCTTTTCCAGCTTCTAGAGATTGCCCATATTTCTTGGTTCTGGGACCCTTCCAACTTCAAAGTCAGCAATGCTCCCTGTCTCTCAGATCTTTCTTCCACAGTCACATTTCCTTCTGTCTCTTCTATTCTTCAGCTTCTTCCACTTCCAAGGCCCCTTATAGTTGCATTGGTAATCACACCAGAAACCACCCATATAATCCAGGATCGTCTCCCCATCTGAAAGTGCTTAATTTAATCACATCCACACAGTACATTTTTCCACATAAGATAGCATATTCACACGTTCTTGGAACTAGGAAGTGGATATCTTTGTGGGTCCATTATTCTGCCTTCTACAGGGGCTAACTGGAATGTGCTGTAGTCACAGCTATTATCACTAATGGTTGCTTTTAATGGGCTGGGCTACCCATGCATGAGTGAGCTGCCAGTTCTTTCCAATTATATCGTAGAGAACCAACCACCCCTTAAAATTTATATATAACATCCGCACTTACACACTACCATCCTCACATACTTCCTTAGAACATTCTTGCCTAAAACTAAACACAAACAGTTTTAAGTTATTTCAAGGACAACTGGAGATCCAAAGTGGGGAAAGTCTCATGACAACATGGCATCTGCTTGAAGGGTCTACTGGTATCATCTGAAAATGTGAAAGTCACATTTCACTGACTTTCGGTGAAAAGAAAGTGAAAGTCAGAGAAGAGAAGTAATTGTCCATCCTTGTGTTTTTTCAAAACTATTTCATGAACCAAGAGTCCTTTGAAATGCTACACACACACACACACACACACACACACACACACAGAGGCAAACAAGATTCTGTAATCATTCAGAGAAATGCTGAATACAGGCATACCTTCCTTTAATGTACTTTCCTTTATTGCCCTTTGCAGATTCTGCATTTTTACATGTTGAAAGTTTCTGACAATCCTGCATTGAGGATGACTTTTGGCACCATTTTTCCAGTAGCATGTGCTCTGTTTCACATTTTGGTAAGTCTCACAATATTTTTTGTTAATATTATATGTGTTATGGTGATCTGCTGTTTTGTTTTTGTTTTTGTTTTTTGAGATGGAGTCTCGCTCTGTCACCCAGGCTGGAGTGTGGTGGTGTGATCTTGGCTCCTCCCCCTCCCGGGTTCAAGTGATTCTCCTGCCTCAGCCTCCCAAATAGCTGGAACTACAGGCACCTACCACTTTGCCCAGTCAATTTTTGTATTTTTAGTAGAGACGGTGTTTGACCATGTTAGCCAGGCTGGTCTTGAACTCCTGACCACATGATCCACTTGACTTGGCCTCCCAAAGTGCTAAGATTGCAAGCATGAGTCACCACGCCCGACCTGTGGTTGGTGATTTTTAATGTTACTATTGTATTTGTTTTGGTGTGCCATGAACTGCATCCATGGAAGTTGGCAAACTTAATAAATATTGTGTGTGCTCTGACTGCTCCACTGACTGGCCTTCCCCACATCTCTCTCCCTCTCCTCTGGCCTCCCTATTGCCTGAGACACAAAGTATTGAAATTAGGCCAAGTAATAGTCCTACAGAGCCCTTAAAGTGTTGAAGTGACAGGAAGAGTTGCACATCTCGGGCTGTAAATTGAAAGCTAGGAATGATTAAGCTTAGTGAAGAAGGCATGTCAAAAGCCAAGATAAGCCAAAAGCTAGAAACCATTATTATCTATAAGAAGAAAGTTTGATTGAGTGGTCTGGATAGATGATAGATTAGGGTGCAGAAGCCACATATATGTGGCTCGCCCTTTCCTCTCTCTTGGGGACCTGCCTGACTTGCACATGGGATATCCTGTGTTCTGCTCCTTCCCCTGACAGTTTCACATGGGCAGACTCTGCCCCTGCTTAGGAGGCCTGCGGGTGCTCAGTGCTGCCTTTTAACGGGTGTGCACATTTGTTCAGTTTTGGATTTCTGCTTTGGAAGCTCACTATTGTCATGCGTATAAGTCACATTCTCCCAGATATTCCAGTACTGATCTGCCCAGAGACATCATTGACCTCAAAGTGGTTCCAAACTGGGTCAGGAAAACTCACATTGAAAAACTGTGGGATCTTGGGCTAATTTACTTTAATTCAGTGAATCCTTGCGAGCTGATAACACCTTAGGCTTTGTTGGCTATTTATTAGGTGTTGGCATAGGCTGAGTTCTTTCATTACTTTTCTTTACATAATCTTTACAATAACTATATAAAGTTGGGATTATTATTGTTCCTCTTTTAAGGTGAAGAAACTGACACTAAGAAAGGGAATAAGACAATGTGGACGACACCGTGAAGAAATTACTATTTGAATAGAGAAGCACAGGAGGCATTCCGAGTTACAGCCTGGGTCTAACCCCTTCCGAAAGGGCAAACAGAATGGAGATGAGATGTTGAATGAGGGATCTCATACAAAGTGAGTGACCTACGCCAGCTAATTACTCTTGTTCTCTAGTGGTCCATGGGGTTCAGATTCCTGAAAGCTCTACTCTCCCTACCCAAAAACTTATTTGTATCTCATATGCTTCAAACTTCAAGTTACAGCCCACCAGTGAATCATGAAATCAAACTTAGTGGGCCAACATTTTTCTGACGGAAAGGGAGTGGAGGAGTAAGAAGTAGAGAAGGGGAGAGGAGGAAATAGCATGGAAAAGTCAGTATTTTTATATTACTGTGTAAGTAATATATACATTACTTATATGTAACATATATGTTTTCTACATAAGTAATACATTACTATATTATTTATATAAGAAAATATCAGCGTGTATACCGCATAAGACCGTATTACATTGTTTAACGAAATGGCTCTTTTTGGCTGTGTGTATGTGTGTGTGTAAACTACATTTTCTTACTGCAGATCATGACCCACAAAGCTTTAAATCCATGGTTCCATCTTGTTTGGCTTACCATAAGCTTCTCTTTGTGGTATGAAGGCTGGTTCTTGCCTTGCTTAAAGTCCTCCTCACTCATCTCTTTTTCTAGGCTATCTCTGGAGGAGGAAGGTGGGAGGGGCCTGTGTGCATCAGAGAGGGAAACTGGCAGAATGTGGAAACAAAAGGAGAAGAGGCATATGGGGCCAAGTCAGGCAGGCCTTGAGTAACTCATATGGATTTTGTTCTTAAAAGTAATGGGAAGCCTTGGGAGGCTTTTGATCAGGAAAGGGATGTGATTCCATTCATACTGGAAAATGATCCCTTTTTAATTGTTGTGTGGAAAGTGAATGGTCGGGGCTGGAATGGAAACAGAGAAGTTGCAGCAGCAGTGAAGGTGAGAGACAGGTGGTGTGTTCTAAGTTAGTAGTAACTGAAATGGTGAGGAGGAGAGAGCCATGGTTTATGTACCTGCCCAGGTCTGCTCTGTGAATGAGAACCACTAGGGAATACACATCATGAGGACTGCACCTTACACAGTGGGCCAGCTAGTCACTCAGTCTATGCAAGGCTGCTGTTTCCATGCCTGGTGCTATAGCACAAAGGCCACAGGGCATGCAGCTGGGAAGGCAGACTGTACATGAAGTGGAGGGCAAGTGGGAACTTGCAAGGCTGAGCTGGAACCCACCAGAGAAGACTGGAGTCTGGGCTGTCTCCCCACCTCCAAGCCCTCAGCTCAGATGACAACAGCTTCCTGGGTAAGAAATGGGTGCTCTTCATCAGGGTGCTCATATGATATGTAGCTAACCCATAATTCAGAGAAGCTGAAGCAGAATGTTTGCTGGAGCTGGAGCTGCAGGCCCAGCGTGGTCCCAGACCAACTAGGTGAGGCAGCAGATAAGCAACCGCATGTGTGCACTGCACCCACCTCCTGAGTATGTGAAGGAACAAACCGTCCCTTCGCTCTCTCTTCCTAATCTTACGCAAAGTTTTTCTTGAAGCCTATGCTATCTAGAAACTACAAGGGGAAGGGAATTCTGCAAAACGTGTTTCTACCTTAGCTACATTGAAACAAAACGAATTCATCAGTGGGGTGTTTCCTTATGCACAGAAAGACGGAACTTTTACTTTGAGCTTCCTAGGAAGAGAATAACTCTTGGAGGGAGCTTGGCTAGACAATCCTGCAGTAAACAGCAACCCACAATCTCAGCACCTCAAACGAGTAACAGCTTATCTCTTGCTTACACAAAGTCCACCATAGATCTCAGCAATTCTGCAGTGCAGCCCTCTGCCAGGAGGTTACTGAGGGATCTGGATGCTTTTGCCTTGTGGATCCATCATATCAACACACGGCCCCATGATTGCTACAATAGGGAAGAATAATGCGCCTTGTATCCCTTAAGTCAAAAGGTTCATTGCACTTCTGTTTGCAGTACTTTAACATCACAGGGCATTTTGGAACAAGCCACAGAAATGAATTATTAAATGTTCAAAGGTTTTTCAGCATTATCATCACCATCAATATTATAATGTAACATGTGCTACAGACACTCTCGTCACTCAGATCACTCTCATTAGGTGGTAAAAAATAATGTTTTACCGTGGATACCATTGTGTTACAATGATATATCCAAGGGTTCTGCTGCACCCATTGTCAATGTGGTATATGATTTCTGTATTGCTACAGGGCCAGCCAAATACCTTTTCTACACCAGCCTGCCACACTGGAGCCTCCCCACTGCTGTGGTCACCTCTAAAGTAAGGTGTTAAGAGGGCCTCATTAAATGCCAATCTGTTGCCTGGGAAAAAAAGTTTTACATTGAGATTTTAACAATTTTAATATAAATTGAAATGGTCCTAACAGAGATCAGAGGCTGTGTGGTATTTTCAGACACCACTTCTAATACTAAATGTGTGTGGGGTTTTTTCTGATAATAATCAATTCCCCCAAAATTATCTGACACCAACCAGGTGTTCAAGATTTCAATTCAATTCTGACACCTAGAGTTAGCATAGACCCCACAGGTTATAAGTTCAGCTGCACAAGACTGCCCCACTTCAGATGGCAGCTGCAAATGGGGTGTCCATGTTACCTACACTTTTATCCTACTGACTATAAATCCATGGGTTTCCATGACCCCATCTCAGGTCCAGTAATACACTACAATGGTTCATAGAACTCAGGAAAGCACTTTCCTTACTACTACAGTGTGTTTATTAACGATACAAATAAACAGCCAAATGAAGAAGTTCATAGAGCAATGACTGAAGGTCCCCAAGTGCAGGACGTGTGTCCCCATGGAGTCAGGATGCACCAGCACATGAATACATTTGCCAGCCTGCAAGCTCCCTGAATCCCATTGTTCCGGGGTCTTTATGCAGGCACAATTGCAGGCACTTTATGCAGGCACAATTGATCAAATGATTGGCCATTGGTGGTTGAACTCAATCTCTAGCCCTTCTCCCCTCCCAGGAGGTTAAGGGGTGGGGCTGGAAGTTCCAATAATGGCCTGCTCCTAATGACCATACCTAATAATGACCTGCTCTTTCTGGGACCAGCCCCCATTCTGGAACTATCTACCCACTCCACCCCCAACTCCCCACCATGAGTCATCTCATTAGCATACAAAGGACACTCTTATGGCTCAGGTGACTCCAAGAGTTTTAGGAGCTCTGTGCTGAGAGCCTAGGAGAAAGACCAAATGTTTGCTTTTCATTGTGCCATAAGTCTGCAGGTATTCTGACAGGGGCAGCACACTCTAGAGCTGGGAGCACTGCCCACACTACAAGGTGGGAGGACAGAGGAAAAGGGCCACAGTGTGGGCTCCGGAGTGCTGAGGACCAGGGCATCCTTCGAGAAGTACCAGAAAGGCAAGGGGGATGACTGATGGTTGAGTGCAAAAGGACGTCCTGCCAAACACTCCCAAGTGTAGAAGAAACTGGGCTTCAATCCCTGTTGGATAGTAATGAACCATGTGTAGAATATATCAAAACTGAGCCTAGCAGAACTAAGAAATCCATGCATCTCAAACACCCCAGGTCCTTCGGGGAATAAAATATTGTAACCCAGTGTGCATTTCAACGGCAAGCTTATTTTGACTATGACTACTTTGAAGAACAAATATGGAATATAATATAAGCACTTATTTAAAATGACACAGGAAGTCAGAGAATATAATGAAAGTCTGAGGTGTCAGCAATATGTGCATGACAGAGAAAGAGAAAATGAGTCATCTGGAACTACAGCACTATAAAGAACTTGGGCCTTTTCTAATTGACTTCATTTCCCTGGGAGCCAGAAGACTGTAACTATTTAGGTGAGTGATATGGATAATTATCTCAAATTGAGTAACTAATTAGGCGCTTTCATTTTAAATGAAATACAGCCATGAAGGCACTCCAGGAGAATCAGGAAAATTATTGTTATAATTTCTTTGCCTGTCCTCAAGACTCTGAATAATAAGTGATAATGTCTAAATGATAAAAACAAAAAAGTTTTTAGAAGATGACACAAAGAAACTCCATAACACATACACTATGTATTATGTACTGTTCAGTAGAAAGGAATATGTTTCTCAGTTTTAGGTACACATTTTTCCTTTGGGGACCAAGTATGTAGGAAGCATCCTTGTGCTTTGCTGATTACTTGGACCACGGTGGGCCTCATGAGTACACGCAGGGGCACGTGATTTGAGGCTTTCTAAGAAGCATCTCTTTTCCAAAATGTCCCTCGTAAGCAGCACTTAGAATCCACTTATTACCCTCTACTGTCATCTCTAGGTGTATATTTAAAATCCAAGAACCTCTGGGATATGTGAGCTAAAGCCAGTTTTTAGACCCCTCAGAATGACCACAACCAGAGAAGGGATTAGATATCTTTAAGAAAAACAAGAGAGCTTCTTTGGGACCTTTGATCCTGGCTTGCAAAGCTGGTTAGCTGAAATAAATGTAAGTCCTGCTTCCTCTGCTCTGTTTCTTCCCTCTTGTAGCCTGAAACTACCATGCATTCTTCATCACTGGACTCTACCTCGGTGCCTGTTCACTTCTGCATCAGCCTCATCCCTTGATCTTCAACTGTAGCCTGGTGGACTTTGTTCCAGCAGCATCTGCGACTGGTTTGATATTTCTGATGCAAATACATCATTGGTTTAAATTTGCTTTCCTTTTCTCTCTCATAGAACGGAGGCAACACTGGT
The DNA here is from genome assembly GCF_047675955.1 of Chlorocebus sabaeus. Lineage (NCBI taxonomy): Eukaryota > Metazoa > Chordata > Mammalia > Primates > Cercopithecidae > Chlorocebus > Chlorocebus sabaeus. Next base: position 19,288,380 of record NC_132913.1, read on the forward strand.
CACATGTGACCACATGAAAGTTCTTAGAATCTATGCAGAGTGATCCAGGCTGGATCAAGAGACTAAACAGGCATGGAGGACCTGAGGTGTTTATCCTGTGCACCACACAGACCTGCCGACATTCCCGCTATATTCATTTCTCATTCTACAGTATGGGGTTTTGCCTTAAATAAATAATGACCATAATACCAAAGGAGAAGCTTTTATGGGAAATTGAGTTGCCAAAGACCAGGCCACCATATTTTCCAATTCCCAGGGTATCATTTTCCCCACAGCGTACTCTCTGGAGTTATACAGTGCATAACCTGTACAGATACACACAGCCACCCTGACCAAGGGAATGAGATATTCGTCTTAGATTTAAATTTTGTTAACTAATTTTATTAATTTTTTAATCAAATGACACAAAACTCATTCTTATATTCTATGTAAACTAAGATGGCCTAGTATCAGCTTTGAGAGTACCCCTTTATAAACAACAAGCTGTTTAACTCCTGGGATTTAGCCCAGCTCTGTCACTAATACTTTCCAAGATCTTGAACGTACTGCAGCTTCACTGTATTCTGCTGATTAAAAAGATCCTCAAGCTTTTGATGATTATTTGATTATAACCCTACCATCCAGTTTATCCCAGAGAGATGAAATGTCCTGCCTAATGTCACAATGTTTATTGGTGACTATGTCAGAACAAGAATCTAGGTCACCAGTATTCCAAAATCATTCCCACTAGATTCTGAGGTCTTGAGGTCAGCTGACTACTTCTTTATTCTGTTCATCAAGGAAAATATACAGTTGTTAGGGTAAATTTGCTCTTTAAATAAGAATAATATAAGATAATATGCTAAGGCACTTGTAGATAATTAAGTCATAAGCACATGTAGGGTAAAATTACTATCTCAGACATTGTTGTTATGATTAGGCTCCGGTAGAAGTCCACCACTTAACAGATGTGCAATCATGAGCAAGTTACTTAACCTCTATGTCTCAGTTTTCTCATATATAACAGAGAACCAAATAACAGAAATTTAGAACAGAATAAAAACACTTAGTAACAGAGCCTGGCGCACAGCAAGTGCACCGTCAATGTTAGCTATTATCATCACTTTTCAAACATTAACAAGGCCTAGGTAAAGCCTAAGAGTTAAATGTCTATTTATACAAGGACGAGTAAGGTCAGTATCATATTGTCCCAGCTTTAGGTAATTTTATTTACTGAAACGGATTTAAATCTTACTTCAAACCACTATTTCTTTGAGCATGTACCACTGAGCAGCCACTCAGAAAACTCACCACTTAATTGGGAAGAAAATAATTTATGTATAAAAAATGCACTAAAAGACATAAATGTAAAGGCGTATGGCACAGAGCAGGAACTAACTAACCCAAAAGTCAAGATCTGTGATATTTATTTTGAAATATATATATGTGTGTGTGTGCACGTGTGTGTATTATACATATATATATTATTTACATTTTATATATATATTATTTGTGCACATGGCTCCCTTTGCCAGCAATGTCAACAATGTCTTTTCCTTCTTTCATCCATCTGTCAAAACCTTTCTAGGGTACTACAAGGTGGCTCCAATGCTCTATATCCCCTATATAATAATATAGTATATTATTTATATTATACAAGTGTATAAAGATACATATATAAATATACATATATAAATTTATATGTAAGTATAAACATTATGTATATATTCATACAAATCAATATGTTATCTGTATATATAAAATACACACACACATACATACACACACACACATACATATACATACATAACCCAGATCTAAAAACAAAAATTTAAATTTATAAATCCATGCTGGTATTTTTCCATTATTTTAGACTCAAAGGTCAGTTGAGGTAAAGACCTTGACTCTAACTATGCTTAGTTGTTTTATTTCACATTTACAGGGATTTTGTTTAAAATTTTTCTTTCCTTGAATAGCCTCAGAGTTGAGAAAAACAATGACTTTTACACTTCCTATGACACTTTTGCATGTTAGTATTTAGTTATCCAGTTAATAAGAAGCAATCTAAGTCCCCACTGAATGACCGTACTCTGAATACAATCCCTTGAATGAAAAATTTCAGAAACTATACCTTGAAATTATAGGACACATTCCCTCTTAATATATAGCATCTTAAATTGTGCCATGCTTCTCTTGCAGCTAAATATTCAATTCAGCAAGTATTTTCCTAGAATCCAAATTTACAAGATATTGTGCTGGGTGTCATAGAGCTACCAAGAGGCACATGTTCCACTCAAGGAATACACGGCGTGGGGAAGGTATGAAGGGTGAACAGTTAACAGATCCAAGGCAGAATGGGCTATGGACTGCAAAAGTATCAAGTATAAGAGCACTTACAGAGGAAAGTGCAATTGATTCTTACTTGGAGGGTCAGAGATAGCTTCGGGGATACACGGCATGGGAGCTGCCATATAGTACCCTAGAAAGGTTTTGAGACGTGGAAGACAGAAGGATAAGACATTACTGACATTGCTGACAAAGGGAGCCATGTGCACAAAGCCCTGGAGAGAGGTGAGAGGGGCAGATGGGAGTTCCACCTGCCAGATTATCAGTGCACACAGGTGGAGCCAGGACTTGGGGAGGTAACTGAATCTCACTTATTGGTCACTCTAGGAACCTTTTCCAATTCTTCCGGCCTTAGAAAGTTGTTACAAATGCCGAAAGCAGTAGACTGACGTGGAATCATATGCATTTGTGGGGTTCTGAGGGTTTGCAACCAAACAGACCTGGGCTTAAACCTCAGCCCCTTTGTTGAGGTATTTAATGTCTCTAAGACTTGATTTCTTCATCTGAAGAAAGGGAATAATAATCATGGGGTTTTAATGAGATGTCATTGAGATGAGACATGAAAAGAAATTAACACAGCAGTCCCTATACAGTAAATACTCAGTAGATGATGCGAATGACAATAACAGCTATGACGATAAAAGAAGAGGAGGAAGAGGAGAACAAAATGAGAAAAAGCTTACTGAGAATGGGGACAATGTTTGAATTCACTTTTAAGCTTGTTAAGGATGGGGAAAATGTTTGAATTCACTTTTAAGCTTGTTGGGAATGGGGACAATATTTGAATTCATTTTTATGTGAATGTTGCTTGCATGAATCAAGTGGTCCTGCCCCTTTTTCCATTGCTGGTGGGATAATAGAAGCACTTATGTTAGCATAAAGCCTAGCATATTGTAGGTACTCAAACTGTTTATTGAATTAGATGAAAGAACAAATTCATCCCAGAGAATCATAAGTATATTTGTTTCCTATCTTCACCATTCTTGGAGGAATGAGAGGGAAACAAGTGTGAGTAGGAGAAAGCAGCCTGAAGAAGAAAATGTAGACTGGGTAATTTGGGGTGCTTATTAGAAAAGCTGTATGATAAGAATAATTACTAATTATGACAACCAAATTCATTATCTTTATGTCACAATTGGGGAAAAAATGTCAAGGTCAGTGAAAATCACAGAGCTGCAATGGAAAACCTGGCACCCTTGAGAGGTAATTGGGTGTTCTCACTGAGTTCCCTCTCATTAGATTTGATGTAATTGTTTTTAAAACGTCAAGACATAATGACAAGCCTGTATTTCAATATAACCCTGATGCAATAATCAAAAGGGCATTTAAAATTCGCTGTACAATTACAGTCCCATTAAATCTAAGTTAACTGCCCATTTGAGTCACTCAATCTAATCTGTTACCTTGCAACACACACACAGCATGTTTCCATCATGACTGAATCATAACCAGACTTCACTCGTGGCTCTGGGAAATATTCTGCAATAACATCTTAACAAGAGCCTGGTGATGTGTACAGGCAATAACAGTTTGCCTGTGGATTCACTGGAGGCCAAGTGCTCATATCATCCCATCAGCTATGGGAAAAAGGGCAGGACCACTTGATTCATGGAAGCAACAGGCATCCAGCTATAGGCTACTGGCTCTTGGCTCTTCCAGCTTAACCATGACATGGGGGAATCTGAAAGAATCGCTTGTCTCTGCACTCAAAAACTTGACTGCAAGACTCCCCCATCTTGCTGAGGACAACTTCTGTGGGATCAGCCAAAATGATCCCTATTTGCATTTCTCCACACATCACAATGAAAAAGACTTCAAAAGAATCCAAAATGGGTCTGGCCTCCCAGCATTGAAAACAGTTGTCCCTCCTGCACCTGGCGGTCCACCATAGTTATTGTGCATAAGGAGTCTTAGGAGGAAATAGCTTTGAAAAGACAGACATCAAGTGTTCCTTGGGGCAGGCAAGAGAAAGAAAAGACCCTGCAGAGAAGCAGCTGGCCCATCCAGCTGCAGGGGAGGCAATGTGATAGATGGCTTCAACTGGGGACAATGAAGGGCCGTGAAGGACGACAGGCCTTTGTTTCTGGGTTTCTGCATCCTCTTTCTGACCTGCCCCCACTGACCTGTGTGCTGTGCGTGTAGCAGCAACTCCCTGGCCCTCTGCAACTTAAAGCCTGACACAATCGCTTGTGCAAAGGGCCACTGCCTGCTGCCCCCCTCCCATTTCCACACAGTACAGCCAGATGGTGACGGGGTTGAAGGTGAAATCCTAGACTACCGGGGACAAGGGTTCCAATCAGCAAACTCATTCCAGGATTAGCACAAATCAATTGCACACGAAGATAAAGAGTGGGGATGGGGATGGGGACTTGGCTTTCTCAGGAGGGGAGACTAAGAAATCATACTCAGGTGGTTACTTAAAGTGTTATTAATTTGTGTTCCCACAGATATTTTCAAACTGAAAGTAGTAAAAAGGACAGATATAATAACTTGGTGGAATTCAGCATGTTCCTCCCACAACTGCAGAGCTCTGGTCAGTTTCGTGGTATGGAGGGTAGGCCTAAACCCGCATTGTTGCTGCCATCTCACCCACTGTAGCCTCAGGGTCCTTGCCCATAAAATCAATACTCCTGTCCCTCCTCAGTCATGAGAGCCTCATTGGAACAAGTGAATTTAAAAATACTGTGCAAACACAAGGGGGACTCATCCAGTCATGTAAAATGCACAACATTTCACAAGACCTTGTAATCATTTGTGAACATCAAAGTCAGATAAGAAGAAGAATATTACCTACAATTTACTATACACCTACTTTGTGGTGAGCAATATGAAAAGTACTGGAAGTAAGCATTACTAAGCCTCATGACCCTGCCAGAAAGCATTATTATTAACCTCATTTTACAGATGAGAAGATGCAGGCTCACAAGTGTGAAATAACTTGCCCCAGGTCACACAGCTCATAAACAGGTGAGCTAGGTTTGATCCCAGTTTATCTGTCTGAAAGCCTGTGCTCCTCTCACCATATCATGCTGTCTCTGTCAGGTCCAGAGCCCCCGAAGTTGTCCTGCAACCCAAGTTCAGGTCTACATGGAGCACAAACACCTTCTGCCCAGAGCACCTGGACAATGTCATGTCACCACTGATGTATGGATCCCCTCCCCCTATCCCTAACTCCATGCCCTCATCTCAGTGTCTCTGGATCACTCCTCAGGAGTGTCCCCTTCTCTACCTGAAGTTTCTACATTGAAAGCACACACACCCTACCCCACAACCAGCAGGTGCAGTGATTTCATTTCTCCCAGTCACTTGGGTGGAAACCCAAGGTCATTGCTTGCTCTTCTCTCTCCTTCCACCTCCACTCCTGAACGCCCCATCCCTGGGTCAGGTATTTATTATATTCCATCTGTAGTCACCATCATGAATAGTCCTGTTTATCCTAGACATAGATCTAGCTAACATCACTTCCTGAAGCACCACTGGGACCCCATTGTGACCTTGCTCAGAAAACAGTCACATCCATCATTTCCACAGTGAACTCTCTACTCTTCAAGAAGCATTCAAGACCCTTCTTGATTTCACATCACCCTATGTCCTGAGATAACACCTCTGATTTTCCTGTCCACATATATTAATCTATGAGCAGAACCAGCTAGTCAGAATTCAACTGGGCAAGATATGCTAGGGCAAGGACTAGATACCAGATGGATACTCAGTAGCTGAGGGGAGTCTGGCAACCATCTCAGCAGACATCTGGGCTGCAAGTGGCCTGGAGCAGACAGAGGGAGTCTTGCCAAAGCACTGACACCAAAGACGGGACCTACATGCCATATATGCTAAAAACAGGTGCATTCATTCCCAGGCCTTCGAAAATTTGAACACCAGGCAGGACACTAGTGAGACAGAGGGGAAATAAGATGGGAACATGAGACTGGAATTTCAAGGTGGGAGTGGACACAAAGAATCAGGGAACAGCCCAAGTATTCAAACAGGGATGATTTAGCAGAAAAGCAGCAGCAGTAAGGCTGATGCCAAGGGGTTAAGTAGCTGGCCTGGGAAGTCTTCAGTTTTCCTGACTTAGCAATATGGTACTTATGGTTTTGTTTGGTTTTTAATTACTGAAGTTAAAATTACTGTAGTAAATGACAGGTATACTCTACCTCCCTCCCCTTGGCAGATTCGTAAGTGGAAAAGTATACACTGAAATCGCAGTGGCAGATTCCCTGCATGACATGCGCAACCTAGTTTACCCCTACTTTCCATTTCTACTACAAGGAAAAATCTAAATGTCCCTGAAACAAACAGAACTGAAATGCAAGTTTCTTAATATGTATAGTTGATTTTGTGTTTCACAGTGTGATAGTTAGTTATGTTTCATAGTGTGATGGTTAATATCCAGTGTCAACTTGATTGGATTGAAGGATGCAAAGTATTGTCGCTGGGTGTGTCTGTGAGGGTGTTGCCAAAAGGAAATTAAGATTTGATTCAGTGGACTAGGAGAGGCAGACCCACCCTCAATCGGAGTGGGCACCATCTAATCAGCTGCCAGCCTGGTTAGGATAAAAGCAGGCAGAGGAATGTGGAAGGACTGGACTAGCCAAATCTCCTGACCTCCATCTTTCTCCCATGCTGGATGCTTCCTGCCCTTGAACATCAAACTCCAAGATCTTCAGCTCTTGGACTCATGAACTTACAACAGTGATTTGCCAGGGACTCTGGGGCCTTTGGCCACAGACTGAAGGCGGCACGTACGGCTTCCCTATTTTTGAGGTTTTGGGACTCGGCCTGGCTTCCTGGCTCTTCCACTTGTAGGTGGCCTATTGTGGGACTTCATTTTGTGATGGAGAGTCAATTCCCCTAATAAACTCCCCTTCGTATATTCATCTATCCTGTTACTTCTGTCCCTCTAGAGATCCCTGACTAATACACACAGTTTCAAAGTTCTTGGCAATTATATGTTTTATTTTGCCTTAGTGGTGGGCTCTTACATTTCTACATTGGGGGTGGATGGCAACGGAGGAGGAATGCTATAAACCCTTCCAATGGAGGGGAAGACACTGGACTATATGCACCTTACCCCTTCTCTCCCCTCTCCCACGATGCTGCATAACTGCTAAAACAGTTATTCTCATTTTAGAATATGGTTTCAGCTACTGTCAACAAATTCTTTTGCCACTGCTATAGACCTCAGAGTCATACAGCCTGCAGGCATTGTTAGGTACAAATTCCTGGGCCTGGTGGTATCAGAACTGTTTAGATAGTCTGGTGTTCAACATTGTCAAAACCAATAAGCTGACAGAGACAAAACCACCTCTAACAGAAATGACACCTTAAAAAGGCTTAATTATGGATATGATACAAGCACTTCACTACTACTGCAAAGAATGAGACAGCTTGCAAGAGCTTTTTTTTTTTTTTTTTTTTTTTTTTTTTTTTTTTCCCCAGAACTGATGTAAATTAGAGCATTTCCTAAGACAGGTCAGACTAGAGTAATTTTCCAGTTGACTTGTCATAAAACCAGGGGACAAGTTCCCACATCACAATGCAGGGCAGATGACAACCCCTTGTAATTTCTCTCGACTTTTCACGTTTGTTCATTTATGGTGTGGAAAATCGTCAGTGTGTGGCTCAGTGTTTAAGTAGGCTGGTGGGAATCCCTCCAGCGGCAAACCTGGTACATAGTGAGTGCTTAATAAGTATCTGTTGGTTGCCTCTGTGAAAACTGAATAGTCTTCTGGCCCCTCTGTTCTCAAATGCCCAGCAGATGCTTCCAATATTTTGTCATTCCAGCAACTCTAGGAATCCCCCTATATGTAAATTTTCCTGCCAAACTGGCATGAATGTGAAACTAGGGCTTGGGTCCATTTTAAACAAATATGAAAAAAATAAAGACAGCCTTGTATGTTATGCCTACAACATATATTTATCTGGTTGCAGATCCTATCATCATTTAAATATGCCTCCTGTGTTTGGAGAATGTACTTCCGTGTGAGACCCACCTCCCCAAGGTAGAACCAAAAGACACATACCTTTCCTAGCCTTGGGCTTAAAAAGCTAGATGCACTCAAGAGAGGTGTCCATGTGAAAAGAGGTGTCCATGTGAAAAAAGACAGAGTGGGGAAGTGCTTTTCCAGCCAGCAGTGATGAAGAGATATCCTGAAGGGTGGCAACAGTGGCAGAGGCCCATATTCGGTGTCCAGCATCTGTCCTGGGATGAGGTGTCTGTGCCTAAGGGTGGAAGAAGTAGGTTTTTTACTGACCAGGCTCATGGGGTGATTTGGGCATTGCTTCTCATGACATAGTCTCCAAGCCCAACGCTGGCACCTCCGTAGATTCTGTGAACTCTTGAATTAACACATTCCACTTGTACCCTTTCTGCTTGAACTAGCTAAAGAAGGTGTTGGTGTTTCCAGGTAGGAATGCTGACTGCTATGTCTACATTGTATTAAGTGCCACAGTAGCTATGAGGATACACTGGCAAATAATAAATGAATGAAGCTTCCAAGATTTCACAGGCTAGAGACAGGAACAGACTCCAGCACATCAATGTAATACAGTGTGATCAGAGCTATGAGGTAGGTACATAGGTAGACATTGGGTAAAGCAAAGCAGAGGGGAAGGAAAGCCTGCATGGGAGGGTCTTAGGTGTGCACACTCTACTGCACCTTGGCAATGAGCCCTGGCTACAATGCAGACAGACCCTCAGACCACAACCCTATGGAGGGTGTGGTCCCACCCAGCCCTGGAAGCCCAGGACATCAGACATCTTAATCCTATCACCTAATAGGGCTGAAAATTATGCATGAGCCTGGCCAGGAATGCACAGGCGCAGCCTCAACTGCTGGGCTCCCTCTAACTTACTGCTAATCAGATCTGCTACTGGACAGATTGGCATGGAACACGTGCATCTATAGGAAACTCTAGTTGCTCAGGTGGGGCATGCAGGGAAAGTGGAATTGGCTAGCACGACCAGTTCTTAACTTCACACACAATGAGCCCTAGCTGGACCCCGTTAGTGGAAAAGGCCTAAATAGTTGCATGGGGGTGGGGCAGCACCTGAAGACAGCACGCTTTCGATACCATCCTCTGGAAGGGTATCAGGATATGCTACCCCAAAACATCGCTCTTGGGAATACGGATTTTTTTAAGCTAAAGGCCCTTAAAAACCAAAAGACATAAGAAAAGCTCTAAAAACAGGGCACAAGTTAAGGTGTCTCCCTCTCCCATACCAGGAAAAGGAGGACTCCTAACAACTCTTATCAATGGAGAAGATACTGACTTAAATGTGCAGAACACACCTTGCCAAACAGCTCTTGTTTACCATACTTTTCCTGGTCACCTTCCCATAACTTGCCTCCCCCACCCAGAAGCCCAAAGCCCCTTTTCCTTTATTTTAGCCCAAGACAACATACAAACCAAATTCTAACCACCCCTTGAAGTTCCTCATCTCTGGTGCACCCATATATCAGCACGATGCACATGCTAATAAAATTCTGTTTATTTTTCTCTTCTTATTCTGTCTTTAGCTAATCTCATTTATAGGGCACCAACTGGAGAAGCTAAGATGAGTAGAGGAAAATATTTTTTCCTACACTCTCATGATCTGACCATCAATGCTACCATCATGTGTTTCATTCTGCTTCCTTAAACATCTTTTTTATAATAATCTTAACAACCTTAGAGTACAATGGGTTGTATGGGCAGCACAGCAAGGAGCCAGGATGTAGCAAAAAAGGAATATCTGGGGATCAGGCCCAAACTGGAAGCGGAGCAGGAAACCTGGGTGTGAAGAGGCTGGACAGAGGGGCAGGAATCCATCCACCTGCGGGATGAGGGGGGAATGCAAAACTGTTGAGCGGTATCATCCCCAGGATCAGGTATGCTCAGAGCAAAAGCCCAGTAGCTACACAGCCTCTAACCACCACCTCATTCCTTCCCCAGGCTGGATCTTCCTCCACATCCTCAATGCCCACAGGGCTCTTCTGGTCCTAAGCAGAGATCTGTGAGAACAGACCATAACAGCAATGCCTGACTTCTGAACTACTCTACCACTCAATAGCCTGACTATTGTTCTGCCCATGGAATTGAACCTCCTGGTAACTGATTTTGCTTAAACCACAAATGAACTGTGCGGATAATGTGCCAGGAACAGCCTCCAAATTGTGATTGGTTCCCTAGAGTGCTATATTAGTTTGTTCAGGCTGCTACAAAAATATTGTAAACTGGGTGGTTTAAGCAACAGACATTTATTGCTCATGGTTCTGGAAACTGGGAAGTCCAAGATCAAAACACTGATAAATCTGATGTCTGACAAGGGCCCACTTCCTGGTTTATAGATAATTGTCTTCTCCCTGTGTCTTCACAAGGCTGAATGGGTAAGACAGCTCTCAGGCTCATTTATAAGGGCACTAATCTCATTCATAAAGGTCCCACCCTCGTGACCTAACTAACTCCCACAGTCCCCACCTCCTAATACCATCACACTGGGGATTAGGTTTCAACACATGAATTTGCAGGGGACATGAACATTCAGTCCATAACAAGCACCCTCCCCTACAGTAAAGTAAGGTTTTTCAAAGTGTGGTCCTCCAAGGCTAGACACCAGACTCCTCTAGGTTGTATGTGGATCTGAGGGGAAATAACACAGTATCACAATGAGAATGTTGTTCCCCTTCAATTCTCTTATAATTCCTTCTTACATCATAAAGGTAGTCTTAGACTGGCTTTGGTGTATCTTTCACACCTCCCTCATAGTTATTAATCTCTCTTTATAACAAAACAACCAGCCTCAAGCTCAGGACTTACACTGGCAGCAATAATTAGCTAAAAGGTAATAATATTGTTTTGTGTTCATACAAACAAATATAAACCTTTATTATTACCTATTGACATTCATGATAGTGATATTAACTTCCCTTTTAAAATATTTTTTTAAAAATAACTGAATTTGAGTTACAGCAAAAGTGAGTAAAATGTTAAAAGAATTATAAGGTCATAGATGTGGCAGAAATTGAGAAAAACCCCAAGTAATGGAAATTTCCTGATCACCCCCCCTAAGATCTGGATCCTCATCCTGCTCCCTATTCTCTCTCTCAGGTACAGTTCCTGGGGGTCCCACTCTGGGGCAGCCAGCCAAAGTCAGGCACTTTAAGTCATTGGTGTTTGATTCTTTTCTCTTGTTCAAATTGTTTCCATTAATGTTTGTCTTTCACCCCATTTGCCCATTATGGGGCAAACTCCTTGAGGGCAAATCTGACATCTCTGTTTTCTTTCCAACTTGCTTGCAGCTGCCAGAGGCAGTATGAGGCGCACAGTGGGTGTTCGATAAACACCGCTGATCGACATTTAACACTCAGACAACACCAACATCCCAGCTCGTACCAGACACTGGAAAACTAGGTCATCTATTTGGCAAAGACATATGATTCATCAGGACAGGATCTGTGAATGGTGTAAATTAACCAAACACACACACACACACACACACACCATAACTCAGCCTTTTGGAAAAACTACATCTTTGTTGCAAAGATCCCAGAATGTCTGAAAATGGCTAAAACCTGGGGATTTTCCATAGATTAGTCATGTGGTCTAAATAATTAGATCTGAAGGCCCAGTATGAGATTGCCCCCAGTGAAACAGGAGTAGGTTCCAGGCCAAGTTCAGTCATGTGTAAAGAGGAGAAGCTCCTCAAACCGACAGCAAGGAATTAAAAGAAGGAAGAAATCAAGAAACGACCTGCATCCTGGAGAGGAGAGAGAATGCATGTGTTCTACAGGCTGGGACTGGAGAGAGATGTGCAGAAAACTTAGGTAATGTGGCGAATATATTTCCAATTTTACGGAAAGGGTCCAGTCTGTATCACAGGCATTTGGAGTATTTGTTTTAATAACGTTCTAAGTGAAAGCCTTCTTTTTGGTAATAGAATTTCTTTCCATTTTTATGAAGTCAAAAATGAAAAATAAGTTACAGCAAAAGAACCTAATTTCCTATAATAAGGTTTTGTTTTTAGTCACTTATAAATGTGAAATCATGGGGCCTTAGACACCAGAAGGCATATGCTGATCATGGAAATGAAATAAGAAAAATAAAATAAAATCTTAGAAACCCACTCATAAATATTGACCTTCCCCTTTTCCCTACCTTCAGCTCCCACCTAAAACTTCACACGTGTGTGCCCACACACACACTCGCACACCCAGAGGAGAAATAACAACACTGGCTTTCAGAGGTTGTGTGGGACAGACTGTGAGCTGGCCTGTCCTCGAGATAGAACACATTTGTTCAATAAATTCTTCACCTCAGGGTGGAAGTCCATGGAATTCAACACCGCTGCCAAAAACACCCAAACTTAGAAATGGTCTGGAATACCATGTGGTCCCAAGTACCCCACTAAGGCTGACAGTCATCGGGGGCCCTTCAACTAGGGCCATCAAAATTTTACACCAGATCCTTTCTCAACAAGGTCAAACTCATCTTTCATGAGCAAAAGTCTATGGTTCTATGCAGGCTACAGAGTCCATGATACAACTTCTCAAAATCTATTCCACTTTATCAGTTTCAGCCGAGCCACGTACCCTTTATCCTTTTTAGCATGTCTTTTTCTATATTGCCAAGGCATACTCGTGAATCTTTAGTTTCATCAATTCTCCCCAGGTTTTCTTGTTCTTGAAATAGCAAAGTTGGGACTCCCACTTCCCATTGTACATATTTAAAATTGTCACCCTGAGCAGTGAGTCAATACCACTCCCCTATTTCTCTCCTAACATTTGTGCATCTCTTTGAGACCTCCATTCCATCTATTTCCAGGATATAACAATAATCTTGCAACCTCACCTTATGAAGCCACATGCCTTCCTCTATATTAACTGCCAACCAGTCCCTCTGTTACCAGCGATAGGGGTAAGTTATGCAAATCAGGTCAGAGCTATGGTCCAGTCCTGTCTCTTCCTTCTGTCAGATCACGCTTTCACCTCTTTTTCCTCCTCCTCTACATTGCCTCCTTCCTCCTAGAGGTCCTCTTGTCCCTACAGCAGTGGTCCCCAACCTTTTTGGCACCAGTGACCAGTTTCATGGAAAACAACTTTTCCACAGACCTGTGGTGGGGGGGTCGGTTTCAAGATGATTCAAGTGCATTATATTTATTGTGCACTTTATTTCTATTATTATTACATTGTAATATATGATGAAATAATTATGTAACTCACCATAATATAGAATCAGTGGAAGCCCTGAGCTTCTGTCCCTGCAATTGGATGGTCCCATCTGGGGGTGATGGGAGACAGCAACAGATCATCAAGCATTAGATTCTCATAAGGACCTTGTATCCTAGATCCCTCATGTGCAGAGTTCAGAAAAGGGCTCATGCTCCTCTGAGAATCTAATCTAATGCTGCCGCTGATCTGAAAGGAGGCAGGGCTCAGGGAGTAATGTAAGGAATGAGGAGCAGCTGTAAATACAGATGAAGCTTCGTTCACTTGCCCGCCATTCACCTCCTGCTGTGCAGCCCAGTTCCTAACAGGCCACAGACTGGTACTGGTCTATGGCCCAGGGGTTGGGCACCCCTGCCCTATCGTACACTGAGCTCTGAACATGGTACATACACACACAAGGAAAACTTACCCTTGAGCCCCAGAAGTTAGACTAGATCTTTTAGAGTAGTTTTGTTATTTTTCCCTGGATACACCCTTTATCTCTGTTTTCCACATGGAGCCAATATTCATCCAGAAACATTGATTCCACTAAGAAGTGTTTCTGGTAACATTTCTATTTGCGGACTCTAATTGCCCCACAAAGGGGTCACAGGAAGGACAGAAAGGAATATTAACATCCTGTGTGCTTATATTCACATTGTTTACATAGCGTGCACAGAAATAGTGCAAGTTTATAGGCTGCCAGACCTGGGTTTGAATCCCAGCTCTACTGACCCTTCTAAGTTTCAGTGACCTTGCCTGAAAAAATTAATGGATGTAATAGGAATTGTTGCAAAAACAGTGAGGTGGTGCAGGAATTAAACAAGATAAGGTCCTTAGCACAGTGTCTGGATCATAATAAACTCTCAATAAATGCTAGCAGAATGTTAGTAATGATAATTTTACAATTATTATAACTAGTAATAGTAGCAGTATTATTATTATTCGAAGTCAGAAGATCTGGTTTCCAAATTAGCTTTGTGAATAACTTATTTTCCTAGAACAACTCTCTGAATGTTATTGCTTCCTCTGCAATAGAGCATGAAAGTTGCTATGGTCTGAGTGTTTTTGTCTTCCCAAAATTCATACATTGAAATTTAACACCAATGTCATGGTATTAGGAGGTGGGGCCTTTGGAAGGTGATTAGGTCATGAGGGTGGAGCTCTTATGAATGAAATTAGTGTCCTTATGAAAGAGGCCCCCAAGAGCTCCCTTGCCCCTTTCAGCATGTGAGGACACAACAAGAAGCCACTATCTAGGAACCAGGAAGCTGTCCCTCACTAGACACTGAATCTGCTGGCGCCTTCATCTTGGACTTCCCAGCCTCCTGAACTGTTTATAAGCCACCCAGTTTATAGCATTTTATTATAGCAACTCAAACAGACTAAGACTGTGGATTCCAATTCTAACTCCTCCTCCTTCATTTATTAGTTAACAATGTTAAGTTACTTACTAGTGTAAGACTCAACTTCTTTAAAATGCAGATAGTAATAGCAACCATTCCATAGGGCCATTGTAATTATGAAATGAGTTGATACGTGTAAAATGTTTAAAAGCGTCTGGTACATACTAAGTGCTCAATACATATTTTTAAAATCTATAAGAGGGTATACTGGCATCCATCACTTCCATCACTCTGGTTATGGAAGAAAACGTAAGATAATGTACTAAAAGTGTCCATCACACTGTCTGGCATAAGTAGTTCTGAAACCAGGGTGTAACTTAGAATTACCTGGGGATATTTTAATAATGTTAATGTCTTTGTCCCACCCTACAGCATTTATATCAGCATCTTCGAGAGTGGGGCTGGGTTTTTTTAAAAGCTTCCCCAAATGATTTTAATATGCTGTCAGGGTTAGAAATCACTTGTCTAACAACTGGGGTAACTCAATAAGAAGTATTTATTATTAGGCCGGGTGTGGTGGCTCACGCCTGTAATCCCAGCACTTTGGGAGGCCAAGGCGGGAAGATCACCTGAGGTTGGGAGTTAGAGACCAGTCTGACCAACATGGAGAAACCCCATATCTACTAAAAACATAAAAAATTAGCCGGGCATGGTGGCGCATGCCTGTAATCCCAGCTACTTGGGAGGCTGAGGCAGGAGAATCACTTGAACCTGGGAGGCAGAGGTTGCAATGAGCTGAGATTGCGCCATTGCACTCGAGCCTGGGCAACAAGAGTGAAATTTCATCTCAAAAAAAAGAAAAAGAAGAAGAAGAAGTAGTTATTATTACTGTCTATCTATATACATATGTATCCAATCCTATTAAAAAATAAAAAAGGATCCTTGATTTATAAAAGGATTATGTACTTCATAAAAACATTCTGGAATTATTCTGCCTATATCCAAATTCTACCTCACCAACTATTCATTTACTAAGCCCAAAATAGCTGCCAGAGAACACTGAAAAGCGGATAGACATAAAGTTTTAGGAGCCACAGACAAAGTCTACAGCCACAGAAATGCCTTGCACGTTGTCAGGCTCAATGGCTGTTTGCTAAACAGAGTTGACGCTTTGAAGTAAGTGAATAGGAAAGGTAATTACCAAATGATACTATGACTTAAAACAAAATGCACAGATGCATGCATATGTGCACACTCACACACATACATACACACGCAGGTACACATATACCCATCTCACTGCCCATCTTTTAATCACTGGAATTCTGCTTCCTTCATTTTTCTTTTCTGAACCCTTCTCATTGGCTCTTGACAGCATCACTAATGGCACACAAATTAACAATGTGGTGAAGTCATACTACGCCTTAATTCATAGCATATATGCCTGCTATCATTGAACATTAGTCTCTCCTACAAAACACTACAAAAAATAATTCTCTTAGAAATGAAAACTTATGTCCACACAAAACCAAGTACACAAAGGTTAATAACATTATTTATAATAGCCAAAACATGAAAACCATCTAAATGTCCAGCAACAGACAAACAGAGAAACAAAATATGGTGTAGCCATGCAATAGAATGGTATTTGGCAATAAAAGTGAAGTACCGACACATGCTACATGGTAGATGAATCTCAAAAACACCATGCTAAGTGAAAGAAGTTGCACACAAAAGGCTGCATATTGTATGATTCCCTTTATATGAAATGTCCACAATAGGCAAATTCATAGAGACAAATAGCAGATTAGGGCTTGTCTAGGTTGGCGGCAGTGGACAAGTGGGGTTGGCATGTATAAGGAGTGACTGCTAATGAGTATGCGGTTTCTTTTTGGGGTGATGGAAATGTTCTAAAATTAGATAGCAATGATGGTTTGGCAACTCGGTAAATAAACTAAAACTCGTTGAATTATATAAACAGGTGAACTTCATGGTTGGTAAATTATATTTCAATAAAGCTGCTAAAAACTGATGTTCCTGAAGATGACCCTGATCTAACAACAACAACAAAGATCTTAAAAATATTTTGTATATGTGAGTTTTAAAGACAAAATACTATCCTTAGTATAATATTTTTATTTTTAGCATAAATACTAAATACTAATTTATATTATTAGTATTATATGTATTAATATAATTTATACCCTTCGTATTTATACTTTAGTATATTTAGCATTAAGTATAAAATATTACACTTTTTAGAAAAAATATTTAATATTTTAGCCTTTTAAATGATGTGGACATTGTTAATGGAGTCAACCTCATTTACCAACAGTGCCAGAGGAATGAGGCCGATAGGCTTTGCAGAGCACAAGTCACCTGCAGCCTCACCCTACTTTCAGAAAAGGAGACTCAGGTGTGGAAGTAACAGTCAATATTTCCCAATAAAGTCCACCTTCTGGTGTTCTCTGACTTCCACTGGGCATGCCTGGGAGGGGAGCCTTTCCTCTGTGGGCAGAGGGAAGTCCCAGGAGACCCTGCATACTGGTAGATTCCATTAGAGTCTTCAGCTGACCTGCCAGTTCCAGTGCCCTTTTAAAAACCTTTTAATGCATCAGTGTAGTGTGGGGGAAAAAAAAAATCTCTTAGCAAAGTCTGTTACGTTACCCATCCAAAAGCCATTTTTTCCTTCTCGCCTAAGGTTCAGAATCCTAATTCTGCTTAGGTTGCAAAGTGTACAACCTCAAAAAGCAACTCTGGCTAATAAGTGGAAGTCCAGTTGAGGATATAGTGGCAATGTGTATGACTTGCTCAAAAAAAAACTACAGATGCTTTAGGAAAGGTCAGTCTCTTTGCTTTCCTCCTTGAGGAAAACAAGGTTGTGTGTAGTATTCTGAAACTATAAGGGAAATATTTCCTAAATGCTGAGGTTGGAAGAGCAGAAGAATGGCAAGAGCCTAGATACACAATGAGATCACTAAGCTGATGAATCAACTCTGGGGGTGCCTACCTTCTGACTTCCTGTCATATACCCTAATTAAATACTTTATCGCTCAATCCACCATTACTTGGGTGTCTATTATGTGCAATCAAAGGATCTTAACTGGTACATCTACCAACCTAAAGATGCATAGTTTCTTCTAGATCAGGGTTTTCTGATCCCATCAGTCAGATTTATGTTTGACTGTATATAAACACAGCCTAAACAAGCAGAAGTGAAAGAAGTTAGGAGACAGACACTCCAGAGCTCATATGATGGCTCTGTCATTATCAAGAATGCACTTTAATATTTTTACAATACTATCCCTTAAGCTGCCATCCTCAAGATCACTTCATGGCCCAAGGTGGCTGTTGGAGCTCCAGCCATTATATTCACATTCCAAGACAAAGGAAGAGGAAAGTATGGAGGGACAATAGAAGAGAATCTGCCATAAGGAATCTTCTGGAAGTGCCATCCAACACTCTGTTTATATCTCATTGACAAGGACTTGGTCATGTCACATCTAATTGCAGAAACAAACAAATAAGCAAAGAGAAATGAATAAAAACGTTACGCTTTAACTTTATCCCCCCATTTTTTACCTTTCTGTTGTTTCTATGTATATCTCATACTGCCGAAGTCTTAAAAAGTTATTGTGGTTGTTATTTTTGATAGGTTCATCTTTTAGTCTTCCTACTCAAGATATGAGTAGTTTACACACCACAATTACAATGTTATAATATTCTGTATATTTCTGTGTACTTAGGATTACCAGTGAGTTTTGTACTTTCAGATGACTTTTTTTTTTTTTTATACTTTAAGTTCTAGGGTACATGTGCATAATGTGCAGGTTTGTTACATATGTATACTTATGCCATGTTGCTGTGCTGCACCCATCAACTCATCAGCACCCATCAACTCGTCACTTACATCAGGTATAACTCCCAATGCAATAATGCAATCCCTCCCCCCTCCCCCCTCCCCATGATAAGTCCCAGTGTGGGATATTCCCCTTCCCGAGTCCTAGTGATCTCATTGTTCAGTTCCCACCTATGAGTGAGAACATGCGGTGTTTGGTTTTGTGTTCTTGTGATAGTTTGCTAAGAATGATGGTTTCCAGCTGCATCCATGTCCCTACAAAGGACACAAACTCATCCTTTTTTATGGCTGCATAGTATTCCATGGTGTATATGTGCCACATTTCCTTAATCCAGTCTGTCACTGATGGACATTTGGGTTGATTCCAAGTCTTTGCTATTGTGAATAGTGCGGCAATAAACATACATGTGCATGTGTCTTTATAGCAGCATGATTTATAATCCTTTGGGTATATACCCAGTAATGGGATGGCTGGGCCATATGGTACATCTAGTTCTAGATCCTTGAGGAATCGCCATACTGTTTTCCACAATGGTTGAACCAGTTTACAATCCCACCAACAGTGTAAAAGTGTTCCTATTTCTCCACATCCTCTCCAGCACGTGTTGTTTCCTGACTTTTTAATGATTGCCATTCTAACTGGTGTGAGATGGTATCTCATTGTGGTTTTGATTTGCATTTCTCTGATGGCCAGTGATGATGAGCATTTTTTCATGTGTCTGTTGGCTGTATGAATGTCTTCTTTTGAGAAATGTCTGTTCATATCCTTTGCCCACTTTTGGATGGGGTTGTTTGTTTTTTTCTTGTAAATTTGTTTGAGTTCTTTGTAGGTTCTGGATATTAGCCCTTTGTCAGATGAGTAGATTGCAAAAATTTTCTCCCATTCTGTAGGTTGCCTGTTCACTCTGATGGTAGTTTCTTTTGCTGTGCAGAAGCTCTTTAGTTTAATTAGATCCCATTTGTCAATTTTGGCTTTTGTTGCCATTGCTTTTGGTGTTTTAAACATAAAGTCCTTGCCCATGCCTATGGCCTGAATGGTACTACCTAGGTTTTCTTCTAGGGTTTTTATGGTATTAGGTCTAACATTTAAGTCTCTAATCCATCTTGAATTAATTTTCATATAAGGAGTAAGGAAAGGATCCAGTTTCAGCTTTCTACTTATGGCTAGCCAATTTTCCCAGCACCATTTATTAAATAGGGAATCCTTTCCCCATTTCTTGTTTCTCTCAGGTTTGTCAAAGATCAGATGGCTATAGATATGTGGTATTATTTCTGAGGACTCTGTTCTGTTCCATTGGTCTATATCTCTGTTTTGGTACTAGTACCATGCTGTTTTGGTTACTGTAGCCTTGTAGTATAGTTTGAAGTCAGGTAGCGTGATGCCTCCAGCTTTGTTCTTTTGACTTAGGACTGTCTTGGCGATGCGGGTTCTTTTTTGGTTCCATATGAACTTTAAAGCAGTTTTTTCCAATTCTGTGAAGAAAGTCATTGGTAGCTGGATGGGGATGGCATTGAATCTATAAATAACCTTGGGCAGTATGGCCATTTTCACAATATTGATTCTTCCTGTCCATGAGCATGGTATGTTCTTCCATTTGTTTGTGTCCTCTTTGATTTCACTGACCAGTGGTTTGTAGTTCTCCTTGAAGAGGTCCTTTACATCCCTTGTAAGTTGGATTCCTAGCTATTTTATTCTCTTTGAAGCTATTGTGAATGGAAGTTCATTCCTGATTTGGCTCTATGTTTGTCTGTTACTGGTGTATAAGAATGCTTGTGATTTTTGCACATTAATTTTGTATCCTGAGACTTTGCTGAAGTTGCTTATCAGCTTAAGGAGATTTTGGGCTGAGATGATGGGGTTTTCTAAATACACAATCATGTCATCTGCAAACAGGGACAATTTGGCTTCTTCTTTTCCTAACTGAATACCCTTTATTTCTTTCTCTTGCCTGACTGCCCTAGCCAGAACTTCCAAAACTATGTTAAATAGGAGTGGTGAGAAAGGGCATCCCTGTCTTGTGCCAGTTTTCAAAGGGAATTTTTCCAGTTTTTGCACATTCAGTATGATATTGGCTGTGGGTTTGCCATAAATAGCTCTTATTATTTTGAGATACGTTCCATCAATACCGAATTTATTGAGAGTTTTTAGCATGAAGGGCTGTTGAATTTTGTCAAAAGCCTTTTCTGCATTAATTGAGATAATCATGTGGTTCTTGTCTTTGGTTCTGTTTATATGCTGGATTATGTTTATTGATTTGCGAATGTTGAACCAGCCTTGCATCCCAGGGATGAAGCCCACTTGATCATGGTGGATAAACTTTTTGATGTGCTGCTGAATCCGGTTTGCCAGTATTTTATTGAGGATTTTTGCATCAATGTTCATCAGGGATATTGGTCTAAAATTCTCTTTTTTTGTTGTGTCTCTGCAAGGCTTTGGTATCAGGATGATGTTGGCCTCATAAAATGAGTTAGGGAGGATTCCCTCTTTTTCTATTGATTGGAATAGTTTCAGAAGGAATGGTACCAGCTCTTCCTTGTACCTCTGGTAGAATTCAGCTGTGAATCCATCTGGTCCTGGACTTTTTTTCATTGGTAGGCTATTAATTATTGCCTCAATTTCAGAGCCTGCTACTGATCTATTCAGGGATTCAACTTTGTCCTGGTTTAGCCTTGGAAGAGTGTAAGTGTCCAGGAAATTATCCATTTCTTCTAGATTTTCTAGTTTATTTGCGTAGAGGTGTTTATAGTATTCTTTGATGGTAGTTGGTATTTCTGTGGGGTCGGTGGTGATATCCCCTTTATCATTTTTTATTGCATCTATTTGATTCTTCTCTCTTTTCTTCTTTATTAGTCTTGCTAGCAGTCTGTCAATTTTGTTGATCTTTTCAAAAAACCAACCAACTCCTGGATTCATTGATTTTTTGGAGGGTTTTTTGTGTCTCTATCTCCTTCAGTTCTGCTCTGATCTTAGTTATTTCTTGCCTTCTGCTAGCTTTTGAATGTGTTTGCTCTTGCTTCTCTAGTTCTTTTAATTGTGATGTTAGGGTGTCCATTTTAGATCTTTCCAGCTTTCTCTTGTGGGCATTTAGTGCTATAAATTTCCCTCTACACACTACTTTAAATGTGTCCCAGAGATTCTGGTATGTTGTATCTTTGTTCTCACTGGTTTCAAAGAACATCTTTATTTCTGCCTTCATTTCATTATGTACCCAGTAGTCATTCAGGAGCAGGTTGTTCAGTTTCCATGTAGTTCAGTTTCCAAGATATGAGTAGTTTACACACCACAATTACAATGTTATAATATTCTGTATATTTCTGTGTACTTAGGATTACCAGTGAGTTTTGTACTTTCAGATGACTTCTTATTGCTCATTAGTATCCTTTTCTTTCAAATTGAAGAACTCCCTTTAGCATTTCTTGTAGGACAGGCCTGGTGTTGATGAAATTTCTCAGTTTTTGTTTGTCTGGGAAAGTCTTTATTTCTCCCTCGTGTTTGAAGGATATTTTTGCTAGATATAACATCCTAGGATAAAAGTTTTTCGTTTCCTTCAACACTTTAAATATGTCATGCTACTCTCTCCTGACCTGTAAGGTTTTCATGTTATCGTATCTTATTGCAAAGAAGACTGGGAAACGTCTTCTAACTGGGCACATTGTTGTGAGTTCCTATTTTTAAGAAATAATGGAAAATGGATATCCCTAAGACAACTAACAACCTCTGTTACATATGTAGAGTATAAGTCCTTGCCTAATCTCAGTATACTCTTTCATTAACCGGAGTAACAGAAGATGTTTTATGCTAAGGCTGCCCAAAGAAGTCAAGCTGGCAGACAATATGGTCAGTGCATCAGTTATCTCCAATGTGACAAAATTCATGTGCTTTTTAAGTTGACACTTTGAAAGTGATTAACATATTTTAAAATGAAATCTAAATCAAACTCTGAGATTACATGGAAAGCAGTTTAAAAACTCAAGATGGTGGATCACCAATGGCACCTGTATTGTTCCAGAAGATTCTAGAACCACCCAGGAATAAGACACTAGGTATAACTTGAGAAACAAGACCAATTAGAAGAAAGAATAGCACGGGGTTCCACAACCAGAACTCACCCCCAAAAATCAGTTTTTAAATGGGGAACAACTACCATGCTGACTTGTTTACAGCTTTTTTTGATGGAAAACTTAGGATACAGTATCTTCTGCTACTTTTGGTTAATTAGAATATTCTGGGACTAAAGGACAAGCTACTAAAAACAATTCTTACTGCCCTTATCTGTGTGAACCACTGTTTCCTCATATCTGTGGCAACAAGAAAACAATATTTATTTTTGAAAAATGGATAATGGAATTGATAAAAGACTGGGGCATTCAGTTCTGATTTCAGATATTATAGATCATCAAAACAGACCCATTTTTCTCTCAGATTAACTTTAAATAAAATGAATGTTATACATTTGAACTCACAAAATAAATTTATGCTGATAAAAATCCTGAATTGTCTATTCAATGTCATGGAATAGCAAGATTTAATTGGAAAACAGGATTCTGCTGCTTAACAAATATCTGGAAACAGTTGCTAAAATTGTTTGAAAGCTACTGTCTTATTCTGAAAGTGAAAGTCAGCTCAAATGTAGTTTGTACTTCTTAGTTCCAAGCCAGAAACATTAAAAATCAGCAGCAGTACAAATCTTGGAATTGGATGAAAACCTTACCCCCAGCCACATTCTAATTTACGAGTGGACATGACTACAGAATATCCCAGGCCATCTGCTTGGATTCTAAGAGCCTACCCCAACAAATCATCAGCACGGCACAATTTCAGGCTGAATTGATAACAGGGATTTTCCCTCCCAATTCCCCACACGAACACCCCAAGGAAGCAGATGTGAGTCTCTAAATCCACCCCTTCAAAGTCGTCTCTCCTCCTAATCCCACCTGCCAGGCTGGACTTGCCCACAACAGCATCTTCTCAGGGCTTTCTCTCAGACTTACAAATATGGTCTCTTAGACACTGTCTGCTTAACTTTTATGATGCCATATCTATTACTCACTATCTCATCCCTTGACTGCTGCTAAAGTTTCTCATGCTGCCAAGTGCTCACAAAGTGGTATTGTATCACAAGATGAAATTTTGTTTCTGTGCAGGTATGGGACCTGAATTCTCCTTGTGGCTTTCAGTCCTGCTTCATGAAGCTGCCTCATAGGCTGCTGTATGCCCAGACACCCTAGGAAGGACTGTGAGACCCTCTCTTACTCCACAGCAGCAGCTCTTGGATTTGTCTTATATACTGAGTGTTCACACAGAAAGCCATTTGAACAAATGCACACACATATTTTGCTGTAAGAACTTCGTAATTCATTGTTCAATTCCCACCTATGAGTGAGAACATGCGGTGTTTGGTTTTCTGTCCTTGCGATAGTTTGCTGAGAATGATGGTTTGCAGCTTCATCCATGTCCCTACAAAGGACATGAACTCATCCTTTTTTATGGCTGCATAGTATTCCATGGTGTATATGTGCCACATTTTCTTAATCCAGTCAATCATTGATGGACATTTGGGTTGGTTCCAAGTCTTTGCTACTGTGAATAGTGCCTCAATAAACACACGTGTGCATGTGTCTTTATAGCAGCATTACTTATAATCCTTTGGGTATATCCCCAGTAATGGGATGGCTGGGTTGAACGGTATTTCTAGCTCTAGATCCTTGAGGAATCGCCACACTGTCTTCTACAATGGTTGACCTATTTTACAATCCCATCAACAGTGTAAAAGTGTTCCTATTTCTCCACATCCTCTCCAGCACCTGTTGTTTCCTGACTTTTTAATGATCACCATTCTAACTGGTGTGAGATGGTATCTCACTATGGTTTGGATCTGCACTTGGACACAGGGTGGGGAACATTACACACTGGGGCCTGTAGTGGGGTGGGGGGAGGGGGGAGGGATAGCATTAGGAGATATACTTAATGCAAATGACGAGTTAATGGGTGCAGCACACCAACAGGGCCTATGTATACATATGCAACAAACCGGCATGTTGGGCACATGTACCCTCGAACTTAAAGTACAATTAAAAAAAAAAAAAAGAACTTTGGAATCCACTGCTCGCCGAAGTGGCCTGCAGAAACCGCTTGAGGAACAGTGCACGAGTTCTTGCTCTTCCTGATTTACAGAGTACTCAGCATGCTCCCAGCTGTGGAAAACAATACGTCTCTCTTTTTGTCTTAGAACAAGCGGGGCCAACTCTTTCTCAACTCCTGATGTTGAAAGAACATTTCTGTGTTCACATTGTCCATAATCCAGTGGTTGATTTTATGGACTTGGAGTAATATTCCAATGCAGTTTTTAATGTTTTGGAACTGAAGATTAATTTTTGGAAACTGGTCCTCAGGCGGAAACCTCTTGATCCTTCCAGCTGCATCTCTCAGGACTATCTTGACCGCAGTAATGTCTGTCTTCAGGACTGACATCAGCAGCCAGGCACAGCCCTAGCACGCTGTCCTTTCTGGTGCTTACCATGCACTGCATTTGCATGGTGGTGGCTGTAGGGTATAAGGTAAAGGCACCCGATAGCAATAACTTAAGCATACCCTTAAAATGACGCTGTATAGCAGATGCGCCAGAATGTGTGTTCCAAGCTAGGGAATCTGGGAGTGGCCAACCAGGAGGTGCGTTCCTCATCTATGATAAACATCTGAGGTCCCAGCCCCTCCTGTGGAACACAGGCTGTACAGGGAATTAAGGCCCTGAGTTTTGGGTTGGATGAAGGTTGCCAGGTGGACATTGTTAGGGGGAGGCTGTTTGTCAGCAGTTGTGGTTTTCCTGCCCAGCCCACTGCCACTGGACTGTAGGAAGGAGGATACATTGTCCAGTCCACCACCACTGGACTCCCTTTCCTATATTTAAGCTCCCAGTGAAACTCCACGTCTTTTTTTGCTGACTCTAGGTCTCTTCTTTGGCCTCTCAAACCTCATCCCATCCCTATTGAGGTTAATAGGGGTTTGGCACAACAGCAGCCTTGCAGCACATCTTCCCGTAATAGCTTCTACAGATGTCTTCCAGAAGGCCATGCTTTTCTTTCAAAATCTGCACTTCTTCATTTCCTAGGGGAGCAGCCATTTAGTGTAGCAATTGAGCCCATGAGCTCTGGTGTTGGGCTGCCTGAGATCCCCACTTTGACATTTACCTGCTGTGTGACCTTGAACAAGTTTCATAACTTTGCTAAACCTCAGCTCCTTCAGCGGCAAAGTGCATATTCAAAATATCACCTACTTCATTGGGTGCTGTGAGAAGATAATGTACAAGGGTAACTCAGCCCAGGTCTGGCAATGCTTGGTCTATATTAGTTATTACAAATTAAATGCATGCCTGTGTCTCTGCTAAAATATAAGCTTCCTAGCAGCTGTGTGGCTGGCACACAGTAGTGCCCAATAATCATGTGCTAAACAAATGAATGAATGGATCCATAAGGTCCAAGTCTTCTGCTGAGTGTGAACTATCAGAAAGTGCATGGGCTTTGCTGCCAGGCAGATCTAGGTCCATATCCTGGTTTCCTCCATGGTGCCAGCCAGTTGCTTCTGATGTGTGGCATCTGGGCTGCCTAGGATGTTGAATGATGAATGTAATGTGTTGTGGATGATTATGAGGATGGAATGGGGTTGCTCTGGTGTGTCAGGGTGGACTTGAATGGAGTCTCCTCCTCCCCAGGGAAGGTCACCTGGGGCTCTGCGAGCTGGGCAGAGCTCACTCTGTGGTCCAGTAAACACAGGCTGCTTTGGGAAGGAAGCAAACGCGTTCTTAGCAGAACACAACCAGGGTTATAGTTCTTAGCGAATAGTGTGAAGCTATGTGAATAGGGGGTCTGTGAAGAAAAGTCATCTTTGAGCTGTGAGGTTTGATGCATTTTAAAGATTTTTAGCCAAGAACAAGCTGCAACCGGTGTGAAAGTTCTCTCTTTGGCCCTCCCCACTCTCCAGAGGATCAGCGCTCACCCACTTCCCTCCAAGCCCTTGAAGCCCCAACACTGGAAGCCCTTGAAATAGTGCTTCACTGTCCACAACCCATGGCAGCAGAAACTGCAAAGGAGCAGAGCCTCAGCATTAAGTGAATACCTACCACTCAGAAACGTGTCAGAGACAAGGGAGAACCTGGACCATGACGCTTGCTGAGGGAGGGTAGATGGTCCCAGGAGTTTAGTAGGGGAACCCTGAGGAAGAGAAGAGGGGTGAAATTCAGGGGGATGTGGGGAAAGCCTGTGACAACTGTGGGAATGCGTCTCAGATCTTCCTCTGAGAATTGCTGTAAGAAAATGGTTAGCTGAGCCGGGCGCAGTGGCTCACACCTGTAATCCCAACATTTTGGGAGGCTGAGGCGGGTGGATCACCTGAGGTCAGGAGTTTGAGACCAGCCTGGCCAACAGAGTAAAACCCTCTCTCTACCAAAAATACAAAAAACTAGCCGGGCATGGTGGTGGGTGCCTGTAATCCCAGCTACTAGGGAGGCTGAGGCAAGAGAATCGCTTGAACCTGGGAGGTAGAGGTTGCAATGAGCCGAGATCACGCCATTGCACTCCAGCCTGGACAACAAGAGTGAAAATCCATCTCAAAAAAATAAAAAAATAAAATGGTTATCTGATGGCCTCCAACAGTTAACATCTTCAGGATTTGTCTTAGCTCCTGAGCCAAGGCCACACTCTTCCTGGTAAGCCACCAGTCAGTGAAAAACAACAGTAAGGGAATGCAAATCTGACCATTACACGTAATGCAGGACCCTTCTCATGAGCAACTTTGCTCCAACGCATATCTCCTGCATATTACAGGGCTCTCATAGATCAGTGACTTCACATAAAATTGTATTTTTTCACTTTCATAAGAGAAATCCAGAATTGGTATGATGGCTCTATGGTCAGCAGAGACCCAGACACTGTGTACCTTTTTGCTCTGTAAGTTTTATCTTGTAGTTCCCATTGTCAAGATTACCTCACCTCAAAATAGTTACTGCAGATATAGCCATAGCCATCAAATCAACGTTTTAGGCAGCAGAAAAGAGGAAAACGCCAAAAAACAAAACAAAACAAAACAAAAAAAAAACACCTTTTTTACAACTACATTAAGCCCTTTCAAAGATCTGTCCTGGGAGTTCCAGTCCACCCAAAACACTTCATCGGCCATTTTTTTTGCTTCAAAAGAAGTTGAGAAATATAGTTTTCTAAGTGAATATGTTACTATACCCAGTGAAACAGAGGTTTTCTATCAAGAAAAAAGGAGATGGTAGTAATATTTATGCAACTAGCAGCCTTTGAACATCTTGCACTTAAGCTGGTGTAGAGATCAGGGTTCTCCAGAGAAACAGAACCAACAGGATGAATGGATGGATGGACAGACATATAGACAGACAGACAGACAGATAGATAAACAGACAGATAGGGTGGGGACTTATTACGAGAATTGGTACAAGTGATTATGGAGGCTGAGAAGTCCCATCCCATGCCTTCCACAAACTGGAAACCAGGAAACCTGGGTGTAATTCAGTCTGAGCATGAAGGCCTGAAAATCAGAGGAGCCAATGGTATAAGTTCCAGAGTCCTAAGAACCTGAAATTCTGACATGTGAAGGCAGCAGACAATGGATGTCTCAGCTCCAGAAAACAAAGTGAATTTGTCCTTCCTCTGCCTTTTTGCTCTTTTCAGGCCATCAACAGATTGGGTGGTACCTGCCCATATTGGTGAAGGCAGATCTTCTTTACCCAGTCTACTGATTCAAATGCTAATCTCTTCTGGAAACACCCTCACAGACGCACCAAGAAATAAAGTTTTACCAGCTATCTGGGTATCCCTTAAACCAGTCAAGTTGACACATAAAATTAACCATCATAGCTCACTGGTTATCCTAGGCCCAAGACTATGTTGACCATGTGACTCCTGTACTATCTTCTCTAACTGCCAAATCCAACCCCTCATCCAAGCATCCAGGCATGCCTCACTTCCTCCGTGAAGCCTTTCCTGATTACCCCAGACCAGAATGACCTCCCCTTCTCTGATGCCTGAGGAAAGTTATTCAGTTGGCTACCATTTAACTTTTCATTTATTAGTCCTAGAAATAAGGGATTATCATTACCTCTCAAATCAACAGCACAGTGCTAGGCACAATATTAGCTATAGCATGAACCATGTGCTAGATTAATTATAAACTATTTGTAACTCATTTTTTCTAAGTAAAATTTGGATTATTTTCCCCTTACATTGCACTTAAATGTCATGTTCTTTATCATCTCGGAGTCCCATGAATTCTTCCTCCTGCTAATTCCCATTCCGTTGGCATTTCATCTCACCAAGGGACTCTGTGAAACATGTCACCTGGAGCTTAGACTGTGTACATGCCCTCCATCCAAGCAGATGCCCTAATTAGACACAGATTTCTAACCTACCTTCTGGCAGGAGGCCGGTAGGTTTCATCTTATGCCAAAAACTGCCAGCTGCTCTATATTTCTACCTTTCCTCATCAGCAGAACCCTGATTCGACATAGGGAGGGATAGAAGGCAGTGATGCTCCCAAACCCCTTTGCAGCCATAGATAGGCATATAACACAGTCCTAGCCAGTAAGATGTCTATGTGGCCTTGTGACACAGTCCTAGCCAGTGAGATGTCTATGTGGTGGTGTGACACAGTCCCACCCAGTGAAATGTCTAGGTGGCCATGTGACACAGTCCTAGCCAATGAAATGTCTAGGTATCCATATGACACAGTCCTAGCCAATGAGACCTGATGTCATAGTGGAGCCACAGCCTAGAACTGGCTACCTTCCAACTTCACTTTATGTGAGAAAAATTAAATCCCTCACAAAGTTTAACAAACAATGGCCAGGTTTCTGTAACCCTCAGCAGGAAGCCATCATAACTGATACCACCCCCTAGGAGGGGTGTCCCAGCAGCCCAGCGTTCTGATCAAGCAGGAAGTCGTTTGGACTGCAGCACTCTCCTCACACAGTCTTTCTATTCAGGCTTCCTGGAGCTCTGCTTTTTTCACTGGAATTTGCGGCTGTGTTGCTGTTGCCAGACCTTCCTCAGACTCTGTAATTTCTGTTCCCTTCAATCTGGCATAATGGACAATAAGTTTTCATCATTAGTGGTGTCTGAAATGTCAACAACTTACACATTCTCATAAAATCTCCAAATGAACGGAGAAAGAACGGTAAACCATGCATCATCTAGACTGTAATGAAGGGGAAGCCACTGAAAATAAGATGCCGTCCAACTACTTTGTATTTACCAAGACTCACTTTTTAACCTCAGGGTGACATACTTTTGAAAATGGCTGTCATCACATGGTGCTTAATCCGATTCTGATATGTTGAGAATAAAGCATAAATCTTCTGGCCTCACTAAATTCTGAGAAATACTTTTTCATTACATTTTCTTAATTATTGTAAGTAGCTGCTAAGAAGACAGAACTGGCCCTTCAACTATCAGAAAAATTTATCTGTTTATTAGCCAGCTTCCTAACCATATTTGGCTGGGTGAGGTGACCAATCAGGGGTCCCCATTTGCCTGGGAATGAGGGTTTGTAAGCTTGCAGGACTGTAGTGTTAAAACCAGGAAATTCCAGGGTGGGTTGGTCACCCTACCATCCCAAGCCTCTGGAACAAAAACCACGGAGCAAGCAAAAAGGGCCCATTGCTCCCCTAAATGACGATTGTCCCTCAGGCCCTTGTTTCCAACGTCTGTAGCAGTTATTCAGTGAGTATTTTTAACAAGCCCAGGTCTCTGTTTCATCATTCATGTGCCAGCCACTAGGGATAGCTTAGTGAGAAAGAGACGTGAGAACTTTGCCCTCCTAACATCAATTTCAGTAGGGGTGATTGATAATAACCAACCAAAAATAAGAAGAAACAAGATAACTCCAGAGTGGTAAGAATGATGAAGAAACACCAGAATAGAAGAGGCACATGCTGAAGAGGGCCAGGGACAGTAAAGTTGAGTGGATTTGGGGACTTAGGGACAGTAAAGTTGAGTGGATTTGGAAATGGGAGCAAAATTAGGGTGGGCTACGGTCATGGGTCAGGTGCGGGGGCTGGTTCTCCTTGCGCTGCCATGTTCTGGCACAAAACTCCAAAGAATCTAAAATTTCTAAATGGGAATCTGGCCTTCCTATTTTGTCAGGATATGAAGGCAGAATATATTTTACTTAACAATTTGCTGACTGAGTACACACACACATCTGTACATGTATATGTACACATGTATATATTTATGTGTGCATATACACAGGCATATGTGTGTGTACACACAGATATACAAAACACACACTTTGGAAAAATAAGATTAACGGCTGGTTCTGTGGTTGTCTTCTAGCCTTACAGATCCCTGAGGATTTGACCCTTGGTCAACATTGCTTCAGGGAATAGCAAAGCATTAGGAGAATGCCTGTACTCTTCCAGAATGAATGAAAATCCAGCTGAGCAATGTGTGCCCTTTCA
The DNA here is from genome assembly GCF_047675955.1 of Chlorocebus sabaeus. NCBI lineage: Eukaryota > Metazoa > Chordata > Mammalia > Primates > Cercopithecidae > Chlorocebus > Chlorocebus sabaeus. The sequence continues at coordinate 19,319,575 of NC_132913.1, forward strand.
AGGACCTGAACCTCATTACTGAGACTTTATTGAGAACTGAGGAGCCGGTATGGATGAGCAACAGCTGCAGCAGAGAACCCTCCCCACCATCTCCGCTATGCAAGTCAGACCCCTGGGAGTCCCTGAGGGGGTCCAGGGAAGCTGCCTCTGAGAGGGAGATTTGCATGCAGGAAGTTTCTGGAAGAGGGCTCCCAGGATCCACAGTCCTGAAGCAGCGAAGGTGAGGAGATTTGGTAGAGGGATAAAGTGCATTTCGACTCATTTGCAAAAGAGGTCTCAGCTGACGTAGGAGAGTGAGCCGGATGGTCCTTCAGAGATTTCCCATATTGAGGGTGATTCCTGAAAAACAGTCAGCTGTAAGCCATCAGCAGCCAACATGCCTGGGGAAGATGGGGGAAGGGAGATAACAGGTGCCTTGGTTTTGCTGTGGAAGATCTGGGAAGAGCTCTCCAGAATCCACCACAGAGGATATGTGACTAGTTACTTATAAATCTGAAGGGACCCCAAAGCTTATGGCTTTCTGTAGCTGAGATGATGTCTACCTGCTAAGCTCTGTCTCTTGTGACCACCATGTCATACCATGTTGTTGCCTGTCCTTGATGCCAGTAAAGTTTATTGGGGCTTATGAATTTGAATGTCAGTCTGAACTCAAGGCCACTGCTACCAGACAACCCCCAGGAGCATCGCTGGGCTCCACTGAGGTCAGCAGCTAGGCTCAGAGAGGTCAGCAGCTGGCCAGGAGGGTGAACTATACCAGGAGCTCAGTGCATGTCTCTCTGAGGAGGTTATAATAAGTCAATATTCAAAGATTTCTGAAACAGATCACAGAACACATCGACCATAGAAGAAATGTTTGTTAAATTTGACTTCAGACCTTCCATTTATCAAAAACACTATTAAAAGAGTGAAAAGCCAAGCTTTTCAGACAGACTGGGAGAAGATATTTATAAAACATGTATCTAACAAGGAACCTATACTCAAAATACATCAAGAACTTCTATAAATCAATAGGAAAAAGTGAGGCAATCATTTTTTCTTAAAAAAAAAAAAAAAAAGGCAGAAAGATTTGATTGGTACTTTATATAAGAGGCAACCAGATAGCCACTAAGCATATGAAAAGATGCTCAACGTTGTTAGCAAGAAAATGCAAATTAAAACCATAGTGAGATACCTCTATGAACCCACCAGAATGGCTAAAATTAAGTAGTCAGTACCAAGTGCTGACAAGCATGTAAGACAATGGAAGCTCTCACATACTGCTAGTAGGATGGTAAATTGACACAACCATTTTTGAAAAACTGTTTAGTAGGGTCAGGAGCAAGATGGTCGAATAGGAACAGCTCCAGCCTCCAGCTCCCAGTGCGAGCGACACAGAAGTCGGGTGATTTCTGCATTTTCAACTGAGCTTTGAAGAGAGCAGTGGATCTCCCAGCATGGAGGCTGAGATCTGAGAATGGACATACTGCCTGCTCAAGTGGGTCCCTGACCCCTGAGTAGCCTAACTGGGAGATATCCCCCACTAGGTGCAGACCAACACCTCACACCTCACATGGCAGGGTACACCCCTGAGACGAAGCTTCCAGAGCAAGGTTCAGACAGCAGCACTCACTGTTCAGCAATATTCTATCTTCTGCAGCCTCCGCTGCTGATACCCAGGCAAACAGGGTCTGGAGTGGACCTCAAGCAAACTCCAACAGACCCGCAGCTGAGGGTCCTGACTGTTAGAAGGAAAACTAACAAACATAAAGGACACCCACACCAAAACCCCACCAGTACGTCACCAGCATCAAAGACCAAAGGCAGATAAAACCACAAAGATGGGGAAAAAGCAGGGCAGAAAAGCTGGAAATTCAAAAAATCAGAGCGCATCTGCCCCTCCAAAGGAACGCAGCTCATTGCCAGCAATGGATCAAAGCTGGATGGAGAATGACTTTGAGGAGTTGAGAGGAGAAGTCTTCAGTCGATCAAACTTCTCAGAGCTAAAGGAGGAACTACATACCCAGCACAAAGAAACTAAAAATCTAGAAAAAAGAATGGAAGAATGGAAGAATGGATAACTAGAATAATCAATGTGGAGAAGGCCATAAACGAACTGACAGAGATAAAAACCAAGACACGAGAAATACGTGACAAATGCACAAGCTTCAGTAACCAACTTGATCAACTGGAAGAAAGAGTATCAATGATTGAAGATCAAATGAATGAAATGAAGTGAGAAAAGAAGTCTAGAGAAAAAAAAGGAAAAAGAAATGAACAAAGCCTCCAAGAAATATGGGATTATGTGAAAAGACCAAATCTACGTCTGATTGGTGTGCCTGAAAGTGAAGGGGAAAATGGAACCAAGTTGGGAAACGCTCTTCAGGATATCATCCAGGAGAACTTCCCCAACCTAGTAAGGCAGGCCAACATTCAACTTCAGGAAACATAGAGAACGCCACAAAGATACTCCTCGAGAAGAGCAATTCCAAGACACATCATTGTCAGATTCACCAAAGTTGAAATGAAGGAAAAAATGTTAAGGGCAGCCAGAGAGAAAGGTTGGGTTACCCACAAAGGGAAGCCCATCAGACTAACAGCAGATCTCTTGGCAGAAACTCTACAAGCCAGAAGAGAGTGGGGACCAATATTCAACATTCTTAAAGAAAAGAATTTTCAGCCCAGAATTTCATATCCAGCCAAACTAAGTTTCATAAGTGAAGGAGAAATAAAATCCTTTACAGACAAGCAAATGCTTAGAGATTTTGTCACCACCAGGCCTGCCCTGCAAGAGATCCTGAAGGAAGCACTAAACATGGAAAGGAACAACAGGTACCAGCCATTGCAAAAACATGCCAAAATGTAAAGATCATCGATGCTAGGAAGAAACTGCATCAACTAACGAGCAAAATAACCAGCTAATATCACAATGACAGGATCAAGTTCACACATAACAATATTAACCTTCAATGTAAATGGACTAAATGCTCCAATTAAAAGACACAGACTGGCAAATTGGATAAAGAGTCAAGGCCCATCAGTTTGCTGTATTCAGGAGACCCATCTCACACGCAGAGACACACATAGGCTCAAAATAAAGCGATGGAGGAAGATCTACGAAGGAAATGGAGAACAAAAAAAAAAGCAGGGGTTGCAATCCTAGTCTCTGATAAAACAGACTTTAAACCATCAAAGATCAAAAAAGACAAAGAAGGCCATTACATAATGGTAAAGGGGTCAATTCAAAATGAAGAGTTAACTATCTTAAATATATATACGCCCAATACAGGAGCACTCAGATTCATAAAGCAAGTCCTTAGAGATTTGCAAAGAGACTTAGACACCCATACAATAATAATGAGAGACTTCAACACCCCACTGTCAACATTAGACAGATCAACGAGACAGAAAGTTAACAAGGATATCCAGGAATTGAACTCAACCCTGCACCTAGCGGACCTAATAGACATCTACAGAACTCTCCATCCCAAATCAACAGAATATACATTCTTCTCAGCACCACATCACACCTATTCCAAAACTGACCACATAGTTGGAAGTAAAGCACTCCTCAGCAAATGTAAAAGAACAGAAATTATAACAAACTGTCTCTCAGACCACAGTGCAATCAAACTAGAACTCAGGACTAAGAAAATCAATCAAAACCACTCAACTACATGGAAACTGAACAACTTGCTCCTGAATGACTACTGGGTACATAACAAAATGAAGGCGGAAATAAAGATGTTCTTTGAAACCAATGAGAACAAAGATACAACATACCAGAATCTCTGGGACACATTTAAAGTAGTGTGTAGAGGGAAATTTATAGCACTAAATGCCCACAAGAGAAAGCTGGAAAGATCTAAAATGGACACCCTAACATCACAATTAAAAGAACTAGAGAAGCAAGAGCAAACACATTCAAAAGCTAGCAGAAGGCAAGAAATAACTAAGATCAGAGCAGAACTGAAGGAGATAGAGACACAAAAAACCCTCCAAAAAATCAATGAATCCAGGAGCTGGTTTTTTGAAAAGATCAACAAAATTGATAGACCACTAGCAAGACTAATAAAGAAGAAAAGAGAAAAGAATCAAATAGATGCAATAAAAAATGATAAAGGGATATCACCACCGACCCCACAGAAATACAAACTACCATCAGAGAATACTATAAACACCTCTACGCAAAAAAACTAGAAAACCTAGAAGAAATGGATAATTTCCTGGACACTTACACTCTCCCAAGACTAAACCAGGAAGAAGTTGAATCCTTGAATAGACCAGTAACAGGCTCTGAAATTGAGGCAATAATTAATAGCCTACCCACCAAAAAAAGTCCAGGACCAGATGGATTCACAGCTGAATTCTACCAGAGGTACAAGGAGGAACTGGTACCATTCCTTCTGAAACTATTCCAATCAATAGAAAAAGAGGGAATCCTCCCTAACTCATTTTATGAGGCCAACATCATCCTGATACCAAAGCCTGGCAGAGACACAACAAAAAAAGAGAATTTTAGACCAATATCCCTGATGAACATCAATGCAAAAATCCTCAATAAAATACTGGCAAACTGAATCCAGCAGCACATCAAAAAGTTTATCCACCATGATCAAGTGGGCTTCATCCCTGGGATGCAAGGCTGGTTCAACATATGCAAATCAATAAACGTAACCAGCATATAAACAGAACCAAAGACAAAAACCATATGATTATCTCAATAGATGCAGAAAAGGCCTTTGACAAAATTCAACAGCCCTTCGTGCTAAAAACTCTCAATAAATTCAGTATTGATGGAACGTACCTCAAAATAATAAGAGCTATTTATGACAAACCCACAGCCAATATCATACTGAATGGGCAAAAACTGGAAGCATTCCCTTTGAAAACTGGCACAAGACAGGGATGCCCTTTCTCACCACTCCTATTTAACATAGTGTTGGAAGTTCTGGTTAGGGAAATCAGGCAAGAGAAAGAAATAAAGGGTATTCAGTTAGTAAAAGAAGAAGCCAAATTGTCCCTGTTTGCAGATGACATGATTGTGTATTTAGAAAACCCCATCATCTCAGCCCAAAATCTCCTTAAGCTGATAAGCAACTTCAGCAAAGTCTCAGGATACAAAATTAATGTGCAAAAATCACAAGCATTCTTATACACCAGTAGCAGACAAACATAGAGCCAAATCATGAATGAACTTCCATTCACAATAGCTTCAAAGAGAATAAAATAGCTAGGAATCCAACTTACAAGGGATGTAAAGGACCTCTTCAAGGAGAACTACAAACCACTGGTCAGTGAAATCAAAGAGGACACAAACAAATGGAAGAACATACCATGCTCATGGATAGGAAGAATCAATATCGTGAAAATGGCCATACTTCCCAAGGTAATTTACAGATTCAATGCCATTCCCATCCAGCTACCAATGACTTTCTTCACAGAATTGGAAAAAACTGCTTTAAAGTTTATATGGAACCAAAAAAGAGCCTGCATTGCCAAGACAATCCTAAGTGAAAAGAACAAAGCTGGAGGCATCGTGCTACCTGGCTTCAAACTATATTACCAGGCTACAGTAACCAAAACAGCGTGGTACTGGTACCAAAACAGAGATATAGATCAATGGAACAGAACAGAGGCCTCAGAAATAATACCACACATCTACAGCCATCTGATCTTTGACAAACCTGACAAAAACAAGAAATGGGGAAAGGATTCCCTATTTAATAAATGGTGCTGGGAAAATTGGCTAGCCATAAGTAGAAAGCTGAAACTGGATCCTTTCCTTACTCCTTATATGAAAATTAATTCAAGATGGATTAGAGACTTAAATGTTAGACCTAAAACCATAAAAACCCTAGAAGAAAACCTAGGTAATACCATTCAGAGCATCGGCATGGGCAAGGACTTTATGTCTAAAACACCAAAAGCAACAGCAACAAAAGCCAAAGTTGACAAATGGGATCTAATTAAACTAAAGAGCTTCTGCATGGCAAAAGAAACTACCATCAGAGTGAACAGGCAACCTACAGAATGGGAGAACATTTTTGCAATCTACTCATCTGACAAAGGGCTAATATCCAGAACCTACAAAGAACTCAAACAATTTTATGAGAAAAATACAAACAATCCCATTAAAAAGTGGGCAAAGGATATGAACAGACATTTCTCAAAAGAAGACATGCAAACAGCCAACAGATACATGAAAAAATGCTCATCATCACTGGCCATCAGAGAAATGCAAATCAAAACCACAATGAGATACCATCTCACACCAGTTAGAATGGCAATCATTAAAAAGTCAGGAAACAGCAGGTGCTGGAGAGGATGTGGAGAAATAGGAACACTTTTACACTGTTGGTGGGATTGTAAACTGGTTCAACCATTGTGGAAAACAGTATGGCTATTCCTCAAAAATCTAGAACTAGAAATACCATTTGACCCAGCCATCCCATTACTGGGTATATACCCAGAGGATTATAAATCATGCTGCTATAAAGACACATGCACACGCATGTTTATTGTGGCGCTATTCACAATAGCAAAGACTTGGAATCAACCCAAATGTCCATCAGTGACAGATTGGATTAAGGAAATGTGGCACATATACATCATGGAATACTATGCAGCCATAAAAAAGGATGAGTTCGTGTCCTTTGTAGGGACATGGAGGCAGCTGGAAACCATCATTCTCAGCAAACTATCACAAGAACAGAAAACCAAACACCACATGTTCTCACTCATAGGTGGGAATTGAACAATGAGATCACTTGGACATGGAAAGGGGAACATCACACACCAGGGCCTATTATGGGGAGGGGGGAGGGGTGAGGGATGGCATTGGGAGTTATACCTGATGTAAATGAAGAGTTGATGGGTGCAGCACACCAACATGGCACAAGTATACATATGTAACAAACCTGCACGTTGTGCACATGTACCCTAGAACTTAAAGTATAATAAAAATAAATAAATAAATAAATAAAATAAATTAAAAAAAAATTAAAATTACCTAGATGTTTGTTTTAAATGTATTGCAAATAGTTTTTGAGGTCTATCCAGACATAAATTTTGTAATTTGTCACACATAAGTATACAAAAAAATCTTTAAATAAAAGTAATTATTCAAGATAGCTTAAAAAAAACAAAAAGAAAAACTGTTTATTAATATCTACTATAAACATACCCTTATCTTATGGCCCAATAATTCCACTCTTGATGTATAACCAACAAATTCCCCATAGCAATGTTATAAAGACCAAAACCAGAAACCAAATGTCCTTAGCAATGGAATGGATAAACTCTGGTATGTACACACAATGGAGTATTACATAGCAAAACAACCAACTACTGTTGTAAGAAACAACATGGGTAGCTCTCATAGTCATTATATTGAACAGCAGGAACTACACAAAAAGGATACAAATTGTACGACTGTACTTAGATGAACTTCAGAAACAGGCACAAATGATCTATGGTAATAGAGTTCAAAATACTTTTTGAGGAGGGGACAGATATTGACTGGCAGGAGCACAAGAGAGCCTTCTGGGGACTGGAAATGCTTTCTGCTTGATCTGAGTGGTGGTTTCATGGGTGTATATGATGTGAACATTCATCAGGCTGTATAGTTAAAATATGGGGCCATTTAGTGTATGATGTTATACCTCTAAGAAGTGGATTGCTTTAATAATGATGATGATGATGAAGGAGGAGAAAGAGGAGGATGAAGAAAGAGGGAGATGGAAGGGAAGTGAGGAAAAGGGAGGGGAAGAGGAAGAAAACAAAGAAAAAGAAGAGGAGAAGGGGGAGGAGGGAGAGAAGAAGGAGGAAGAGAAGAAAGAGGAGAACAAGTCGTCACCATTTGCAAGATAATCAGGAGGATTTCAGACACAGGAAACAGAATGTTACAACTGCCTGAAATGAGAACAAGCTTGGCACAGACAGCAACAGGAAGGCCAGAGTGCAGGCACCTGATCAGGCTAAAAACAGGGAGAGGGCTGCTCAAACAGGGCTTTATAGGTTATGGAAGAGTTTGGATTTTAATCTAAGGGCAATGGGAAGCAACTGGCCAGTTGTAAGCATGGGGGGTGCATATTATTTGATTTATAGTATTTTTCTAAAATAATCTTGGCTGCTGAGGAAAAAAAAACAGGGTTGTGTTATAAGGGGTAACAGTGCACGCAAGCAAGCAGACCATTCATGAGGCTGTTGGAGTTAAAAATAGTGGCAGAAAAGGCTGTTAGAAGCAGACCTGGTAACAAAGATCAGGAGAAGCTATGCTGTACATCTTTCATTTGCCAATCCAGACCTCTTCTCCATCCTTCCCACCCTGCTGTCTACCCCAGAGGGTGCTGTATGGATGCCTTCGATATGCCCCTGACCTTCTCACTCCTGGTTGGACACAGCAGACCAGAGGGCAGGAGAATGGCACGGACATTTGTCACACCCAGCTCCCTCCTGCTGCATCCCCACAGGTCGCCTGAGGGTTATAGCTCCTATGGGGCAGCCTTTTCCTACAGCTATGCAATCCAGGTTCTTGTAACTGCTCCCGCTCTTGCCCCTTCAGCCTTGCCTACACCTTTGTAGAGATTCTCTTTCTTCAATTCTCCCCTATTCCCCTACTTAAGTGTGTCATTTGTTTCCTGCTAAGAGACTGACCGATATATGAACTCCCTACAGTATTAAAACATAGACCAATGCTGAATGCAGCAGAATGACTGAGAGTTCAAGAAAAATATAACGCATCTGTCACACACGACCCTTATAAAGCAGAGAATCTTCTAATGTGTTTTCAACGGATTTCCATCCAAAATGGAAATGTTGCATTTGAAGTGGCAAGAGTTATCTGGAATATTTGTTCATGTGAAACATTTTATTCTAAGGCTGAATAAATGATTTCACTTACACACTTTAAAGGCCTCTTACGTTTCTCCTCAATAGCACATCTCAGTTGAAATTATCTGTATTTTTTATGCCCATCTTCCTTCCTGAATTCTAAGCTACATGAAGTCAGTCCACAGAAATGTTTCACAAAGAAGTCTGTCTTATTGCCTGACATGTCCTAATACCTAGAACAATACTTGGGCATAGAATTTCATAAGTGAATATTGTTGAAGTATGGAATTGAAAGAAAAAACGCTAAGAGGAAAGAGGAATGGGGATGGAATTTAGAACCAAAAAAGGAGAAAGGGGATCCCAGCGCACCCAACTGTCAGATGTATGTGTTCTTATACATCTAACTTTTCAGGGCTTTCATTTCCATATAGGTATATGTAAAATTAGAATAAGACTCTCTTCTCTATCTAATATTTTTGAGGATCAAATGAGATAATACTCATAAAAGTAAATGAAGCAGTAAATGAAGCCGCTGTCAACTATGAATATCGTTATTATTATAATAAAGGCAGCATCAGTGAAGATGGGTCCAGGCTTGGTTTTTATGCAGCACACATCAGCTTCTGCAGGGCCTGGAAAGTTATTATGATTTTTACAATTTTCATTTAAGAATAATTCGGCTCAAGTGGCTGCAAACCTTGGAATCTCGTAATGTGCATCTAGGTGTTAAGGAATTCAGACAACCGTGTACAAAACATGACAAGATAACATGTGCCTTATTCTCCCTGGTTCCTGAAGCAATAAAGCGAAGCAAGAGGCCAAAAGACACAATCATCTTAGGCAGCTGCAAGAGCATAGCGCACAGTCTGTGCACCTCAACTCTGTTACATCCGAAACACCGCTTGATTAAGGCCGCGTAAAAAGCAGTAAGGTTGAACAAAACCCAAGAAGCAGCGAGTTGACAAAAACAGAGGATGAATCCAACAGTGGAGTCCAATCTCTTTTTAGGAACTCTGAAGCCAATAGCTTGTCTTGATATTGCATATGACCATAATTCATATCTAAATAAGAATAAGCCCTCTTAATTTTATATAAACCCTTAAATGTGAGATTTTATATTGCATTAGTCAGTGTTCTCCAGAGAAACAGAACCAATAGGCTGTATGTAAATATATAGAGAGATATTTATTTTAAGGAATTGGCTCATGCAATTATAGAGGCCAGCAAATCCAAAATCTGTAGGGTGGGGCTGCAGGCTGGAGACTAGGGAAGGGCTGACATTTCAGTGCAAGTCCAAAGGTCATCTATTGGCAGAATTCTCTCTTGCTCTGGAGGGGTCAGTCTTTGTTCTTTTAGGCTTTCCACTGATTGGATGAGGCCAATCCTCATTATGGAGGGTAGTCAACGGATTTCAACATTAATCTCACATTAAAAAAAAAAAAAATCTCTCACAGAAGCCCACTCAGAATAATGTTCAATCAAATATCTGGGCACTATTAGACATTTAATCCTACTATTATAAGTTATTAGTCTTATCTAATGTTTGGCTCTTATAAATAACTCTATAATGAACAACCTCATACATAAGGTACTGCACACATTTTAGATTGTATCCTTATGGTGAGCTACTAGAAATAGAATCATTTGGTCAAAAGATATGCACATTTTTAGCAAATAGTCATCCATAATGGTCCTATCACTTTACAAGCTTACCAAAAATTGTTGAGCTCTTATTTCCTTTGGACACTTAAAATTATCAGAATTTCCCAGTGTCTTTAAAAGTGTCTGCACTGCAGGTGAAAACCTGTACAATATTATCACTATATGTGTATTTATTTATCACCAAGACTGACCATTTTCTCAAATATTTAAATCAGAAATATTTGTGAATTGCCCATTCGTATTTTTTGTCCAATTTTCTTCTGGAAGTTTGCCTTTTTCTTACTGGTTTTAAAGAGTTATTTATATATAAAAAGCATTATTCCACCCTCTTGTATTTGTTCTAAACATTCCTTTTTCTTTGTTCTTTACCGTGTATACATTATACCATATGAAATTGCATTTTTTAATTTAAATTTTTTTGTAGAGATGGAGTCTCACTATGTTGCCCAGGCTGGTCTTGAACTCCTGGGCTCAAGCAATCCTCCTGCCTTGGCCTCCCAAAGTGCTGGGATTACAGATGTGAGCCACTGCACCTGGTCAGAAATTGCCTTTTTTAGGCAAAAAATAGTCTACCATTAGAAATGTCATTGGATTTAATCTAATAATTTTCTTTATGGTTTTCTTGTGCATGTAGTTAAATCTAGCAATCTTTCCTTTAGAAATTTCCAGAAAATGACTTCTGCCTTTATAGGTGACAGTACTTGTTCATTTGGCATGCCTATACCAAATTATGTGTTAGAATATATTTTATTTCATTTAAATCTTTGTATGCCCGAACCAAATTATCTGTTGAAATATGCTTTTTTCAGTCAAAAACTTGTTACTATTTCCATCTTTATATAGTTTCCAACATCCAACCTGATATCAAAAAGTTTTGATACTTGTCCAGTTCCCTTAAACTTCATGCTCTCACCAAATGCTAAATATGAATCCAAAACTTACTATGTCCATAGTATCTCTCAAATTTGTTTCTTCTTCTTTCACTATCTGCCACTACCCAAGTGCAGGTCTTCATCCTCTCTCATCTGGTCTATTACATACAGAACTGGGCAAACTATGACCCAAGGCCACATTTAGCTAGTTGCCTGTTTTTGTAAATAAAGTTTTATTGAAACAGCAGCACCCATACATTAATACATTATCTGGCTGCTTTTGTGCTACAATGTAGCATTGAGTAGTTGCAACAAAGACCACATGACCGTCAAAGCCAAAAATAATTATTTTCTGGTCCTTACAGGAAAAGTTTTCCAATTACTGTTCTAATTAAAAAACCACCAACCAACCAGCCCCTTCACCTTCATTCACCACACCACATAAAAAGTACCATTTTAATATACCATTTTAAAAACTTGTATCTAATGTGTCATTTCCACAATAAAACACATTTAATGGTTCACCATTGCTCACACAATAAAGCACAAATTCTTAGCTTTGCATTCAAAGTCTGCCATCACTTGCCTACACCTGACTTTTCTTGCTTACCCCTACCATCCTGGAGTGCTCATTTTTCCCAGGAAACACTGCACAGTCATGTCCTGTAGTAGTCCATTTTCACGCTGCTGATAAAGATATATTTGAGGCTGGGAAGAAAAAGAGGTTTAATTGGACTTACAGTTCCACATGGCTGGGGAGGCCTCAGAATCACGATGGGAGGCGAAAGGCACTTCTTACATGGTGGCAGCAAAAAAACCCAAAAAGCTTGAGGAAGAAGCAAAAGCAGAAACCCCTGATAAACCGATCAGGTCTCATGGTACTTATTCACTATCATGAGAATAGCATGGGAAAGACCTGCCCCCATGATTCAATTACCTCCCCCTGGGTATCTCCCACAGCACATGGGAATTCTGGGAGATACAATTAAAGTTGAGATTTGGGTGGGGACACAGGCAATCCATATCATTTGCCAACCCCTGGCCCCTCCAAATCTCATGTCCTCACATCTCAAAACCAATCATGCCTTCCCAACAGCCCCCCAAATCTTAACTCCTTTCAGCACTAACCCAAAAGTCCAGAGTACAAAGTCTTGTCTGAGACAAGGCAAGTCCATTCTGCCTATGACCCTGTAAAACCAAAAGCAAGCTAGTTAATTCCTAGATACAATGGGGGTACAGGTATTTTGTAAGTACAGGCATTCCAAATGGCAGAAATTGGCCAAAACAAAGGGGTTACAGGGCCCATGCAAGTCTGAAATCCAGCGGGGCAGTCACATTTTAAAGCACCAAAATGATCTCCTTTGACTCCAGGTCTCACATCCAGGTCATGATGATGCAAGAGGTGGGTTCCCATGATCTTGGGCAGCTCTGTCCCTGTGGCTTTGCAGGGTAAAGCTTTCCTCCCGGCTGCTTTCACAGGCTGGTGTTTAGTGTTTCTGGCTTTTCCAGGCACACAGTGCAAGCTATTGGTGGATCTACCATTCTGGGGTCTAGAGGATGGTGGTCCTCTTCTCCCAGCTCCGCTAGGCAGTGCCCCAGTAGGGACTCTGTGTAGGGGCTATGATCCCACATTTCCCTTCTGCACTGCCCTAGCAGAGGTTCTCCATGAGGGTGCCACCCTTGCAGAAAACTTTTGCCTGGGCATCTAGATGTTTCCATACATCTTCTGAAATCTAGGTGGAAGTTCCCAAACCTCAATTCTTGACTTCTGTGCACCTGCAAGCTCAACAGCACATGGAAACTGCCAAAGCTTGGGGCTTCCACCCTCTGAAGCCCGAGCCTGAGCTGTACTTTCATCCCTTTCAGCCACAGCTAGAGCAGCTGGGACACAGGGTACCAAGTCCTTAGGCTGTACACAGACAGCGCAGGGACCCAGGGCCCAGCCCACAAAAACACTTTTTCCTCCAGGGCCTCTGGGCCTGTGATAGGAGGGGCTTCCATGAAGGTCTCTGACATGACCTGGAGACATTTTTCCCATGATCTTGGAAATTAACATTAGGTTCCTTGTTGCTTATGCAAATTTCTGCAGTTTTATTGAATTTCTCCCCCAGAAAATGGCTTTTTCTTTTCTATTGCATAGTCAGGCTGCAAATTTTCCAAACTTTTATGCTCTGCTTCCCTTTTAAAACTGAATGTCTTTAACAGCACCCAGGTCACCTCTTGAATGCTTTGCTGCTTAGAAATTTCTTCCGCCAGATACCCTAAGTCATCTTTCTCAAGTTCAAATTTTCACAGATCTCTAGGGCAGGGGCAAAATGCGACCAGTCTCTTTGCTAAAACATAACAAGAGTCACCTTACTCCAATTTCCAAAAAGTTTCTCATCTCCATCTGAGACCACTTCAGCCTGGAACTTATTGTCCATATCACTATCAGCATCTTGGGCAAAGCCATTTAACAAGTCTCTAGGAAGTTCCAACTTTCCCACGTTTTCCTGTCTTCTTCTGAGCCCTCCAACTGTTCCAACCTCTGCCTGTTACCCAGTTCCAAAGTCACTTCCACATTTTTGGGTATATTTTCAGCAATGCCCCACTCTACTGGTACCAATTAACTGTATTAGTCCATTTTCACACGACTGATAAAGACACACCCGAGGCAGGGAAGGAAAAGAGGTTTAATGGGACATACAGTTCCACATGGCTGGGGAGACCTCAGAATTATGGCGGGAGGCAAAAGGCACTTCTTATATAGTGGCAGCAAGATAAAATGAGGAAGAAGCAAAAGCGGAAACCCCTGATAAACCAATCAGATCCTGTGAAACTTATTCACTATCATGAGAATAGCATGGGAAAGACTGGCCCACATGATTCAATTACCTCCCCTTTGATCCTTACCAACATGTGGGAATTCTGGGAGACACAATTCAAGTTGAGGTTTGGGTGGGGAGACAGCCAAACCATATCATGTCCCATGTCACTGTACATTTTCTGATGCTATCTGCTCTTCATCAGATATTCTTTCTTCTCCACTTGCTGAAATTCTGTCTATTATTTAAGAGCATTCTCAAATGTTATTTAAGTGAAGTTCTCCCTGATACCCCATGGGTTCCCCTCATTGCCTTTTCCCAATCAGAATGAATTACTCCCACCTTTGGGATCTTGGGCACTGCTTGTAATCCTCTACTAAGAGGTCTAAACATGGTCTAACTTATTTTATAATTTGCTGTGTACACGTCTCTCTTGGGCTGCTCCCCTCAACCAAAATTGTGATCTCTTTGAACAGAGATACTAAGATTTCTTCTTTGTTAAATCTTCTAGTAGATAACCCAGTGTCTAGTATAGAATACATAAATGTATTATATTTGTCACTTATTTTATGCATTTATTTGTCATGTGCATTAGTCAGTTCTCATACTGCTAATAAAGACATAACCAAGACTGGATAATTTATCAAGAAAAAGAGTTTTAATGGACTCAGTTCCATGTGGCTGGAGAGGCCTCACAATCGTGGCAGAAGGCAAAGGGGAAGAAAGTCATGTCTTACCTAGTGGCAGGCAAGAGAGTTTGTGCAGGGGAATTCCCGTTTATAAAACCATCAGATCTCATGAGACTTACTACCATGAGAACAGTATGGGAGAAACTACCCCCACGATTCACCTATCTCCACCAGGTGCCCCACTTGACGCATAGGGATTATTACAATTCGAGGTGAGATTTGGGTGGGGACACAGCAAAACCATATCTTTGTGCAATAGAAATATTCATTTGGCATATTATTGGTACATTTATTTAGCTCTAACTTGGGACTAGGCACTATACTAACTATATATACAATACCTCTAATCCTTACAAAAACATAAGTTACATATTATCCCTGTTCTACAGATGAAGAAACTGAGGCACAAGGGATTAACTGGTTTATATAAGAATACATAGTAGTTAATGATGCCACCTGAATTTCAATACAAATCAATGTAACTCCATTATAAACTTCAAGAAATTGAATACCCTATTCATGATAAGCATAGAGTGTTTTTAAAACAAAGGAAAGTACACTCACAATAAGGGCATTTGCTATTTATCACTTTACTATGCAATCTCAGGGAATGAAAATAATCATTCTCTTTCCCATGTCCAAACAAGCACAAATACATGTATACGATTTTGCTTTAAAAATTACACTAAAAACAAAAATATTGCATATTCTTATTTTGTATAATTGACTAGGAAATGTTTTATGGATTAATGAAATTGAGGGATGAGTAGCTACCAAATCTAGCCACAAAATGAGACATTCTGGATCATAAAGCATATTTTATTCATCTTGACAGTCGTTTAATTTTAAGTATTTATGATGTTACTTCATAGTCAATATGTCTAAATCATGAAAGCTAGGTAGTATGAGACCCAACTTTGGAAATTTGCTCAAGTTTCTGCCATTAAAGCCATATTTAAATGGATTTTGTCCTAAGAATTATGGGTTTTATATAGTAATGACATGAAAATTATACATATTCTACTCTACGGCGTTATAATGGCACTACTCCCACGGCTGCTACCATTACTATTACCAAGACAAGTACACTGATTTTATGTAAGAAATCAACTAACATATCCCCTGTAAATCAACTAAATCAACTAACATATCCCCATATCATTTGAACTGAATATGAAAAATGCCACAGTGGGAAATCTTTGTAATATAGAAAAAAAAAATTCCCCTTTGAGCTTACTTTAAAAAAAAAATCATTATGTGGTATAGGTTTTGTATGCGAAAGAATTACACTTTCTTGTGTCAACAATGTTTTTGCTTTAAAAAGAAATCATTTTTTGATACAGTAAGTCTTCTTTACGTCTGGGGTAAGAGGATGAGAAATAGGCTTTTAGGTGATTTAAATCTTAATAAAGACCACAGATCTGACTCTACCACCAGCTGTGAGGGGAACCGGTCTCCAGGTCAAACATACTGTGACATATTTACAAAAGAAAGCAGAGAACATAACCTTTGGCTTCCCTTAAAATCCTCCCATAAAGGACTTGACATGATTTAGGCAGACATAGTGAAGAGTGGTCACAGCAGGTTCTGACCCCACTCATATCATGGGCAGTTGTTAGTTATATGAAACCTCTGAGTTTTGAATAACCCTCCACATTACTCATAATTTACATCTTGGATACCAAAGAGGGAGGATTCCAGAGCGTGGAAGAATTCTAATTTTTAAACATAGCAAAAATTAAAACTAAGAAAAGTCTTGAGATCACATTTCTAGCCTGCGGAGGAATGGAAGACAAGGAGAGGAAAGAAACAAGGGCACTGGTGCTCCAGATTAACATCCTTTCATTGAGGAGCTTCTCTGCTCTAAAGCACCTTGGAATTTCCAATCAAAGTCTCTCCATCAACATCTTTAAAAAGCATCAAGCAGCTTTTCTTGGTCGTTCATCACTGATTTGCGATGCAGGCAAATTCCACATCTTAGCCAAGGGATGGGGCCATGGAAGGCTTTTTGCTGCCCTCCAAGGGCTCTGAAGTAATTGCAGACTGTGTAGATTAAACTCTGTCCCTTCTGGAAGACTACCTAACATGACAGAACATTCAGGGAACACGCAGGGGTGAAATGTGTGAGCTAGAACTGGGTCTTCCCGGGCCACACACAAAGCACACCCATAACATTCTCAGCAGTTATCTTCTTAAGTTTAAAAAAAAAAGAAAAAACAACTCCACTCTAGCATGTAGCTAGGCCAAAAGAATCATTTGGCCCACCTTCTCATTCTCAAGGGGCTTTTAAATGAAGACTTCAGAAGCCATCATCAAAGAAAATTATGCATATAATGAGTTACAGAGATATAATAACAGTGTTCAAAGTGAAGATATGATCATAGGCATTTAATTGTTTGTCCACTGGCTGAACTACACCAACTTTAGTGAACCAATTGAGGTATATAATCCTATGATTATCTTTTGTGCTCAAAATTGTTATGTTTCTGTTAAATTTATATTTATATTTAAATATTTTTTTCATTTAAAAACTTTTAAAACTGCCATTTTTAATAATATGATTTTTAATGTACTAAAAACTTCAAATGTTAAAGAGTTGAGAGAGAAAGAATGAGAATGAAAGAGAAAGGGACCCACTTGTACATCTATGCAGACTCTTTCCATAGTATAGAATGACCTTTCTCCATCTCAGTGCCACAAACTCTATTTTTTCTTTTTTCATTATTATTATACTTTAAGTTATGGGATACATGTGCAGAATGTGCAGGTTTGTTACATAGGTATACACGTGCCATAGTGGTTTGCTGCACCCATCAACCCGTCATCTACATTATGTATTTCTCCTAATGCTATCCCTCCCCTAACCCCCCCCCTCCCCCAACAGGTCCCAGTGTGTGATGTTCCCCTCCCTGTGTCACGTGTTCTCATTGTTCAATTCCCACTTATGAGTGAGAACATGCAGTGTTTGGTTTTCTGTTTCTGTATTAGTTTGCTGATTGTTTCCAGCTTCATCCATGTCCCTGCAAAGGACAAAGCTTTTTTATGGCTGCATAGTATTCCATAGTGTATATATGCCACATTTTCTTTATCCAGTCTATTATTGATGGGCATTTGGGTGGGTTCCAAGTCTTTGCTATTCTGAATAGTGCTGCAGTAAACATACATGTGCATGTGTCTTTATAGTAGAATGGGTATATACCCACTAATGGGATTGCTGGGTCAAATGGTATTTCTGGTTCCAGATCCTTGAGGAATTGCCACATTGTCTTCCACAATGGTTGAAGTAATTTATACTACCACCAACAGTGTAAAAGTGTTCCTATTTCTCCACATCCTCTCCAGCATCTGTTGTTTCCTGACTTTTTGATGTTCACCATTCTAACTAGTATGAGAAAACTGAAACTAGACCCCTTCCTTACACTTTATACAAAAATTAACTCAAGATGAATTAAAGACTTAAACTTAAGACCTAAAACCACAAAAATCATAGAAGAAAACTTAGGCAACACCATTCAGGACATAGGCATGGGCAAAAACTTCATGACTAAAACACCAAAAGCACTGGCAACAAAAGCCAAAATTGACAAATGGGATCTAATTACACTAAAGAGCTTCTGCACAGCACAAAAAAAAAAAAAAATTAAAATAAAAAAATTAAAAAGCTATCATCAGAGTGAAAAGGGAACAGGCAACCTACAGAATGGGAGAAAAATTTTGCAATCTATTCATCTGACAAAGGGCTAATATCCAGGATCTACAGGGAACTTAAACAAATGTACAAGAAAAAAACAACCCCATCAAAAATGGGTGAAGGATATGAACAGACACTTCTCAAAAGAAGACATTTATGCAGCCAACAAACATATGAAAAAAAGCTCATCATCACTGGTCATTAGAGAAGTGCAAATCAAAACCACAAACTCTGTTTTAGCCTTCATGTGGTCCCTGTCCTCCTGTCTCTGAGACATACGACTTCTCCCTCCCTAGAATCCCCATAGTCCTTCAGCACTGTGGCATTTAACCATTTTGATCCTTCAGTCAAGGAAACTTTGACTTTAATGTTCACTCTTCCAAGTCCTATTATGCCTCAAGACTCAGCACAGGCTCATGTCCTCTAAGAACTCTTCCAAGACTCACCTCTTTGGCCACTGACCCCATTCAGTGCCCACCCCCACACCGTGTGCTCCTTTAGCATCCTGGGCCCTCCTATCTCTGCCTTTGCCACAGCAGAGAGAGGATCTGTTCATGTGTTTGTCTCACTGCATTGCGATCCGCATTAGGCAAGGGATTCATCTTAAGTACCTTTCCCTCCCAGCAGCTAGCACAGTGCATGGCTGAGAGCTATAACTCAATAAATGTTTGTTGAGCTTCATGAACTGCTTTGAATTCATTATCCCAATTTACTTCTTATCTCCCTTGTCAGTCTCTCTGCTCCACAAGGGTGGGTAAGATGTGTATCTGATTGTCCGCCTATCTCTAACATTTGGTGCATAACAGGGCTTTATAAATATTTGTTGAATGACTGAATAAATCTGTCCTGGCCTTAGCCTTCCACCACAAATTACAATATGCGGTAAAAATGAGAACATGAAAATTCCATCTGTGAAAGTATTTTTTTTTTATTTGCAACGGTTGTTTTTTAAATTCACTGTCAAGAGGATACTGTAGATTTCCTGTCTTTGGTTTTTGCCAGAAGAGAACACCTGCAAGGGCCTAGAAGGAAAATATACCTATGCTTAAGGGCAGGGAAGGAATGAAAGAGCTTTCCAGATGATTTCAGTAAACCTCTGATTTGCAAATGTTTAGGGAAAAGCATCAATGAGAAGTAGCCTAGGTAGAGTAAAACAATCCCCAGTGTCCATTCATTCATTCATACAGTCATTCAACAAACATTTGTTGAGCATCTTCTCCAGACCAGGTGAGGCTCAGTGCTAGGTGTCAGGGAAACAAAGATTTGGGTTAACAGACAAGCATTTGCCTTTTAAGATTTTAGGCCCTGTAATCCCTGCACTTTGGGAGGACGAGGTGGGCAGGTCACTTGAGGTCAGGAGTTCAAGACCAATTTGGCCAACATAGTCATTTTTCATCTCAACTAAACATAGTCATTTTTGGTCTCCACTAAAAATGTAAAAATTAGCCAGGCATGGTGTTGCACGCCTGTAGTCTCAGCTGAGGTACAAGAATTGCTTGAACCCAGGAGGTGGAAGTTGCAGTGAGCCGAGATCACGACACTGCACTGCAGTCTCAGTGACAAAGCAAGACTCTGTCTCAAAAAAAAAAAAATAGATTTTAGACCCTTCTGAAAACTTGACAGCAGTTAAATCAACAACTCCAATGCCATGTGGTGTAAGTGCTGGGATCACAGTAAACACAGGATGTGAATGAGGCAAAAGTTTGCGTTATTCGCCCTGGTCATTCGGAATTGCTCTTTACTTGCTGAATGGGCAGGGCCATTGTGGTTGTGTGAGATTGGTGATTCCCTCATAAGATGCAGATGGCACTAAGTCTGAGGGTGAACTGAGATGATGACCCTGGTGGAAGAGAGAGGAGGACACAGAATCTTGTCTACATTAGGATCTTGCATTCCCATGTGCACCGAGTGCAGACCAGGTCCTCTCAGACTTTCGCATGCATATGAATTATCTGCAAATCCTGCTAAAAATGCAGCTTTTGATTCAGTGTGGTGGAGGAAGGGGCTTTGGAGTCTGCATTTCTAACAAGTTCCCAGGTGATGCTGAGGCTGATGCTGCAGGTCCGTGGACGACATTTTGAGCAGCAAGAACACAGAAGAAAGAGTACTATCTTGCAAAGTCTAACACACCTGCACGTCAAATCCTAACTCTAATATTTACTACCTGAAAGATTCTTTGTTAATTGCTTATGCTTCCTGATCCTCAGTTTGCAGCATTTGTAAAAGAGGATAATATAGTCCAAATCATAAGGTTGCTGTGAGGATAAAATGAAAGTGTCTAGAATAGGAACTCATGATAATAATTACTACCTATTATTCAGTGGGTTTTCATTCTTTCCTCAAATGTGTTTGGAAACTATCAGAATAATTTTACTCATTTTGAACTCAAATTGAATCCTATTTACTTGTGGTCACTATTCTCTGTTTTTCTTTATGAGGGTCCATTGTCAGCTTGGGGTTTCTTTGTTATTCTCAACACCTCTCAATCTAATATCAGATGCTATTCATGAACTAGATGGCTTGTTTATCTGGGTTATTAATGAAGTTGTTAAGTGAGGCTGGACGGGGAAGACAGAGGCATCCCGCTCTCTACTGCTCCATAAATCACCACCCTGAACGGAGACGGCTTCTGCTGCTTGTCAGTTCCTATCATCCCACATATCTCAATGAATGTGAATGAATTTCATGATTAAAGTTTCATGAGATGCCACATCAAACATTCTCTAAACCTCAAGGTCTAATACTTCCACAGTGCTTTTTTTTTTTTTTTTTTTTTTTTTTCTCATCCTCTGGTTTTATCACAAACAAAGCATGCAGGTACACCTTGCAGGATGGTTTTTTTCTTTTTCTCCTTTAGACACCCCACCACTGATCCCCCATAAAGCTGTTATCTCCTCAGTGTTGAGCAGTCCGCTTTCAGTCTCAGTTCTCCACCTGACAGGTGACCAGCTGGCTCTACATATGATATATGCCTTTTACCTTGGTAATAAATCTGGCGACCATACATCTGACAACATGCCCATGGCTCCAGACACCTGCACATTCATGCTCCTGGACCCAGGCTGGCATTTCCTCATCCTACTCTCATACAGAAAACAGCAACCTCCTCCACATACAGCTATCTGCTCCTAGAGCCACAAGAATGACCTTGCTCTGATTCTAACTGTCTGGGGTCAGACAAGTTACACAAATGTTACACAACAGAGAAATAGGCCTATTTTCTTTCACAAATGGAAATAGGGATTCCTTGCCTAGAATTGCAAGGCTTTTCACCGTGCAAATATATCTGCATGTTAATATCCAGTGAGCATTTTGGGGCTCTCTCTGAACTATTCAGTATGAAGAGAGTTAACAGCCATGCCCCCAAACTCTTAAAACACTAATGGGACACTACAGAAAAGATCAAAGATATTTCAGAAGGAAGCTCATCTTTTTCCCCAGAAAAGAGAAGCTAATATAGAGGTAGGTCATCAGGTTTGCAGGTTTGGTACAGCCTTCCTGAAAAAGAGATGTGTGATATGCAGAAAAGAGCTGGGATGCAGAATTGAGACAGACAGTCAGTTTACAACCTTGAAAAGAAAGGGCTATTAACTAGGAATCTACAGGCCAAAAATGCATGCTCTGTTTTGTCTAAATGTCCTCTTTTTCAGATCCCTAAATCACAAAGAGATAAAAAATGGGAATTTTTCTAAAATTCAACAATAATTTCCAACAGAAAGCATCTGGCTACTCCTTCTGCATCCTCGCATGCATTGTCTTTTGCTGTCACAATAGCCACATGTGCATGTATACACACGTACACACACACACATACACACATTTATTTCTGTTTTTTCACAATCATCTATACCTGCACTGTCCTATAAGGTAGCAATAGCCACAAGTAACTCTGTCAGTTAAATTTAAAGTTAAAAAATAAAAAATCATTGACTTGATCACACTAGCCATATTTCAATACCACATGTGCCTGCTGCTACCCCATTTAACAGCACAGATTACAGGTTCAGTATTCTTTATCCACAATGCTTGTAACCACAGGTGTTTCAGATTTCAGATTTTTTTTTTTTTGATTTGAGAATATTTGCATTATGTCTGTTTACCAGTTGATCATCCCAAATCCCAAACTTCAAAATACAGAATATGCTCCAACCAGCATTTCCTCTGAGAGTCATATCAGTGCTCAAAAAGCTTCAAATTTTGGAGGATTTCAGATTTCAGATTTTCAGATTTGGTATATTCAACTTGTAGAACATTTCAATCATTACAGAAAGTTCTACTGGCCAGTGTACACACCTGTATGGTTCTTGCAATAAGATAAACACTTAGGAGATATGTGTTAACTAATTGAATGGGTGACTACATATTGTAGTTTTTCCAAACAGGATTTTTTCCTTTTGTCTCTCTTCAACTTCTCCAAAAATTGCCTATTTGTTAAGAATAAATAAAGTTAAATTTCCAACCTCACACTGTCAGAGCTATCTTACTTGACATACATTTTATGTTTTTTGAAAAAACAAAAACTACTGAAAAAAATGTAGGAGAAGAATTACATAAATATGAGATGGGGAGAATTTTCAAACCAGAGAAGAAAAGACACAGATTTGTCTACGTGTGAATTGTAAGTTTCTAATGAGGTAAAAATATGAAAAGACCAACAAACATGTGGGGAACTTTATAACATATGTGAGGAATAAGGGATTAAATCCTTAATATATAAGAGTTGTAAAAATCCATTAAAAAAAACACCCAGTAGAAAAACAGACAAAAGATAAGAATAGTCAATTCATAGACTGCAAATAGTCATTTTATTCATTAAAAAAGCCTAACCTTACTACTAATCAAAGAAATGCAATTAAAATAACACTAAGACTTTTTTCACCTGCCAGTCTGATAAAGATTTTTCAATGCTCTCATAATCAGCACTGGCAAGGTTATGGGAAAATAGACATATCCAATCTTGATGTTCTGAATTGTAAATTGGTATGGCCTTTGGGGAGGGCACTTTGGCAGTTTCAACCAAAATTTTAAATGTGCATACATTTTCATCAGCAATTCCTTGTCTAGAAATTTATCCAACAGCAATACTAAGGCAAATGCATAGAGATTCATGTGCCTAGTAGTTTACTAAAGCATTATCTATAAGACTGAAATCCAGATACATCTAAAAGTCTACCAACAGGTTATACGTATGTAATAGACTGTTGTGTAACTGGTGTTTCTAAAAAGCAGTTTTATGTAACTCAAATAATATATTGTTCTGCCAAAAATACAAAACAGCAGGAGGCTGATGCATGAGAATCGCTTGAACCCAGGAGGTGGAGGTTGCAGTGAGCTGAGATCATGCCACTGCAGTCCAGCCTGGGGGATAAAGTGAGACTCTGTCTCTAAAAAAAAAAGAAATACAAAACAGAAAAAAATTTGTATACTGTCACCCTTATGTGTATTTATATATATATATGTATATATTTATATATATATTAAATATATATATAATATATATTTATATATATTAAATATATATATTTTTATATATACACACACACACAGAAATGTAGATTGTATGCTCATTGAGGGCTTATGTGTCAATCTCTGTTCTTTTTTTAATTAATTAATTTATTTATTTATTTATTTTTATTATTATACTTTAAGTTCTAGGGTACATGTGCATAACGTGCAGGTTTGTTACATACGTATACTTGTGCCATGTTGCTGTGCTGCACCCATCAACTCGTCAGCACCCATCAACTCGTCATTTACATCAGGTATAACTCCCAGTGTAATCCCTCCCCCCTCCCCCCTCCCCATGATAGGCCCCGGTGTGTGATGTTTCCCTTCCCGAGTCCAAGTGATCTCATTGTTCAGTTCCCACCTAGGAGTGAGAACATGTGGTGTTTGGTTTTCTGTTCTTGGCGATAGTTTGCTGAGAATGATGGTTTCCAGCTGCATCCATGTCCTTACAAAGGACACAAACTCATCCTTTTTTATGGCTGCATAGTATTCCATGGTATATATGTGCCACATTTTCTTAATCCAGTCTGTCACTGATGGACATTTGGGTTGATTCCAAGTCTTTGCTATTGTGAATAGTGCCGCAATAAACATACGTGTGCATGTGTCTTTATAGCAGCATGATTTATAATCCTTTGGGTATATACCCAGTAATGGGATGGCTGGGTCATATGGTACTTCTAGTTCTAGATCCTTGAGGAATTGTCATACTGTTTTCCATAATGGTTGAACTAGTTTACAATCCCACCAACAGTGTAAAAGTGTTCCTATTTCTCCACATCCTCTCCAGCACGTGTTGTTTCCTGACTTTTTAATGATTGCCATTCTAACTGGTGTGAGATGGTATCTCATTGTGGTTTTGATTTGCATTTCTCTGATGGCCAGTGATGATGAGCATTTTTTCATGGGTCTGTTGTCTGCATAAATATCTTCTTTTGAGAAGCGTCTGTTCATATCCTTTGTCCACTTTTTGATGGGGTTGTTTGTTTTTTTCTTGTAAATTTGTTTGAGTTTTTTGTAGGTTATGGGTATTAGCCCATTGTCAGATGAGAAAATTACAAAAATTTTCTCCCATTCTGTAGGTTGCCTGTTCACTCTGATGGTAGTTTCTTTTGCTGTGCAGAATCTCTTTAGTTTAATGAGCTCCCATTTGTCAATTTTGGCTTTTGTTGCCATTGCTTTTGGTGTTTTAGACATGAAGTCCTTGCCCATGCCTATGTCCTGAATGGTATTACCTAGGTTTTCTTCTAGGGTTTTTATGGTATTAGGTCTAACATTTAAGTCTCTAATCCATCTTGAATTAATTTTCGTATATGGAGTAAGGAAAGGATCCAGTTTCAGCTTTCTACTTATGGCTAGCCAATTTTCCCAGCACCATTTATTAAATAGGGACTCCTTTCCCCATTTCTTGTTTCAATCTCTGTTCTTAATGGCTTTATATAATAACTCACGTAATCTTCACACACTCATGATGTAGGTAACATTATTATGTCTGTTTTACACATAAGGAAACAGAAGTCTGGAGAGATCACTAGCACAAAATCACATTGCTAATTAATGGCAGAATCAGGATTTGATTCCAGGGTCTGTGCACTTACCACTGCCAAGTTGTTGTGTACATATTGGGTGAAGGGGGTGGGGAGGAATAGAGATAGAGAAAGAGATACATTCTAAATTGTTAAACTTTATTACATCTGGGGAGTTTGGGCTTAGAGGTGTGGTTAGATAAGGAAGAATGTGCAAGTGAGTTTTAGTAAAAGCAGCAAGCAAGGAATTTTTCACTCATTACAATTTTTGTAATATGTAAATTTTTATAACAAGCATTATCACTTTTGCACATAAAATATTTAAATCTGAAAAAACATTCTATTTCATTTTCTCCAGAGTATTAAGAAATATTACTTTTTATTCTTAAAACTGAGAGAGTATAAATGTGATTGGTAACTTCTCAGATATCCAGGAATCTAGAGAGAAAGCATTCGTCTCTTGGCAAAGGCTGAAGATGAGTGGAGTTCTCTGGTTTCAGGAGACTTGTAAAACCCACCAGCATGCTGGCCGGGTGCCAAGCTCTGGAGCCAGCTGCCTGCACTGTGACTGCAGCTTGTCCATGAAGCTATCTTTGCCCTTGGGTCATGACTTGGCTACCCTAACCCTTGGTTTCCTCACCTGCATAAAGAAAATGATGATTGATCTCCCTCTACAGGCTTGGGGTGAGTTGGAATGCGGTCAGAATTAAGGTTTTTATGGAATGTCTGGTGCATTTTTAGTCTCAATCAACATTGTCTGCCATGCTCCTCATTGCCACTTCAAACTCTCATCATCACCCTCTCCTGGCAATTTGAAATCAAGATTGCAAGCTGATCTGAAATTATCTAAAGCAGCCAAAAGACTAGAACTACTAACTTGGCATGTGGGTATAAATGAGAGACAATGGCCAAGTAACTACTGACGAAAAGAATTAGAAGGCCCAGTATATGAACACAATGATCACCGCTTGAAATGCTACAGACATTTGCGTTCTAAGAAATCCAACCTATGTTCATCTGCTCTTAGAATAAAGGTATGGTTTTATTCAGAAAAGTGGTGTCTATCATCACTCTCTTGTTTGCTCAGTATCTTAGCTCATTCAGACTGCTATAGCAAAATATAGGTTGAGTATCCCTAATCCAACATTTTGAAACCCCAAATGCTCCAAAATCCAAACGTTTTGATCGTTGACACGATGCTCAAAGGAAATACTTATTGGAGCATTTTAAATTTCAGATTTTTGGATTAGATGCTCAATTAGTAAGTATCATGCAAATATTCTAAAATAAAAAAAAAATCTGAAATCCAAAACACCTCTAAGCATTTTGAATAAGAGATCCTCACTGTCTACTATAAAGTGAGTGGCTTATGAACAATAAACCCTACTTCTACAGTTCCAGAGGCTGAGAATTCCAAAATCAAGGTGTCAGTAGATTCACAATCTGGTGAGGG
Organism: Chlorocebus sabaeus; assembly: GCF_047675955.1. Taxonomy (NCBI): domain Eukaryota; kingdom Metazoa; phylum Chordata; class Mammalia; order Primates; family Cercopithecidae; genus Chlorocebus; species Chlorocebus sabaeus. The sequence goes on from NC_132913.1 coordinate 19,346,591, forward strand.
ACCATTTCTTGGTTCATAGATGGTGCCTTCTCACTGAGTCCTAACATGGTAGAAGAGACCAGGGAGCTCTATGAGGTCCCTTATATAAAGGCACTAATCCTGTTCATGAAGGCTTCACCCTCATGAGCTAGTTACCTCCCAAAGCCTTCACTCCTTTGTACTATTATGTTGAGGATTAGGTTTCAACCTATAAAAACATTTACACCACAGCACTCAGTAAGGATGAAAAGCTCCCAATAACCTTATAAGTCCTTCTCATATCCAAAGTTCTTACTCTTGGTTTATAGCTCCTCCTTACACTTATAAGCAAAGAATATGTTTTCAGGAAGTGCTCATGGAAGAGCCTGTGTTAAAAAAATGGAGCAAAATTAAAAATAGCAGAAGCTTCTTTTAAAGACATGGGCTCAGAAAGGGCCCATCAAAAACTAAATTGCTATATGATTGAAATGTATAGTTTTGAGGATGGCTGTGTCAATAACCCAATGTCCATCTTGCTCCACATTGCTTCTGTGTGGGGACACATACATACATGCACAGACACACACATACATGCAGACACATATACACATGCACAGCTTGCCTCCCACATTCTCAAAAACTGTCTTGAAATACAAGGCACAGCCAGATTAATAAAATATACTTGAGACTGTGTTATGTTTGTTCATTAAACTATAAAGCATTTTACACCTACAATTAATTCTAGGTAAATTAAAGGCATGACAGAGCCATGGTACTATTGCAAGAGCATTGGTGCTATTATCTTACATTTTTTTTACACTAAATCACCCTGCTGAAAGATTTAACAGCCATTCATATTTATAATTGCTTTCTAGATTTTTTTTTTTTTTTTTTTTTTTTTTTTTGCCTTCTCAGTTGTCAAAGCATTAACGAAGCTGGCTTTTGGGAAGAATTCCAATTCAGAGTTATTTTTCCATGAGGTACTTAAGACTCCACACAGCAGCTCGTGATTATGTTGGCAGTGGCTTTGCATAACTGTAGGTTTCCTGTAGTATAAATAAGTGAACAGTTAAGAATGCTAATGTTTTGCTTTGACCAAGAAAAAGTTCTCAATAAATGACAAGGAATCACCCTCATTGGACTATTTAAGTTTGAGTGGGTTTTTTTTTCTCTAAAGGGGTAAGTTAAACCAAAACAATAGCGATAAGTCACCACATAATACATACTAATGCTTTGAGATCGTTAAGTTAAAGAAAAAAGAAGTTTTAAAATTGTTTAATTTCCGAAGTCCTTTCTAATTGGCAAACTCAACTGGAGAAAGGCCATGAGAGTCACCGATGAACACCAGTTCAGGTGTCAGCAGCCAGTTGTAACTAAATGCAGTCAAAGAAGGTCAGAGCCTTTGCCCTCTTAAGACTCAGATGGAAAGGGAAGAAAAGGAAGCCTGGGCTGGGAACGAGGACACCCAGGGAGGTTAAGAAGGAAAGGCTACAGCAGAGAGTTTGGCAAGAAAGGAGCATACAGATGGGGTTCCAAGGGGCAGCACCCAAGGTCAGCTTTGCTTCTCATCAACCATCACGGTAGAGAGCAGTGTGAGCCTCTCTGTGAGATAAGATTTTCAGGACTTTGCACAGAGCAGTGTGACTTTTGCTTTTTCCACATCCTCTAAGATTTTTAGCACAAAATGCTCACCAACCAACCTACTCCCTCTTCATTCTTCCCCTCACACTCTACAGTCCAGCCCTGTTTAGCTAAAGCCTGGTAAATGCCCTCTATGAGTGCCTTGCAGTTATCACTGCCTCCCACCTTCTCTCACCTCCTGCCCTGCCTTTACCCTAATGAAGGCTCAGGCTTTCAGCCAGGGCAGCCTTCTCTCCAGGACAAGTGGACTGCACTCCCTTGCTCTGCATTAGGTACCATAGCTCACAGGCCTGCTTTTCCACTTTCTGTGGTTTCTCATTTGTCCATCTTCCCCACAAGAAAATGAGCTTCTCTAGGGTCACACTGTGACTTAGTGTATTAGTCCATTTTCATGCTGTTATGAAGAAATACCAGAGACTGGGTAATTTATAAAGGAAAGAGGCTTAATTGACTAACTGTTCTGCAGGGCTGCGGAGGCCTCAGAAAACTTACAATCATGGTGGAAGGGGAAGTAAACACGTCCTTCTTCACATGACAGCAGGAAGGAGAAGAATGATAACTGAGTAAAGAAGGAAGCCCCCTATAAAACTATCAGATCTCATGAGAACCCACCCACCACCATGAGAACAGCATGGGGGAAACCACCCCCATGACCCAATTACCTCCCACTGGTCCCTCCTGTGCCACAGAGGGACCATGGGAACCACAATTAAAGATGACATTTGGGTGGGGACCCAGCCAAACCACATTACTTAGATAATTCTTATCCTTAGAGCTGAACTGGTGCTAGCACAGAGTGGACCCTTGGAAAAGAAAGAACAACTTAATGAATGTGATTTGTACTGCTTTTCTTATTCCATAAAGAAATGGAAACATGAATTATATTAAGCAAATCATTTTTACTGATTATTTAAAGGGTTTTAAATCACTGTGATAACTTGGTAGTAATCTAGATAATATAAAATAACGTTATCATATAACTTTACATTATATTATAAAGTATTATTTTTATGTAGTATAGGTTCACACAGGAAAGTTTCACAATGAATGATTTATAGTCATGCGTCATCTTCCCTAAATGTCATTAAAATAATTAGTTTGAACAACCATGGTTATTTTTGCCTAGTCAGTTTTTAAATTTTTTTTATAATGGACATGTCACTCATACACAAATGTGAGAACAATGTAAGGAGCTCCATGAACTCATCACCCAACAATTTTCAACTCAAAACTCATCTTGTTTCATCTATACCCTCACATAGCCCTCTGCCCTGTATTACTTTAAAGCAAATCCCAGACATCACATAATTTCATCTATAAATATTTTAGTATGTATCTCTAAAAGATAAGGATTTATTTTAAAATACAATATCAATATCACATCTAAAACATAAACAATCATTTCTTAATATCAAATATCTAGTCAGTGTTCAAATTTCCAATTGAAACAGACATTTTAAAGATTTTCATAGTTTTCTTATGGAATCAGAATGCTAAAAGGTCCATACATTATGACTGATCGATTCATAAATTTCTTGACTTTCTTTCAATTCATAGATTTCCCCCTTCATCTCCCTTTCTTTCTTACAATTTATTTGTTGAAAAAACAAGGATATTTATCTCATAGAACTTTCCAGTCTGTATTTTGCTATTCATGTGCTGTCTTTGAACATGATCCTCTGTCCACTGCATTTCCCGTAAATTGGTGGTTGCATTTAGATGCTTGATCAGATTCAAGTTTCATTCATTGGCAAGACTACTTCAAAGATCAAGTACATGTTCTTTGGTCAAGAGACACATAATGTCTGGTGTTCTCTCTTTGTGGAGTTAGTGGCCAGGATCCACTAACTCATTAGTGGTTTCATATGGGTGATATTCCAATTCTATCATCCCTTTTTAACTTATTAGCTAGATACTTCTATAAATATAAATTTCCTATTATCTACTCATTTGGTTACTCAGTGATACAGTTTACATAGAAGAGAAAAAATAAATATTCGATCCTTTCTTTTTAGTGTTCAAAATAATGAGTCGGTTCCTTAGCACCAGACAATGGTGAACAATTAGCTGTTGTAGTTTTTCTCCCCTAGTGTCATTTTGAACTCATGGATTTAATTATATTTGATGAATATCATCCACTGCAGTTATTATCCTTTTTAATGCACAAATTGTTTCATCTTTCACCAAGAAAGCCTGGTTAAAATTGATCCCTGAGTCTTTTTGATTTGACCCTAGTAGCCCAGGACAGACATTTTAAGACAAATTAACATATCCATGGAATAAAGACAATTTTGATGCAGATAAGCACCTCTGTTCTCTCTTAGATAGCATAGCTAGCAAAATACCATGCTACCCATTCAACTATACTTGTTTCAGAGCTACCTTGAGGAATGCTCTAGGAAACAGATAACCCAGGGAATACAGCCATGTCCTTTTATCTTTCAGATTATTTTCTAAGCACTCAGGAAACATGAGAATTTTTTTTTTATTAACTCTTATGAGGTTCACATTATTATTTTCTTAAGACAACAAAGCTTCATTTGACATGTTGATCGGTTTGCAAGAATATGTAACTACAGCAATCAATTTTATAATGGTTTCTGCTAGAAGTAAAAATAATGTAGGTAAGCCCCAAGTTCCAACGGCAAGCAGGATTAATCAAGATCATCCAATAGGCTAGGCTTCGCTTTGCCTCCTTCCGTTTAGCAACGGTCAGTTTTCCCATCTCAGAGGCATGGCCCAGACATTACCAGACACTGTGGTTACCCTAATCCTAGGCATGCAACTTAGCAATGAGACAGCAACAAAAGGGTAAAGAAGTCATTTCAGAAAGAAGTCAGGCCACCACTGATAAGTGTGTAATGTCCCTTCCTGATCATTTTTACTAACTGTGGAAGGAAATATTTGCCTACTATGGCTTAAGGTGGGTTACAATTTGGCAAAAAAAAAAAAACAATGATTGGGAAGATCGATTTGGATATTTCTTCCAGCAAATGTGGGGCTAATATTGTCTGGCTAGTTAAGCAAAAAGCATAAATATATGATCAGTCACTAAGCATTTTCACTGCTTCATTTTCATTCCCTTGCCTCACCATTTTTTTCTCATATGCAAGCTTTCATTTATTCATTCATGCAATAACTAATGATTGAACAACTTCTATATGCTAGGAACTGGGGATACATTGTGATGAACAGAATAGGCAAGATCCCTGCCTTCTGGGACTTGTTTTCTGGTTGGAAATAAAACAGCCAAACTATAAGTAAAAAATTAGACAAGGTAGTTGCAATAATGACATATGCTATGAAGAAAAAAATAGGGTAAAGTGATAGCTAGCCACCTTGGGGTTACCTTAAATGGCTGAAGAAGGTCACAGATAAACTAGAATGGGGATCTGCAAATTTTTTTTCTGTAAACAGTCAGATAGTAAATATTTTAGGCTTCGTGGACCAAATAATAGTCACAATGATTCAACTCTGCTACTGTAGCACAAATGGAGTCATAGACAATATGAAAATGAATAGTCATGGCTGTGTTCCAATAAAACTTTATTACAAACCCAGGTGGATTTGACCTGTGGGCCACAGTTGGTTGGCCTCTCGACTAGAAATCTATTTCATTGATGGCTTGATGGTCATAGTCAAGTGGCTCAGCTGTCTTTCCAGAATAGCTTTTGCAGATGTTCCAAAGCCAACCTATTACTCAAAGCACCTTGCAGAAAAAGTCGGAGGTCTTAAACAACACAGGCTTAGTTGGCTCTATTTTCACTACCCAAGTGTATAATAATTGAGGATTTAAGAGAGTGCCCTTAGGAAAAGAAAGAAGATAATTACCACTTGACTTGAGCTCTTTATTGCAATGATTGAGGCTCTCCCCTTTGGGAAGGCTGGAGGTGCCACCCAATATGTGCACCCATTTAACAACACCTTGTCAAAAGCCTTTTGGAAATCCTAATAGTTTATGCCTACTGTCTCAAAAACCCTCTGCTTTCTACATTATCTCCTGCATTCTCTCTTTTTTCCCACCACATTTGTCAAACAAGATTTACCCTTTACGAAACCACAATGGCTAGTTTTTGTCAGTTCATATTTCTCCAGATGTTTTGTGATCTCATTCCTTCTTAACGTCTCTCAGATCTGCCTACCTCTGAGGTTAGGTTGGACGGTCTATAATTTCTCATCCCCTGCCACTCTAAATGGGTCCCTGGCTAAGCAACAGCCCCTTTGGTGAGGTCAGCCAGAGAAAGTCATACATATCGTAAACATGCCATGAGCTATTCAGCAATAACATTCAGTAGAGTTTGCTTTAGTTCAGAGGCCAACGGGATTTGGCAGAAAAAAATACACAAAAGGCTGTTCTGTTGGAGTAAGTTTGACAAAGTCAACTGCTAAAGAAAACTAGAGCAAGACTTTGGCATCTAGAAAGGGAAGAAAAGATATTCTTCCCATCCAGTTCTTTGAGGTGCCCAGAATAAGAAAATAGATATTATATGTGGTTGCCTGTGCTTTCATTAGGATTTTACTCTTCCCATTATTAAACCACAGTGTCAAAACCAAGTTCAGAGTCTGGGAAGAAGTAGAGAGGAAAGCGAGGGATAAAGAAAGGTTGGTGACAGTAATCCCAGCACTTTGGGAGGTCGAGGTGGGCGGATCACAAGGTCAAGAGATCAAGACCATCCTGGCCAACATGGTAAAACTCCACCTTTACTAAAAATACAAAAAAAAAAAAAAAAAAAAAAAAAGCCAGGCATGGTGATGGGTGCCTGTAATCCCAGCTACTCAGGAGGCTGAGTCAGAGAACTGCTTAAACCCAGGAGGCGGAGGATGCAGTGAGCCAAGATTGTGCCACTGCACTCTAGCCTGGGTGACAGAGCAAAACTCTGTTTCAAAAAAGAAAAAGGAAAAAAAATTAGCTGGGTGTGGTGGCACACACCTCTAGTCCCAGATACTCATGAGGCTGAGGCAGGAGAATCACTTGAACCCAGGAGGAGGAGGTTGCAGTGAGCAGAGATCTCGCCACTGCACTCCACCCTGGCGACAGAGCAAGACTCTATCTCAAAAGACAAAGAGAGGTTGGTTAATGGGCACAAAAATGCAGTTAGATAGAAGGAGTAAGTTCTAGTGTTTGACAGCACAGAAGGATGACTGTAGTTCACAAAAATTTGTCGTGTATTTTAAAATATCTAGAAGAGAAGATCTGGAATGTTCCCAAGAAAAGAAATGATACATGTTTGAGGTGACAGATATCCTAATTACCCTGATTTGGTCATTACACATTGTATGTATGTATCAAAATATCACATGACCCCATATATATGTACAATTATTATGTATCAATTAAAAATTATTTTTAAGAGCCTAAGTTCAACAATGATTTGACCCAGAAGTATGGGTTTACCTGCTGGAGGCACATCTTGCCCTATTCTCTGTAAATGGATCTGCCTCATCCATATGAATGCTGATTGAAATGTACAAAATTCAGGGGTGAGGGCACATAGGGAACATGCAGTCCTTAGGGCTGTGCCATCGTTTTGTTCCTTCTCACTGTTTCGCATTTTCATCTTCTTCCCTCTGAAATGCTAACTCAGCCTGACAACACCCTGTGGCTCCTAAAATTTGAATCAGATCTCCTTGCCGTTACAGCCTTGGTTCTAAGCTTCACCTTCTTACCCTACATGACACGGTTGTCCCTCTTACTTTCCAATCCAATCCTAGAAAGCAAGGCCAGCCAGACCAGCCCTACCCAGTCTTTTTTATAGAATTGGAGGATTGGGAAAATCAGTTACCAGAAGTTCAAATATAAGAGCTCAGGGATGAGGGGAAATATACAACCCTAAGTGGACCCAACTCCAGAAGGTTGCATCAAATCCAAAGCTGAGAGCTTGAGCAGTGTCAAAGGGCATCAGTAAAATAGCTAGAAGTCTGCTTCAGGGAAGTAATCTAGTGTAAAGAAAACCCTAAGAGATGGGATTTCAAGGCTGGAAAACCATCCTCAGGTATACAGTGGCAGTAAGGTCAGAAAAGAATCATCAGCTGGACTGAGTGCTGACCAAGACGGAACTGCCAAAATGGGGATTCTTCCATTTTCCTGATCCATAGCCAGGTGGGTCCTTGGGAATACAGAGCAATAGGGAACAAATTGGAGCAGTCAGGAAATAACTTTTAGTTTTCCTTTTCCTTCTATTCAAATGATTGGAAAGCTCTTTCTTGCTTTGGCTGCATGAAAAAGTTTAAAGTGTAAGGATTTTCTTCCGTGCTTGTGCCAAAGTGTTGAAGAGTAAGTACCACCACCTTCTGAGCCCTGGCCCAAACCAAACCAGTGAGGAGGTAGTACTGGGGGGTGGGGAAGATGAGTGGGGAGCAGAATGGGGGCCATATGGACCAGCAACCCCTTAACTGTTTTGAATATTATTCTCAGCATTCTGTTTTCTCTTTAAGAAAGAAAGCATTTCCTTCCCAGATGTCAATCAGTGTGGAAGGAATGTGGGATGAAGGGTCTCTGTCAGAGGAGCGTGTGAAATAAGTGACTTCAGTGACAGAGACAAAGAGTTTCTCTCTAGTCATTAGCATTTTGGTCCTACACACACCTCATGGTGTTGCAAGCCAGTTGGCCCAGACTGAAAGTATAGCCTACGGCCATGAAAAAAATATTGACTGATTCATACTAAAATTGAACTCACAAACAAACTCTGGCCCACATCACTAAGCAATAATAATTAAAGATGGCTTTTAAATGTGTACACCCCAATACCAACACCATGACCTGTAATGGAGTGCCAGTGTCTTTTGCTTCTAAGGGGGGAATTGGACATTGGGAAAAATCAAGCTGTTTATTGTCAGCAGCAAACAGAAGGAAGAGATTATTAGAACAAGGCCCAGCAGTGCCAATCAAAACCATACTTCTCTAGTCAAGAGTTTGGTTTTATTACATAACGGAAATGAGCCATGTTCAGCTTATTAACAGCACAGGATAGAGCTACAACACATCACCCCAAAGCAGGATACAGACAAGCAGAAATGGCCGGGGACACATCTTGTCTCTTTCCAGGCCTTTCTCCTGACAAGGACAAGATGACACATGTATGGGGGTGCTCTTCCAGGTGCCTGAGCTGCTGGCCTTTCTTCCAAAACCTTTTCAGGATTTGACTATTCTGAGTGCCTTTGCTTCAAACCCAGCTGGAAGGCAAAGTTACTCTGATCAAGTCATCCAGCGTGACATGGGAAAGACAGACGAGGGCTTCTCATCTCATTCCTCTCACAGAAAGCATTTTTCACACAACCCTTCAATGACATAACCCAGAAAATGCTAAGTGGAACAAAGGAGGTATCAGCAGGCATATTTGAATATAATGATTAGGAGGAAATAAAACACCAAATTTGGAATAGGATAAATCTGGCTTCAAAGCATGGTATTCAACGTGGTTTTGAGCAAATTACTTCAATTTAAGCATATCGTTTCTCTTCTTCTCCCCAACTTTCCTCTTTTCCTTCTCTTTCAATAAGAACATTTTAGTGAACACCTTCTCTCTACTGGGTTCATATGTATATTAAGGAAAATAATAACTGCCAGGAAGAAATGTTATAAGAATTCAATTAGGAACTACACATAAAGCATGCTTAGCAGAGGAGGCATTTTGGGAATGGAAATTCCCAAACTTCTTTGTATAATAACAAAACCTCAGTTAGCTAAATTGAATACTCAAGGAGTTCAGGAAAGAGCTTAATTCTTCATATTAGCCCTAGGTGACCAGACATCTTTCTCTTTACATAAGAAACTTGAATATCCTTAGCATAAATGCATGTTTTCTCTATGTGGGAGGAAGCTAAAAGGGCTGAGCCTTCACAGGTTAGCAAAAGAGCAAGGACTTATGCCATGGATTGTTGTTTGGGAAGCGGTCCTTTTGGGTTCAAAATCCTACTGGTTGAGAAGAGTCCTCCAATTCAGAGTTGAGAATTCCAGAGTTGATGATTTCTTTATAATCACCACCCACCAGATTCTTTTTTTTTTTTTTTTTTCCATTCATTTATAGTTTTTTTTTTTTTTTTTAATTTATTTATTATTATTAAACTTCAAGTTGTAGGGTACATGTGCACAACGTGCAGGTTTGCTACATATGTATACTTGTGCCATGTTGGTGTGCTGCACCCATCAACTCGTCATTTACATCAGGTATAACTCCCAATGCAATCCCTCCCCCCTCCCCCCTCCCCATGATAGGCCCCGGTGTGTGATGTTCCCCTTCCCGAGTCCAAGTGATCTCATTGTTCAGTTCCCACCTACGAGTGAGAACATGCGGAATCACCACCCACCAGATTCTAAAGACTCCTTTAGAAATTCCAGAAAAATTTTTGCAATCTATTCATCTAACAAAAGGCTAATATCTGGAATCTACAAGGAACTTAAACAAATTTACAAGAAATAAACAACCCCATCAAAAAGTGGGCAAAAGATATGAACAGACGCTTCTCAAAAGAAGACATTTATGCAGCCAACAAACGTATAAGAAAAAAAAAAAAAAGGCTCATCATCACTGGTCATTAGAGAAATGCAAATCAAAACCACAACAAGATACCATATCACGCCAGTTAGAACGGCAATCATTAAAAAGTCAGGAAATAACAGATGCTGGAGAGGGTGTGGAGAAATAGGAATGTTTTTACACTGTTGGTGGGGTGTAAATTAGTGTAACCATTGTGGAAGACAGTGTGGCGATTTCTCAAGGATCTAGAACCAGAAATACCATTTGACCCAGCAATCCCATTACTGAGTATATACCCAAAGGATTATGAATTGTTCTACTATAAAGACACATGCACACATATGTTTATTGCAACACTATTCACAATACCAAAGACTCGGAACCAACCCAATGATAGATTGGATGAAGAAAATGTGGCACATATATACCATGGAATACTATGCAGCCATAAAAAGCAATGAGTTCATGTCCTTTGCAGGAAAATGGATGAAACTGGAAACCACCATTCTCAGCAAACTAACGCAGGAACAGAGAACCAAACACCTCATATTCTCACTCATAAGTGGAAGTTGAACAATGAGAACACATGGACACAGGGAGGGGAACATCACACACCAGGTCCTGTTGGTGGGTTGGGGACTAGGGGAGGGATAGCATTAGGAGAAATACCTGATGTAGATGATGGGTTGATGGGTGCAGTAAACCACCATGGCACATGTATACTTATGTAACAAACCTGTACATTCTGCACATGTATCCCAGAACTTAAAAGTATAATTAGAAAAAAAAAAAAGATTCCAGAGTTGTTGATTTCCTTACAATCACCAGCCACAGATTCTAAAGATTCCTTTAGAAATTACCTAAATCAGGTGAATTTCCAGCAGCAAGAAAGTCATAAATGATATTCAAAGCTAGAAAGGACTTCAGAGATAACTGAAGGGATCTAGAAAACTAGATATTTGGTAGGTAAAAGAGACTGATAACAAAAATGGTGAGAGAACTAGATCAGTGTCTCACAGCTAGTTACTGAAAGAACAAGAACTAGAAAGAAGGTTTCAGAACAGCCAGGTTCCCTTATGTCCTGTGACTTTAAGATCTCCTTAGGAAAACACACACACACACACACACACACACACACACACACACTCCTGGGCTTCCTCATGAAAGGAGAGATTGGTATGGCAGAAAGGGCATGGGCCTATGGAATGCAAGCCCAACTCTGGCCAGCAGGATGAGTGACTTGGTATACGTAGTATCACCCATGTCCACATCTGTGGTCAGGAGTCCCTTGTGCAGCTGCTATGAGCTCTGGATCCCTTCCCTGGCTCCAGATATTACAGGCATGTGACACTCCCCTAAAGAGCAATAGAACACCCAGGGTGTGCTTGGCTAACAGACTCACTTGGAGTTCTTTCCTCACTCTGTCCAAATAAAGGCAACTGCTCTCTGACCATCTTTTGTCAATAGCATTTTTGTGCTATCATCTGCAGGGTCACTGGTTGGTTGTTCTTGGCCTGTATTCTGGGAAACTTTTTTTCTGCCACACTGAGACTTTGCAACGAGCCTAGAAGAGCCTTTATTACACAGGATGCTTCAAAGAGGAAAAAAAAAAAAAAAGGGCAGGGTGGGGAGGGCAAGAAAGGGGGAAAACTGCAATGCTAAGCTGGCAGATGCCAAATTGTATAATGGCAAAACTGGAAAAATAGGATTGTGGTTTCCTTTGGCTCCAAAATCCCCTGTTACTAAGGTAGAACAGAGCAGGTCAAAAGCTCAAATCTTTGTAGGCTAAAGCAAGAATGAGTCTTTGGATGTAAAATCCTCTTTCTTGGCATAAATTCAACTCAACCAGTATGCATTGAGTGGCTACCCTAAGCTGAGCCAGACATTGTGTTAGGGACTGCAAGAGAGATAAAGGTGGGGATGCCCTATTCCTGCCTTCAGGGAGATTATGGTCTGGTGAGATTGAGGTTAGGTGAAAACAACATAGGAATCTACTAATTATAATACCGCAGAACATAAATTATTCATTTAGTCATTTATGGGCTCTTTTATTCTACAGACATTTATTGGAGTGTCTGCTATGTGTCAAGCACTGCAAATTTAAAGAATAAATAAGCCAGGATCTTAACCTTCTAGGAATTCATGGTCCCATTGGAAATATGAATATGTCTATGTCATGAGACAGAGTCATGGGAGTTCAGAGAAAGAATGACTTTCATTATGAGGTGGTGAGGCCAGCCCCCAAAGAGAGGTGGCATTTAAGGGAGGGCTTATACATTTCCTGACCCAGACCTGAAATCAGCCATACCCCCAGGGACATCTAAAGACATATTAATAGAGACAGAGGAAAGGTAATCCAAGTGAAGGAAAAGCATAAACAAAAGCTCAGAGGTAGGAAATAAGAGACATGAACAGGAAGCAACTAGTGGGTCCACTTGGCCAGTACATGATAGGGTGCGCAGGGGAGAAGCAAAGCTGCAGGTAGGACTTCAGATTGGGCCAGGCTGAGAAGCACATTTGGAATGACCAGCTGATGGACCTGGTAGATCAGAGAGGCCAGTGAAAATGGCTACATGCAAGTGGGACCTGACTAGTTCTAGAGGATCTGGCAGCAAAAACAAGCACGTTTGCAGTCTATAGGAATCAAAAGCCAGGAGGTCAAGTCTGCTATAACAGTTGAGGTTCAATGTAAAGAAGAACCCTAGTAGTCAAACTGTGGTCTTGAAATAGATTTTCCACTAAAAGAACTCAACAGTCCTTGGACAAGTGGCTGGCTTCAGGACCAGAGCAGAAGGTAAAGAAGATGAGTCTAGAATATCTCTTTATGTCAGATAACAAGGATGACTGGTTTTTGTACAAAGAACTCAGAGCAACTTGGAGGTATCAAATCAGTACATTAACTGCAGTAAGTTGAAACACATCACATATATTAAATCCATAATTTCAGTGATTTTAAAAAGAAAGACGCTGATTGGTCATTCCTGGAAGATGCTAGGAAACCAACTGATAAAGTGAGGGAAAGAATCATACATTTATCTAATCTTTCCTATGTGAAATGTACCAGTAAGAACCCAAATGTTAAATGAAGAGAACTTTATCTTTATAGAGGTATTCCTGCGAGTACATAAGAAATGATAGAACCAGAAAAGCACCGTTTTGCTACTCTTTATGAATGAGTCATTCTAAGCATCAATAACTATTAGAAAACAGACAAGTCCCTGTTCTGTGCCCCCTATGCCACCATGAGGTGGTCTTGCCAAAAAATAATTTAATCTTTTAATCTATAGATCAAATCTATAGGTCTACCAACCAATTTACATGAAATAAAATGGACAATGGAATAGCTCTGCTGATACCACAGGGATACAATTAGCAAGATTGAGGTTGTAGGGGAGAAATCTAAGGACAAAAGACCTGGTTTCTTTAACAAATAAATTACAAGGGAAACAAAAAAAGTGGATGGGGAACCTATAGTTTAAGAGACACTTAAAAATGTTATCAACTCATCACACATGCGATTTGATTTGGATCTTTGTCAAAATAAATTTTGAAAAATAAAACCATTTATGAGATTTAGGTATATCATACTATTAAGAAACCAATATTCCCTTATTTGAGCTAAAAAATAATATATTTCAGTTATGTTTCTTAAAATTTCCTCACCTTTTAAAAGTGTTTGTGGATAAAATAATGAGTAAGATTTGAGTCAATATTATACTAATGGGTGGGAATATAGAATTGACTATATTACTAAGCCTATGATGGGTGTGTGGGAGTTCATTAAACCATATACCTTTGTATGTGTTTTTAATGTTTCACAATAAAAAGTTAGTAATGAAATCAAAACAATAATAAAGCAATGAAGGATTGAACAGGGAACTGGGGAAACAGAAGCAAGGACAAATGCCAGAGACCTATCTGTGTAAGCCTGCGGGGAACCTGGCCTCTGGCAGAGTGCCCAGCTGGGGAGGTTCTCAGGTCCTGACAGCTCTTGGCTGTTTCTCTCCTCTTGCCTTGGCTCAAACTCCCCTTTGTTTGAATTTTCCTCCCTCATTTTGAAAATCTTCCCACCTTTAACATTCTAATTAAGTTTCACCTCTTCTTTGCAGTCTTTTCTGAGCACTGCCCCTCAACAGACATAGCAGACCATGCCCTCCCTGGAGACCCTGCCACACTCACCATATCCTCTACCACCATGCCTACCTCTTCCTAATCTTTAAAGCCAAGGGCTGTGTGGATGCATATTTGTATTCTCCAAGTCTAGCACAATGCTTGTCACACAATCGTGTTGAAATCGCTGAATGAAACAAAGAGCAGGTGACTCTGATCCTTGGGTGCCCAAGGCAAGGGTGGAGCTATTCACAAAAGAAGCCTAAGAAGTTCAGTTGAAAGGTGCTTGATGCGTTTGGTTTCAGACACGTGGAATCTAAAACTCACAGGACTCAAACACAGAAAGGGAAGTTAGAGCCAGATCTACATATTTGGATGTTCCCTTCACAGAGAAGATAATTTAAACCATTGGAAAGGATAAATATTTGATGATAACATTATTGAGGACAGACTTGGGAACTAAGGGGACACAACCAAAGAATAGCATTTTAAAAACAAGAAAGAAGAGAATGATACAAATTTATCTCAAAGGGGGTAGGACAGAATTAAAGATGAGTATTCACAGGAAGCAAGCTCTGTCAGTGGACTAAACTGTGCCGGCAAAAGAGGCCATTGGTGTCCTACAAGGCTCAAGAAAGTGGGGTAGTGAGTGGCAGCAGACAGAAGGCTAGAAGCCAGACTCAACGGTCAATGGAGTTGGAAATTGTCAAAAAGGAAGTGTAACTGTGACTCCCTTTTCATGAATAGCTGATGATAAAGAGATAAAGAAAGGTAGTAGCAGCATGGGATATGTTTTCCTGACATTACAAGAGAGCGAGGACTATGATGAAAAACACTCCTTGGAGAGACGTGATAAGAATGAGGAACTTATAACTTCCAACCTCTGAATATCTATTCATTGTTTTGCTCCCGTTTCTGATGGAATTGGTAAAAATGTTATTGGTTCTTAGAGACAGGAACAAAACTATACAAAAATAAATAAGATTTATGTAGCAATTACTATGTGCCAGGTCATCCTATGTGTTTTACATCAGCCAGTTGAGTCCTCCCAGCCCAACCCTATGGGCATGTTTCTAGTATTGTCATCTCATGTTACAGATGAAGAAACCAAGGCACCAAGAGGTTAAGTAACTTGTGCAAGGTCAGCTTGTGAAAAACAGATCTGGAACTTGAACCCAATGGTTTGGCTTCGTTGTCTTTGTTCTTAAGCACCACACCCTATGTTCCGTAATGTGAGGTGAGGTGAGTTTTATTGCAACCATTTTATAGAGGATAAAACCAGTTCAGTGAAGACAAGTAACTTGCCAACCAATCGGAGGCAGAGCCAAGATTCAAATCGACATCTTCTTGTGCCAAATCCAGGGTATTTTCTATTACCTATTGTTACTTCTTCTTGGTAAAAGAGACAAAGATGTCATCCATGAAGACTGAGAGAATGTTCTTGGGGAACTGGGCACCTATATTTAAAATATTTTTAAAAACAAAAAAGCTTGAAACAGCTTTTGTGAGTAATATGATAACAAATCAACAATAGGTACAATTTTGATGCATATGTTATTACCAAAAAGCATATTCCAACAGAAATGAAGAATCATTAATAAATATTTATTGAATGAATGAATGAAACTGATAGAGACACCTCCTCTGCCTCCCTCCATTGGCTCCCAGAAATATCACCTAAAATAAGCTCTATCAATAGACACGAAAGCTATCATTTGTTGAAAGTTTTTATGTTCCTGGCACTGTGCCAAGGATATTGTGTGCACAATCTCATTTAACCTTTGTGACAGTGCTATCAAGTACAATACTATTATTATTACACCAACTTTATAGCGATGAGATATATACTTTGCCTAAGGAAACATGGCTAGTAAATTGATGACCAAGTTTCAGGCCCTACTTTGGCGGGCTCCAGCGGTTGTGTTCCAAATCACTAAAGATGTTGGTCAGCGTTTGCCCTGTCCACGGGCTTCTAGGAGACCTGGCCCCCACCTTAGACATCTATGTCACCGGGTTCCTATTGCATGAATCCCACCTAATCCCAGCCCCTAAAAATGACTGATGGCTTGGAAGTGGGCGTTCAACCCACCTGTTTTTCTACTAGAGGCTGACCTCTACCTATGATTGGACATGAAAAGGTAAGCTGAAACAATTAGATTTCTCTTGTGGGACATCAGATGTAAGTAAGTAAGATACTTACTTAGCAGTTAGGAAGGAGAAATAAAGTTATATGAGCATGAGTTGGATGGAAGCAGAGAGCCCTTATGGGACTGTGTACTAGCCAACTGATGAAATGAGGAGAGCAAGTCCATGGAGTAAAACAAGAAGAGGATAGAATAGATGTGCAGAAAGTAACAGTAATGCCGTGCGGAAAAGACCAAACAGTCCCTCCGGGAGTCCATAAAAAAGTAGATTTGTTATCTTACAGTCTTCTAGTTCTAGTTGCATAGGTCTAGATGTTGTTCAGTTCATTTCTCTGGTAACTAGCCTTCCAGATGGCACCAATGATTCCCCTACCCTTGTGGAGCCTCTGCCCACAGAGCTGGTATGAATGATAGACAGAATATGGCAGAAGCGATGGTATGCCACTTTAAGGATTAGGTTATAAAAGACTGTTGGATTGTAAGACTAGACTTAGATTACAAAGGACTATGTCTTCTGTCCTGGGTTCTCTCTTTTGAATTACTTACTTTGGGGCAGACAAGTTGCCACGTCATGAGGACACTCAGGTGGTCTATGGAAAAGCTCACCTGAGGGAAAGGAAGTTTTCAGTCAACAGCCAGCAAGGAACTAAAGCCTTCCAACAACCCCATGAGTGGGTTTAGAAGCAAATACTACTAGTTAAGCCTGGGGATGACTGCTTGACAGCAACCTCATGAGAAGGCTGGAGCCAGAACTACCCTGTTAAGCTACTCTTAGATTTCTGAGCCACAGAAACTATAAGATAACAAATGTTTACTGTTTTTAAATTACTAAGTTTTCAGGTAATTTGTTACACAGCATTAGACAACTAATATACTTTTCTTAGCTCCTGGGAGATCTCTGTTTCATTTAATGCCCCATAAGCTTCATTTCAAAAAGCATCCACTTCTCTCAACAAATTGGAATATGCTTTTGTTTCTTCTGGTTGAAAGGACCAGACCTGAACCCATGCCACTATACTCAATCCTTGGGGATAACACTCCCTGGATCCCAGACAACTCACCTTAATTCCCAACCTTGTTTTCATCCCATCTGTTCTGCTCAAGTAATTGGCTAGATTCATATTCTACTTTGTATCTGCGTCCACTAGGTTCCAGGCCATTTGCGTAAATTTAAGCTAGTGGCAGGCTACGCACTTGACTCTTACTCCCCTGAACTGACTGTCCAGACACTCCCCTGGCCACCTGGGATGCAATGCTTACCTAACCTTCCACTCTTATTTTTGAATCTCACAGGACTAATTTCAAACATGTCACCCTTTCCACCATTGTCAAAGTCTCAGCCTTAAAGTACACTTAAACTTTGGTTCTCCACATTGACGTTAAGCCTGCCTTATAGCAAGAACTGATCATGCTTTGTCCAATGGTGAATATGCCACTAAAATTCACGGGCATATTCACCATTGGACAAATCACTAGTAGCACTTGCTATAAGGCAGGCTTTGTGCTGGTTGTTGTGGATACAGAGATGACATAAGACACAACCCTACTCATCAAGAAATTTTCAGTCTAGTTAGGGAAACAGGTATATAAGTAAATAATAATTTAATGTAGAGATATGTGCGTAGAGATATGTGCACAGTGATAAGAGGATACAAAGCAGGTAGCAATTAACTCTGCCTAGAGGGGTCAATGAAAACTTCCATAGAGGTGGTGACATTAGGAGGGTTCAGGAAAACTAACAAAGAACCCTCTAATTAAAGAGTAGAAGAAGGGTGCCAGGCAAAGGGAGAAAACTTTTGCATTAAATGAAAATAGAAAACTCCTTAGAGTTTACAATGGTTACTCAGAAAGTAGCCGTTTCATACACGAATTACTTTGACCAAGTAATTCTAAGAAATTATGTTATAGATACTCTCAACCTAACCAGAAATTTATCTTTTTGCTTGTTTGTTTTGTTTTGTTTGAGACAGAGTCTCACTCTGTCGTCCAGGCTGGAATGCCGTGGTATGATCTTGGCTCACTGCAACCTGTGTCTTACAAGTTCAAGTAATTCTTATGCCTCAGCTTCCCAAGTAGCTGGAATTACAGGCATGTGCCACCATACCTGGCTAATTTTTTTGTATTTTTAGTAAAGATGGGGTTTCGCCATGTTGCCCAGGCTGGTCTCAAACTCCTGAGCTCAGGTGATCTGCCTGCCTTGGCCTCCCAAAGTGCTGGCATTACAGGCGTGAGCCACCACGCCCGGCCTAGAAATTTATCTTATGGATAAATTTACATGAAGACAAAATGTACACGAAGACATAAATACATAGATATCATTGCAACTTGTTTTCAGTAGAGAAAGGAAAGACACAATCGAAATCCCCATTATTAGTGGATTGGTAGAAACAGATTATAAAACATTCATACAATGGAATTTAGGCAATCGCTGATAAAATAAGGCAACTCCCTAGGTATAGCTGTAAAATATATTAAATGAACAAATAAGGTACAGAGCAGCCTATGTAGCACACTACCATGTGTGAGTGTGTGTGCGTGTTGGCATTTCTGCTTATTCATTTATTCCACAAATATTATTTGAGCTCCTTTTACATGCCCAGCACTATTCTGGAAGCTGGAGGTATGGTACTGAACAAGAAAAAAAATGTAGGACATGGAGCTTACATTTCAGTACATTCTATATGCATAGACTATCTTTGCAATGACAAAAAGAATCAGGTAGCAATTACTTCCTGGGACAGGTACAGCACGAGGTTGAGGGTCCAGAGCGTGATACTTCACTTTCCCTCTGTTTATCTTTTGTTACTATTTGTTACTATGCTCAAGAATTTTCTAGCCCCCCTAACTTTTAATTAGAAAAACACAATAGCCATTTCATGTCATTAAACCTCTTGTACTAAGACAGATTTAATGCTCCTTCGAAGCACACTCATTCAATCTTTTCTATATAGATAAACTCATGCCAAGAAATGATCCTGGAAATATATTTCAGACTGATGGTTCCTGGTCTGAGTTTATCTCAAGACTAGAGAAGGGTCAACTGTAATCAAAGTGTGTGATTTTTAAGAAGAAATTTCATCCTAAAGCCACAGAGAGAAATAAATTGATTTTTGTGATGAGCTCTGAGTTGGTTACTAACATAGAGTCCCTCACGTGAAAGAAATAACAGAGTTGGACATGATTAGTATCATTCTAGTACATTGCCACAACAGAACTTTACAAATGATTCCCAGCAACGAGTCAGAATGTGCCAAGATTCCAGTAGCAGCCCTAATGACTGGGTTTTGTGATGGCTGAGGGTGTGTGGGGAGGAGCACTTGCTGAAATATTAGACATCATGTTTTCATCCGAGTCCTATGAGAACACCCGTGCTCCCTCCTCCAACTGATTAGCCTACTGACAATATATTACCTTCGTCTCCAACCAACATAATTCACTAATAACATTGCAGATCGAGAACTAAGTTTAGGCATGTGTTCGGATTAGGTGTGATCTGTGATGACGAAGGCTCCAAACCAAGCACAAATCACAGGGAGAGATTTATGCAGGCAAGGATGCTCATTGTGATTATTTATCACAGTGACATCATTTTGGTTGGGGGTAGGGAAAGGGGAAATGAGAATCTTGTAAACCAAGCCTCTGGACACAGGGAACTGGTTCCAGCCGTCACAGAGGCAAGCACTGTCTGAGTGGCTCCCCTGTCCTTGTCAGGGTTCTCCTGACATCCTACATCATCCTGGCTGGCCCTGTCAGATATCTGTTTTAAACAGAGGCTGCCATTCAGACCTAGTCAGATGAGAGTCTTGTGATACCTATCCATGTCCCTCCAGAGCAAAATGAGGTCACTAAGTCCGTGGGAGTGTCACCTGTGTGCTTGGAGGCAACAATCCGACCTAAGATTCCAGAATTTGAGCCTTTATCTGCCAGACTCCATTGAAACTCTCTCTGAGTTATACCGACTTCAATGTCTCTTTTTGTTCTTTTTTTACTGAGTTTTATGGGCAACGGATTCCCCTCCCTGTTGGATACGAGGTGTTGTGGCCTCTCTGGGCCAAAAACCACTCTTGGCCCAGAAGGCTCATATTTGGCTTTCAGACAAGCCTGGCAGACACCACCAAGAAGTTGGCTCAGGGCCTGCTCTACAGACTTTTTAAAGCAATGGGAGCAAAACAAGGAGACCTTACAATGCAACAGCTAAACATTGCAAGTTCACTTCACCTCATTCAAATGATGGGAGACATATTCCAGTCAATGTTAACTGCACACATCCATGTGTCATGTACATACTGTAAGGGTCTGCAGCATTCTGGAATCCTGGATGTCTTCCCTGGATTTCACAAAGTGTCTGAAGCCTCCATAGATGCTCCTTCATGATAAGATGAACCTCAGTCTGGGAGAGGAGAGACTCGTCGGGCTCAAGCGAGTCAGTCAGTACTGACAGCACAATCAGACCTAGGCTCTGTGTCAGGCACTCTGGGATGAGGCCGGCACAGGCATAAGGATGTGCACTTGAGACTCCTCCTTGCCTGTGCACTCCTGGAGGGTGTATAGGCATGAGACTCCTCACAATAAGCCTGCCTGACTAGGATATGGAAAATATCACTATTGCTCTTTTATCCAGGGAATCCCAGTTGGGGCAAAAGTAATTGCGGTTTTGCCATTACTTTTGCAACCGCAATTACTTTTGCAACAACTTAATACATACCATAAAAGCTAAGAAGCAGAGAGCAATGACTTAGTCAAAGCTGCAGAGCTAGAAACTCACAGAGGCGAGATTTGAACTTGCTCTCATGGCCCCAGAGGACCTGCTTATCCCAGTGGCCTTCCTGATTCTAGTGTTGGTAGAGCCGTTGAGTGTGTTTCTTGTACATAGCGGTGTGTGAGCAACTACACTTGTAGTTGTGCAATTGTAGCAGCTTGTGCAATTACACTCACAAACCCAGGTGCTGAATCTTTCATTTCCCCCAAAGTCACAGATCAACTCACCGGCTTTACTCTACCCAAAACATCCCAGGGAAGAAAATAAGGAGAATTCAGAAAACAGGGATTCAAAATAACTAATGAACGGAAAAGTTACGGGAGCTAGGATGATTTCACTTTGAAATGGAGAAGGTTGCAATCATATGATAAATAATGTTCAATTAAATAAAGTGTCAAGACATATCTCACCCAAAAGTGAGAGACGCCAAAAGGTCCCTCCGGTCCAAATTTCTTCCTTGAAGGATCTGCTACCAATGCTCCAAATTCCATTTTCTGGAGCCCACGATTGACATTCATTTGTGATACCTTATGAATCTTTAATACCTTGTCACAGATTCAAATCCACCACTCACAGATAGAATCGTGGCCCTAGAGAGTAAGGCCATGTGGAAAGAGGAGGCTGAGTAGATTCACTTTAGACAGAGGAAGGCAACAAGGCCTAGGGATGGAGAGCAGCTGAGAGTGAGCAGGTGGGCAGCAGGGGTGGACAGGCCAACGGCAGTTGTGGCAGTAGCAAGGTGGTGGTGATGTCTGTCAGTGGTGGCAGGACAAGGGAATTAGGTCACCGGGGCCAACACAGATCCTGTAGCACGTGGATGCTGCATATGTGGAGTGTAAGAAGACTATTCTGATGCAACTTTGTGCATTAATTTGACCGCACTCATTTTAACATACTTAAGAAAAATCATTGCCAGTAGAACAAGGCTGCTGTTTTACAGATATTAGTGCTTTAAAACAAGGGTAGGTTTTTAAAAAAGTGATTTGGTGAAGAAGAATTTCTTTATTGCCACTGAACTGTACACTTAAAAATGGTAAAGATGGTACATTACATATGTATACTTACCTCAATATAAAAACAAATAAAATCAATTTGATGGAAAAATGCCAAGTTAAGTCACAAGGGGTCCTCAGACATGACAAACATTGGGAAGGTGGCATCCAAATGATGGAAGTTTTGAAAACCCTTATTTAGAGCCTCATATTTTCTCAGCCAACATTGATTGAGCTCCTGCTTTGTGTCAAGCACCAAGTCCCATACAGGGGTGCCCACCCCCTAGTTTACAGTCTCAGGGTAGTGAGACCAGTAAATCATTACAAAAGAACATCCCATGGCCACTGTAGACACAAGGGGCAAGGACCCACCAGGCCCAGAGGACACAGGGAAGCTGCCTAGAAGAGGAACTGTGGCATGAGTCTAGGACTTGGACACCAGGGTGGAGGATGGTGTTCCAAGCAGAGGATGCCCGCATCAAGCCTCAGGAGCACCTAAAAACCAGCTCTTCCTTATAGCCTCCCATGTCGCTATGAGCCACTGATTTTGAGGAGTGTGTTTGAAGGGCACGGTAGATGGGCAGGAAAGCAAACGTACAAATTTACCTGCCCGCCAAGGGGACCAGGTCCAGCAGACAGTTAAGGCCCACAGACTCTCTCAGTTGGTCCGATTTTAAGCCCCCACATAGCTCCAGCCCTCAAACCTGGGCTGTGACAGTCCCCAGGTACCCTGAGTGCTGACCTTTAGATGTCCTGACCCCTGCCTTCCCAGTGTTCAGTGACTTTTCTAGAATCACCAATTCCAACATTCCCAACGTCCCCCGAGCCTACTTCTAGATTGCTTTAATGTTTGATTACAACACAGTTTTTTGTCCTTGACCTTGGACTGTATCAAAAATTTGATAACCCTCCCTCTTGTAGCTTAAAAGTCAGGGTCAAATTCCCTCCCTTAGCACTTCCTAAAAGTGGTGTGCAGCTGACCCACAAAATAACCCACTCTGGATAGAACAGCTGGTGGTTGATTTTCCTTTTCCAAAACCAATGCTCTTCATTCCAGAAACCCTGGAGAACTTGCACAATTAAAAAGTGCAATTAATTAGAATACTTAAAATCCACCAGCAGCTACATTCAAAACAGCAGCCACATGTAAAGCAGCCACCGCCTCTGATGCTGCTGCTGCCTCTGACTAGTCCACAGGGCACTGCCAGCTTAAACTGATAGACCCCGACAGCACCCAGGAGGCCACTAAAGGACCATGTGCAGCCTTGAGGTGCTGGAGGAAACACCAGGCTGTTATGGGCTGACTCATTTGGCAATGATGTAATTGGATACCTTTAATGAGCACCCAAATAAACTTTTAAAAATTTTTACAATCACGTCTTTCTTACCACTTAAACACCACTAACGATGTGTTTATTGTAAACTTTTTAAAAATTTTACAATCATGCCTTTCTTACCACTGGTTTTCGGGATTTTTCCACCTTTAAAAAAGGAAAAAAGAAAAATAATCATATGATAAAAATATTAAAAAGCTTATTTATGGACCTTTGCATCTCTTTTGCTCTTTGGTAGAAGAAAAAAAGGGGTGGGGGCCTCAAACAGTACCTGGTATGTAGTAAGTACTCAGTAAACACTAATGTCATTAGGTTATGTACCCGAAGAATGAGAAAATAGATTCGCTCCAAAGCTGAGATGAATATTTCTCTAAAGACATTCGCAGGAGGCATCTGAACGATGACATTGATAATGTCTATCATAGCATTTTGTAAAGATGATAATCATCTTTGCTTCACCTTCTTCACTTCTTAGAGGGTTTTCATTTATATTTTCTATTCCACAACCATATGGTTGAGGGCATGAGGTAATATTATTTCCATTTCACAGATGAAGAAACTAAGACCTAGAGGACAGGATGCATCATGGTCTTATAGCTGGGTAAGGCAGGAGCCCGGCTCTCTGTTGGCTCCTCCCTTGCACTTTACCTCCATTAACAATTGTGCCCCTGGTTCTCAACTGCAACACTCCACACTGGTTTCCTAAATGTGAGCTACCAGGAAGAAACAAATTTGAAAAAAAAATTATCCTGAATCTTGTATCTAAAAAAAATCTTTTTGAGACAAAGTCTCACTCTGTCACCCAGGATGGAGTGCAGTGGTATGATCTCAACTTACTGCAACCTCGGCCTCCCAGGTTCAGGCGATTCTCCTCCCACAGCCTCCCAAGTAGCTGGAATTGCAGGTACCTGTCATCACATCTGGCTAATTTTTCTATTTTCAGTAGAGACAGGGTTTCACCACGTTGGCCAGGCTGGTCTCGAACTCCTGACCTCAACTGATCTGCCTGCCTTGGCCTGGCAAAGTACTGGGATTATAGGTGTGAGCCACCACACCTGGCCAAGAAAATCTATTTTATCAAGAGTCACTGAGCACTCAACCAACTCTTCAATCCTGAGCAAGTACTTTTATGTATGAGGCATCATGCTTTTAAAAAGAGAGGGTTAGGAGGGAAAAACAAAACCCGACTGAGATTTCCTCAATGGTGAGCAAAAAATACTCCTAATTCTAAAAGTAAATTGGCCTCCTCAAGACAAGACAGTTTTTACCCTAAAGTTAGAATCTGCTCTGGAAACTTCATAATTTCAGCAGGACATCTCCTCCCATCTGCTCTTCCTTTCATGGCTGCATCTTAAAGAAGTGCCAATTTTCTCCCGACACACAGTTTCCCCAAAATGCCATCCACCCAGCCTTCATCAAATGTGCCTCTCTCCTCCATTTTCCCAAACGTGAAATTCATTCATCCTCTGCCATTTTTCATGTTTCCTTTTAATCAGGTGAAAATGCAGCCTACTAGCAACAGGTACACTCCATACTTTACCCTAAATTAAGTGACATATACTTCTGTATATCTTACCACATTTTCCTTGTAGAGGGTGATGTTTTATCTCATTAGAGTGTAAATTCTCAAGGGCAGAAATCAGAGATTCATCTTTTCTTCAATGACTTTCTCATTTCTCTGCCCCAAAATATCTAATTCATTTGGAGATACCATTGATTCTCTCTCTTCCTCTCCTCATACTCTCTCATTGTAGTTATTTTCTCATCTAGAAACAACTTTATCTGTCAGTTGTCAAGATAACAATTCAATAGGCCATTCCCACATATTGAATGAAAACAATGTAATAAAAAAGTACTAATAGTTTAATGATACTTTATGTTTTTTCAATTACTTTTGCAATTATGATCTTCTGTTTCACAAATTCCAGGGGCTGTTTCTGACCCAATTCCCTATATCCAAAAGGGAAACCATAAAGGCATGTGACTTTAATTGCTTAATCCATTCCAGTTATTTAGGTATTACTCTAATCCATACCATTTTGTTGGTATCACTTACTGACCATTTTAAAAAATAAGTTCAAAGTTCCACTTGCCCAAGTAGCAACATTATATTTCAGGATTAGAAGGTGAGGGGGAGGGAGAGGGACGAAAAAAAAAATGGTCGCTTCTTTATTAAGAGTACTAATGCAGTTTCAGAGGAATTTTACCAATTTTTTCTGCTTGCTGGCTAATCATCTTACTGGGAATTTTAAAAACGCAGAAAAGGTTTAAATTGTTCCATCCACCAACTGTTTCTAAAAGCTCTTAATTTAATCCTGGGAGGTACCTTTTCACACCAAGTAATCCTGCTGAGAAACTTCTTTGTATATTTTGTGAGCTGCTCTCATTCTTATAAATCGACGATGAATCTAAAACTATGGATACAGCGCTATCTAGCGGTAGGAATGGGTAGACCAGGAGCCTTGAAGCAAGTTGCTCCCAGTTGAATTTTGAGACCTGTCCTGTTTCCTTGCAGCTTAGCCAGGAAGCAAAAAGTAAGCCTCATTGTTCTCTTACATTGAAGTATACCACATTGTTAGAACATCTAATGATTGGCAAATTTTAATGACAAGAGCTTCTTTTATCTGTCCGCCCCCCATTAAGTTGGCCTCTCCAATTATACAGATGAGCCTTAAAGGTATAGGTTGAGTTGGTCAGGAAAAGGCAAATAAGAATTGAAGAGGAGAAACTAGACCTTCCCAATGAGATATGGTAAGTTTGTGAACAGAAAACAATTTATGACCCAAAAAGTGGTGCTCACCATATTCAGTATTTAGTACACATGGATTTTAAAGTGGTGGTGATGATGGTGATGATGATGATGATGATGTGATAATGGTGATGATGGTAATGACGGTGATAATAATGGTGGTGATAATGATGGTGATGGTGATAATGACGGTAACAATGTGTTTATTGTGATGTTGGTAACGATAGTGATGGTGATGGTGGTGATGATGATGGTGGCAATGTATTAATGGTGATGGTGTTAATGATGGTGACAATGTGTTAATAGTGATGGTGGTGATAATGGTGATGGTGATGATAATGATGGTGACTGTGTTGACAGTGATGGTAATCATGGTAATGATAATGACGGTGATAGTGGTAATGATGATGTTGGTGATGATGGTGACAATGTGTTAATAGTGATGGTGGTAATGATGGTAATGGTGATGGTGGTGATAATGGTGATGGTGATGATAATGATGGTGACTATGTGTTGACAGTGATGGTGGTAATCATAGTAATGATAATGACGGTGATGGTGGTAATGATGGTGATGGTGATGATGGTGACAATGTGTTAATAGTGATGGTGGTAATGATAATGATGGTGATGGTGATAATGATGGTGATGATGTATTAATGATGATGTGATAATGGTGATGGTGGTAATGATGCTGATGATGATGGTGATGGTAGTGATGATGATGATGAGAGTTGACATTCACAGAGTGCTTATGCTACAAGTTCTATGCACCCACAATAACTTATTAAACCACCCCAAAGCCACCTGTAACTTCCAATTTGCTGTTGAGGAAACTGAGGCAGAGAACAGCTAAGTAATTTTCCCTGGATCACATAGTTCATCATAAGGAGATGCCAGATGTGAACCAAGGCAATTCAAATCCAGAGCAAGTGCCCTTAATAATGATGTACAAAATAGTACTAATTTTTAAATTTAGAAAAGCAACTTTACTTCCAGAAGTAGTATCCCATCTCCAAAGTCAGAACAGACCAGAGCAGCACAGCAACATCCAAGAGCCCATGGTCCACCTTTGCAGATCTTATTCTGTTTGGGCTGTTTGGTCTTCATTTCTCATTTATCCACATACACACATGCTGACACACATGCACACAGACAATCCTGCTGTACCATGACTAACAGGCAATATGTTTGTGTTCCCCAAAGACAGAACAGCTTTGTTGTCAGAAGCTTTGTGGGCTAATGCTACTGGAGCTGGAAGAGGCCTTGAAGACAACTTGGGTACAGTTTTCTCTCTGTGTTTCAGAAGACAAAACAAAACTAAGAGATATAGCCATTTTTGCAAAATCAAATTTATTAAAGACTTGAGGATTATCAACCTAAAAATAATCATGACAGTCATTTTAAGGGGAGAGGCACAAAGATGATCACATTCCAATCAAGTCCATCAAGAGGAATGTGGTCTAGTAGGGCAGAAGAGAGGTGATCAAATAACTCTAATGTCATAGAGGACTATGATGATAATAACAATTACCAGTATTGAATGTTCTCTTTATGCCAAGCATGTTCGTATATCACAGCATTTGTGTGTGCAAAAACTCTGAGAAATTGATATGATTATCTGACTCATTTTATAGACGAGAGGTTAAGTTTCTTCCATCCATCTATCTCTGTATAACAAAAGGCAGAAGTAAGATTTTTAAGCGAGTTATTTTGGATAGCAAGGCCAAGGGCTTCAAATCTATGAGAAAAGTACAGATTATTATCCAATACAAAGAGAAAACTAAGTCTGAGAGATCATGGAAGGCTTTGTGAGGATGCATGCATGAGCTGGGTCATTAAAGATAAATAAGATAGTAAGATTTCAGCCAGTAAATGAGGTCAGAAGGGCACTCCAGGCAGAGGAAGAAGAATGAATTAGTTTATTGTGTTTGCTGTAACAAATAACCAGATAGTGATGTCTTTTAAAGAAAAAGAGAAATTTATATTCTTATAGTTCTGGAGGCCGAGAGTCTAAAAACCAGGTGCTGGCAGGGTCCTGCTCTTTCTAGAGGCTCTAACAGAGAATCTGTCCTCTCCTCTTCCAGCTTCTGGGAGCTGTCAGCATTCCTTGACTTGTGGTCACACCACTCCAGTCTCTACCACATTGCCTCCTCCTCTTGTTCTGTCAAATCTCCCTATAGTTCACTTCTACAAAGATGCTTCTTATTGAATTTAGGGCCCACCCAATAATACAAAATGATCTTCTTGTCTCAAGTTCCTTTTGGATAGCAAGGAACTGGCTATAAGATCTGTAAAGTCCCTTTTTCAAAGTAAGGTAGCATTCACAGGTTGCAGAAAACAAGATGTGGTCATATCTTTGTGGGGGCACCATTCAGCCCACTATACATGAACAAAGGCAAGGGGAGCAAGAAAGCACATGACAAGTCTTGAGAACCAAAAGCAATCTGATTAGGCTTCTGTAGATGAAGTGTAAAGCTGCAAAGGTTGGATGTGGTCAGGTTGTGAGAACCTTCCATGCTGTGCTGAGGAGGGTACACCTTGCTCTATGAAAGGGAAACAACTGAAGACTTTTAGGCTGATGAGTGACATATTCACAATTATGCCTAAAGCATAATCAAAGAGAATCTTGGAGTTAGTGGGGCCTCTAAAACATGTACATTGGACACTAACACTAATAAGGAAAACTAAGATGAGAAATAGAATACTTACAGGGTGTCAGAGTATGTTATTATAAAATACTTATTAACTAAAAAGGGAAAACAAATGATTTTATTTCAGGAAAACCTGGAAGTTCCCACTTCATCCAAGTGACCAAAGTTAACCTCGCCACCTCCAGGACATAGCCATGGCGTGCCTCCTCACCTGATGCACTGAGGAGAACACAACATCACTTCTATGGCTGCCTGAAGTTTACATTACAAAAATGTAAAACCCAAGTCTAATCATATGGAAAGGATGAAAACAAACTGAAAGACAGTCTATAAAATAAAGCCCCGTAAGTCTCAAATTGTCAAGATAATGAAAGTCAAGGAAAAATGGAATAAATGTCCCATGTAAAATGAGATCAAAGAAATACGATAACAAAATGCAAAGTGTGATCCTGGATTGGATCCTACATGAGAAACAACCTTTTTTTTTTCCATTTGCTCAAAGGACCCTTGGGAAACATAGATGAGGAAAATTAGACCTATTACGTTGGTGCAAAAGTAATTGCAGTTTTTTGCCATTAAAAGTGATGGCAAAAGTAATAGAATACTTACCCAAAGACAAGTGAAGACATGGACACAGATAACTCGCTTCCCCAGTCCATGAACTTTCCAGTTTATCATACGGTCACTCAATAGCTGTAAGTTTTATTTCTAGTTTTTAAAATTATTTCTATATTATCATCAGCTCTGAAGCAATAAGATGCCCTTAAGTTATGACTCTACCTCTGGTCTCAAGACTTCTGAGGCCCATGGAAAATTCTGCGCTGCTAAACATAGCCATTAAATGACAAAACATCATGGAGTGAAACCCAGCAAGTTGGATGAATTTTCCATTTCTGTTCAAATCCATTGTCTAATGATGTTTCAAAAATGAAAACGCAGGCGATCAGTGGTTGCACTGTGGCAGTATCAGTTCTGGCAGAAAGGTTTATATTTTTGGATTTAAAAGTATTTCAAAGGGCACTGAATGTTTCAAGAACTCTGGGAAACAGGGGAAGAAGTTCTGGGTAACAAATGTCTATTCAGGAACTGAGTATAAAGCACTGATGGATAGCTTAGGTTTGGTGCCCAGTAAAGATAAAGGAATAAAAGAAAACCTTTAGCTTGCATTAGGCTTTATGGAGGGCAGCTAAAACTTAATTGAAACAGTGAGCTATAGTAAAAGATGTATATTATATAATAAAAGCTTAATGAATAGGCGTTACCATTGAGAAACAAAAAGTAAGTAACTTTTCGTACTGACAGACCTACTGAGTTTCAAATCTTTTTATTTTCCTGCAAGATGAGAATGTATGTTTGATTCAGTGTTGCTTCTTGTTTTTAAGTGGGGGCCCAACATTTTTATTAAATATCAGTGCCTCTGCCCCCGTCATGCATTCACAATTTCCAATATTGAAATGTCCTCAACTGCTTGACATTTCATTTCACTCCCTTTCTTAATGAATTATTTTCCACTTAACAAAAGTACTTTGCCACTTGTTAAAATACCAGATATGTATTGCCAAATATGGTTCTGCTGAACATTTTCATCTTTGACCAAAAAGATGAGAATAAAAAACAGATTCATTGAACACAGGGAAATAGTAAATGCAGTGAGAATATCTTAAGTGCTTAACATAAAATCGGTCCTGCAAAATAAGCTGTGGTTTATAAGAAGTCACTTTATATAACACATGAAATGCAGGAAAACTAAAACAATGTATAGTAAAGGTTACTGTGTGGTCAAAATGAAACTAAGATAAATATTGAGTAACAATATTAGCAAGAACTGTGTGCCCATAGCACAATTCTAAGAAACAAATATATATTACTATGCATATACTAATTTATACATATTTTTATATATTTTATATGTATACATAAACTAACAATCTTCACACTTTTTGAGGCAAAATTCTTTTTTATTAGTATATGGGCATATACTAATATTATACCCATTTTACAGATAGAGAAACTGAGGCACAGAGAAGCTGAGTAACTCTCCCGCACTCCTACAAATAGTGTATCAGAGCTGGGATTTAAATCCAAGCAGTCTGGCTCCAGGGTCCACACTTCTAATCACTTTTAATCGGTCAGTAAATATTCCATGAGTACTTCATAAGTACTATGTTTTCTGTACTTCCTAGACCATATTAGTCAGTTTTTACTGTGGTCAGATAACCCCCAATTCCTAGTGGTTTACTGCAATAAATGTTTATTTCTTGCCCACATTACATAAGGGCTGTGAGTTGACCACGCCTCTGATCAGTCCTTCTGGGTGCAGCTTGGCTCACCACAGCCCAGCAACAGCTGTCTTCTTGTAGAACCAGTATCCTTCGTCCAGGAGCTCCTCTCTGGGATTTGCAGTGGGAAGGAATTCGAGAGTAGCAAAGATAAGCTGAGCAGAACACGCATTTATGGCCTCTGCTTGAACACATCAAATGTTTATCACCTCTCATTAGCTGAAGCAAGTCACATGGCCAAGCCCAAAGTCAACTGGGGAGGCTGTCTAGGTTTCCCATGGGTACATAGGCTAGTCACTCAGAGGGAGTGAATGGTAAGGAACAATAATCCAATAGTTCAAAGTTTCTTCACCCTGCACAGGTGATCTCAAAATTAAATTAAGAAAATAAGACTAGTATAAAAATAACTAGAGAATCATTATCAGATACAGGCCATCTTCACTTTGCATGGTACCATGTTAAGTGAAACTTATGCACACAGGAATTGAGTCCTTGCTTTTCAAGATTCTGCGGTAACTGAGATTTGATCCTGCAGTGCCGTGTAAAGCAAGGATGGCTTTATATAATAAAAATAATAATAATGCTTAATGATAAATGCTCAACTGTGAGATAGGGCCTTTAGTACAAGTTCTTCTCAGGGTATTTAAAACGAAATTAGAACCCTGCCTGTGAGGCCCTACACAACTGGCCTTTGCCCACCTCAGCCCTCATCCTCAACTCTTCCCCTTTTCACTACACTCCAGCCCCAGGGACTTTGTGCCAAGTTCGTTCCTGCCCAGAACCTTTGCACATGCCATTCTATCTGCCTAGAGTCATTTCCTCCAGATTTTCCAGAAGACTTTCTCCTTCTAGGCATTGAAGCCTCAAGGGCAAGCAGACCTCTTCAGAAAGAACTTCCCTGACCAGTCACCCTAAATTAGCTCATCACCACTCCTCCACTTCAGGTCCACTCTCCTGATTTGTTTTCTAAACAGGTCTTATCACTCTTTGAGACTCTTTTATCAATACATGTGTTTACATATGGTTTATAATCGTTTGTCTCTTCCACAAGAATGTAAGCTCCAAAGAGCAAGAAACTTGTGTGACTTATTCTGTCTTTACTGCTTAAGACATTTGACTGGCACATGTAGGATGTACAATAAATTTAACTAAATGAATGAATAAGTGTAAACAGAGGCCAGATCACCTAGGGACTGGCAGCCACAGTTTAGATTTTGTTCTAAATGCACTGGGAAGCACTGGTGCAATTTGATAGCTGTAAACAACCAGAATGGTAATTATTAAAAAGTCAAGAAACAACAGATGCTGTGAGGTTATGGAGAAATAGGAACGCTTTTACACTGTTGGTGGGGTATAAACTAGTTCAACCATTGCGGAAGACAGTGTGGCGATTCCTCAAGGATCTACAACCAGAAATACCATTTGACCCAGTAATCCCATTACTGGGTACATACCCAAAGGATTATAAATCACTCTACTATAAAGATACATGCACACGAATGTCTATTGCAGCATTATTCACAATAGCAAAGACTTGGAACCAACCCAAATGCCCATCAATGATAGACCAGATAAAGAAAATGTGGCACATATACACCATGGAATACTATGCAGCCATAAAAAACAATGAGTTCATGTCCTTTGCAGGGACATGGATGAAGCTGGAAACCATCATTCTCAGCAAACTAACACAGGAACAGAAAACCAAACGCTGCATGTTCTCACTCATAAGTGGGAGCTGAACAATGAGAACACATGGACACAGGGAGGGGAAAATCACACACTGGGGCCTGTCGGTGGGTGGGGGGTTAGGGGAGGGAGAGCATTGGGACAAATACTAAATGCATGTGGGGCTTAAAACCTAGATGACCAGTTGATAGGTGCAGCACATGTATGTATACCTATGCATGTTCTCCACATGTATCCCAGAACTTAAAAAAGAAAAAAAAAAGAAAAAAGAAATAAGTAAACAACTATGTGTGGGTTATCTAATTGTTTCTTCGGCTTTCTTAACCTGACTGTGTCATTGTGGGGCAAGGATCAGCATTCCAATCAACAAGTATCAACCCTGGCTACATTTTGAAATCAGATGAGGAGTGAGGGGAGAAATACTGCCATTCCAACTCCAGGAAATTCTGATGTAACAGGTCTAGGCTGAGGCCTGGACAGGAAAACTTTAAGAACTTCCCAGTGCTTCTCAAATCCAGCCGAAATTAAACTCTGCTGATCTCAATAGTACTGACAGTATAACAGAGGTTCGGAAAATGCATGTCGCCTTATTACGTGCTGTTGATTTGACATTGTCTCACACATAATAGGTACTCAGTCTACATGTGTTAACTGACTTCCTAGTAAATATTTGACGAATGAGTAAATTAATAATTGATTATTTAACTAAGGTATATAGGAGATTAGAGGCAGCAGAGGTCAGCATGGATTGGTTTAGATAGGCAGACAGTATAAGCTGAGCCTGAGGTCAATTTCTCATTGTTATAGAATGTTCTGGAATTCTGGAACATCTAGGCTGGAACAGACCATAGGGAGCATACAATTTAATGGCTCATAATATTTTCGTGCTCACAGATCCTTCAGGCTCACAGATCCTTCAGAATTTGATGAAAGTTTTGAACACTCATCCCCTCCCCTCTAACCAAAAAGAAAATCCATAGTTATATATTCAATTTGAGTAGGCTCAGAAGGCTCCTGGACAACGGTTTCCCAAGCTAAACTCCTAAAGTCCAGCTCAACATGCCCCTTGATAGGAAATGCCACTGATACCCGGAGACAGCAAGTGATTACTCAAAGCAGAAGCTGAGTCAGAAAGTAGCTGGGCTAGATCCTGGTCCTCTGCTGCTGAATGTAGTTACCCATCTTCCTTTACATACCCACTGAGGATACAGTCAAGAGGATGAATTCATAGCTAATTATTTTGTGTTTTCTGCTTTATTCCCTTGATTTCTTAAACCTCACACACCATAAAATTCCAAAGACTAATCTAATTCCACAGCTGGGTCGCTTCATTAAAAAGTGAAAATTGAAATTCTAGAATAACCAAGTCTTCCAAATCTGCCATGTTTTCATGCCAGCCTCTAAGAATAGAGTGGTGGGAAACAGCCTCATATAAATTAGAGAAACCCTGAAATGAGGTCCAGCCTGTGGTCAGCCCCCACTGCGGCCATCACAACTGGTTCACATTTGTGAACACACACAGCTGAGGGCAAAAGTTGAATTCCATCCTCCCAGATGTCAGGATGAGTATCACCAAAAACAGCTGTGGCAGTTAGCTGGGTAGCAGGTGGTTAGGACAATATGTGGACTCAGAAAGCAATGGAGACAGATGAGATTAAAGGATTCATGGATTTTAGGAGTAGGAAAATAAACTGTTGTCTGCCTACCTGGCTAGGTGCGAGCCTTCTAGACGCATAGCAGAGTGAACTACTTAAGAAGGGCTGCTTAATCTTGAAGAAGGCTTATTAACCACTTAAATGAAAGTCAGGCTCATTTTTACCATGAAAAGGACACTGCAGAGTAGGTTCCCTGTGCACTGGTTACCAGCCCACTCAAGTCCAGCGAGACAGAATATATTCATACACAGCAAGTTATATGAAGTGGGTTTAGTACTTGCAGCAAAGCATAAGACAAGCCTAGGAATCATTGTGTTGTGCTGGCCCCGCAAGGCTCAAGAAGGCCTCCAGGGCAGGCAGAGTCTCAATGCATGTGTCTCACTTGCACCACAGCTGAGTGCCCTTGAAATGCAGCCTGCCGTCCTGGACAAACCTCAGGGGAGACAGGACTCATTAGGCAAGTCTTTGAAGGTCATCCTGCTTCCCAGCAAGACAGAAACAAAGCTTGGGCTATCCTGGGAAGTTCCTCCCTAACTCAAGATGTTATATTCCCTAGGAGGAATAGAAACAGCCCACGCTCTTTCAGGCACTTCCCCCATCTCAGAATGCTACATTCCCAACTCATTCTACAGTTATTCTGGAGCAAGAAAGTAAGGAGATCTGGGTCAGTCCAAGACCACTTGGAGAACTGTCCTGCAGACACAGATGCAATGTTTGAAGGATACAGAAGTGAATTCTCTAGCATCTGTTTCTTTCTCCTCCTCTTCTCTTCTGCTGCTCTTCTAGGAGGTCCTACCTGTTACCAGCACCTCCTACAGAGATCAAGGAAAAGAAGGAAATCTGATTTAATTATTAGGTTGTCTGTGAGAGCCATGAGAAAGAATTTGTGCTTTCAACCAAATGGATGAAGAACCTCAGGTTTATCTGACGTGAGAATGTCAGATAAACGTGTCTTCTCCTAGTTACTAACATATGCAGATGTGTGTATGTGTATATATATTTCTGTAGATATCTATTGTAAATCACTATGTATGGCATTAAGATTCAAAATACAAAATCAAATGGTCAGACTTATGGTCCATATGGTCCATCTTGCCCAGGAAAGGGTCTGTAGAGCATTATGAAGGAACATGGCAGGTGCCATATTAGTAATTTTGTCTCCTGAATGTCCCTAACAACCCAGTTATGCCAGTAATTATCTATGATCTCCATTTACTATCTTCAACCCTATTTTTAAGTTTTTCAATTTATCATTTTCAACATGTGAGCCTTTTGAATAATTAGCGCCACAGATTTGTTGTCCTGTCTCACTTCCTTCATCATATGAAACTTGAGATTGGATTAATAGTACGCAGTACTCAATACGCTAGGGAAACTCAATATAACGTTAAGTACTTATAGCCACTCTGCAGGGTGGACACGTGTCTCAGCTTACGACTAAGTATACCCTTCATTTGAAATAGCTGAGTTCCTAAACACGGCACTTAGACAAAGTGGAAATTTGTCATGTTTTAAATATGAAAATTGTTTCTGCCAACTTGGTGACATATTTCCCTCCACCATGAGTATCAGAAGGTTATGCCAAGATTCAGGAAGAAGGGCAGGTGCAAGTAATGCATGGTCCAGTGGGAGAACAGCAAATGTGAATTACAACCAGACTTCACCTCTCAGATTCAAAGCCTTATCCCATCACTTGGTAAATGTACGGAGCTTTACTAAGAGATGTTAAATAATGCTGGTTGAGGCACCCAAGACCCTGACATTTCTAAGCTTTCATCAGTCCCCTACCACAGTCAGAGCCAACATTTCTCTACGGGACTAAGGCATCCCAGGCAAGTCCTTGGCTTTGTAAACACTAGCTAGGGATTTGGGGCCAAAGCTCAGCTTGATGTCTACCTGGTAGGCTGCCTATGCATGTGATCTGTGAGGAGGGAGCAGTTTGCCTAGATTAGAGGTGGGTCTTAGAAGCCTGCCCTATGCCTGCTTCCCTCTCAGCTCCAACCCAGTTCCTTACATCTTTGCAAGGGTAAGGTCATTGCACCAACTACATCAAAATGCATGAGGAAGAGAATTCCAAGAAAGCATTTGCCCCTCATGGTTTCATGTAGATTTCCTGTCTTCCTCCTTCTTCTAAAATACCTCCCCTTGAGAGATGGTCTCATATGCATCCCTAAGCATTGATTTTTGTCCTTAACCCGTATCAGAGACCCTCTCCATAATGAAGCTCCTGGAGCATGTAGCTCCTAGAAATGGGTAATCACCAACAGTGACACTCCATATAAAGATTTGCAGTAGGGACCTGAAAATAAATAAAATTTGCTTCCCCCTAAACATGGCTAGTAGTTATACTTTTAAACCAGCCTTCACAGATAAAACAATTGGAGGGGTTGAGGAGCTTCCTGAGAACTAATTGTTTTACAGGTTTAAAATTAGTTTCCAGAAGGCACAGCAGAAAGAAACAAATCAGCAAATTAGTCACAATCACAGATTTTTCAAATCCCACAAATTGACATCTAGCCTTCAGGCTGAGTATTCTACAAAAAAAGCAGCCATTCTTATAATCTTCTTTGCATAAAGAGTCTGATTCATCCATAAATAATAACAGGTGGGCATTTTCAGTCTCATTTTCTCATCCATTGGAGAGAGTTCCAAAACCTTCCTTTTACCAAAGTGTTTCTCCCTGATATTTATTTGATGTGAATGTAATAGACTAATTAATGTAGGCACCTCAAGGAGATCTCAAGGGCCGAAAATATCTGAAATGTCTGAGGCTCCTGCTGGCTGCCCTGCCTGATAAGGATGCTAAGAGCATGTTAGCGACAAGCATCATTAGACATTCCTCACTTCGCATCATTTTCATTCAGGCAGATGCAGAGGACCTTTCAGAAGGACAGACCACTGATTCCCTGTAATTTAAAGAAGAGAGCCACATTATACAGGTCTCTCATTTGAATTATATAAGACTCAGAGATAAGCATTTTCTCTCTGAGATAAGAGTAGAGGCCCATAATAGCTATAGAAGTATTTTCATGAAAGTGTTCTCATTTGCACACTTAGCAGCTGCTAGGAAAAACATGAGCAGCCATCTGGGGTCTAAAGTGAGCCAGACTCCCAAGCTTAAAGGACAGACTTGAAGGCAGAGCCACTGGGAAGGCTGGCCACTTATTAGACACTGATATTAGTTATGCTGTTAATCTCCAGTCTTAGACCTATTGGTTCCAGGATCCTGCTGAAACCCAAATGAAGCAGGATGGGAACATTCTTAAGAACGCAATCCAAAAGGAAAAGTCACAAATGTGAGTCATTTAGGGTGACAACTTTTTCCTACTTGAAAACCAGAGCAGCTAGCAGAAAGTAAATTATTTAGAAATGACATCAGATGTGTGAGGCCATCCAACCCAGGAGAAAAGTGAGGCCATCCTTCCTCACTTGTGCACCAGCCAGGACTTCAGTGTGTCTCCTGAGCACTCGAGTACAGAGTTCCAGAGACAGTCTGAGGGCTGGTACCCAGCATCACAGCACCATAGTTATGGAGAGGCCAAGTTATCCCCTTTCCTTTTCTTCCTTTTTTTCCTGTCTGCCCTCTAGGAGGAAAAGAAACAGAGTCGACCCCTGACAAAATATAAAGAACAAATGTGGGTACTGAAGGTGAGAAGAGCCTGCCAAAATATTGGCTAGGAGGCACCAATCAGAGATAGGTCCCCCGGAAATAATATGAAATAGGCAAAGAGCAAGGAGAACTGGGGCATGGAGAGGAACTGAGTCCATGTACAGTATGGACGAACACAAAGTGGGGAAGCCAAAGTCAGTCTTGTGCCAGGGGTAAGAGCAAGCAGGAACCCAAGAGCTTGGAGTCCAAACTAGAAATAACAGAAATAGATGCAAGAAACAACATGAGCAGAGGCAGAGAGAGACCTAGGCAATCAGAGACACAGCAGGGAGGGCCAAGCCCCGTGTTCATGGATACCTCATGCTGCTGTTCCCATACAGCATGTGGGAAGATAATACAAGACAAATTTGGGTGACTATATAGAAACATCTAAAATTCCTAAACAATATGAGTGGAAAAGGTTGGGATTAAAAAGAAGTAGTTTTTCATTAGTCTGAACATTCATTCAACAGCTAAGCATTTTATGTTTTTACAAGGTTCTACAACATTAATTATCCTATTTGATTCTTATAAACAAGGGTGTATGTGAGAAGACAATCGTAATGGTTAATTTATGTGTCTACTTTCCTGGGTCACAAGTCACCCAGATATTTGGTCAAACGTGTTTCTGTGAGGGTGTTTTTGCACAAGTAAAGGGATTGGCTTCCTAGTGTAGGGGGGCCTTATCCCATCAGTTGAAGGCATAAATAGTAAGTACAAAAGGCCAACCCTCCCCCTGATAAGAGGGAATTTCTCCTATCTGACTGTTTTCATACTGGGATGTTGGTTTTTTTCCTTCTTCAGACTTGAACTGAAGAATTGGCTTCCTGGATGAGCTTAGGATAAGATCATGGATAGGAGCTGGGTGTAGTGGCTCATATCTGTAATCCCAACATTTTGGGAGGCCGAGGTGGGTGGATCACCTGAGGTTAGGAATTTGAGACCAGCCTGACCAACATGGCGAAACCCTGTCTCTATTGAAAATACAAAATTAACTGGGCATGGTGGTGGGCACTTGTAATCCCAGCTACTTGGGAGGCTGAGGCAGGAGAATCACTTGAACTCATTGAACTCAGGAGGCAGAGGTTGCAGTGAACCAAGATCGTGCCATTGCACTCCAGCCTAGGCAACAAGATCAAAACTGTCTCAAAAAAAAAAACAGTCATACCTTTATTTTTTACTTAATAGACTTTACTTTGTAAAATAGCTTTAGATTTGCACAGAAATTAAACAGATAACACAAAGAGTTCCCATATACACCGCTACAAACTGTTTCCCCTATCATTAACATTTTACATTAGTATGATGCATTTGCTAAAAGTACTGAACCAATAACGATATATTATTATTAACTAAAACTTCATACTTTATTCAGATTTTCTTAGTTTTTACCTAACTTCCTTTTTTGATTCCCAGAACTCATTGAGGATATCACATTACATTTTATCGTTGTGTCTCCTCAGGATTTTCTTGGCTTTGATGGTTTCTCAGACTGCTTTTTATGACCTTTGAGGAGTACTAGTCAGGTACACTGTACGATGTCCTTCTATTGAATTTTTTTCTGGTGTTTTCTCATGACATGGGATCTGCATTTTTGAGAAGAAGATTACAGAGTTAAAATGCCATTTTCAGCACATCATATGAAGAGTACAAACTACTGACATGATTTATGGCTGCTGATGTTGACAATGATCATGTGGCTGAGATAATGTTTGTCACGGTTCTTTACTGTACTCCTTTTTCTTCCCTCTTCATGCTGTCCACTTTGAAAGGAAGTCACTGTGTATACAGCCCACACTCCAGGAGTAAAGAGTTGTGTCCCTCCACCTTTAGGGTGGAGTAGCTACATAATTTATTTGGAATTATTCTGTACAAGAGAATGGTCTCTTCTCCTCATTTATTAATGCATTTGATCTTTGATTTATATCAATATATGTGCAAATGGATAGTTACATTATATTCTGAGATATAACCCAGCACTATGTTATAATTTTGTGGCTCCCATTGTTTCAGCTTTGGTGATTGGGAGTTTTTTCCGTTGGTTCCTATGCTCCTTTGACATACTACATTAATGAGTTGTTTTTGTTTTGATCACCTCCTTAATTTCTGATACTACAAGATGCTCAGGATTAACCTTGTGTATTTTCTGCCCCAGTCTTAGAATCAGTCATTTCTCCAAGGAGACCTGGTTCCTTTTTGCTATTGGGGTATTTATTTTGGAATCTCTCAGCTGACAGAAAAAATAAATTTGTGTCTATTACTGTCTATAAATATTTCTATATGTAAACATTGGTATCTACATCAAGTTAAACATTATGGCTGACGAATGTCTCCAGCTTTAATCCATTACCCTACCTGGATCGTTCTAACCTCCTCCTCTTGCTTATCTGTAAATTCCCACAGCAACAGTGAGAAACCTAGATCTCACCATCCAGCATCCATTTATTTAATTTTTCGCTTTCAGTACACATATATAACAGTATCAGAATTGTTAACCTGTAATCCCATAAGAAACAACTTTGTCAACTAAAGTACAGTTCTTATGTGCAATACCTTTTGTCTTTATTCTCAGTCTCCACTCCCAAAATTACTTAGGTCAGCACCTTTATCACCCCTCCCTTCAGTGAGGTGGTTTTACATATTTGCAACA
Source organism: Chlorocebus sabaeus (assembly GCF_047675955.1). Taxonomy (NCBI): domain Eukaryota; kingdom Metazoa; phylum Chordata; class Mammalia; order Primates; family Cercopithecidae; genus Chlorocebus; species Chlorocebus sabaeus. Next base: position 19,387,330 of record NC_132913.1, read on the forward strand.
TGGTCAGAGTCTTTTGTCACACTACACATTCTTTCCTAGAATCCCCTAACCACATACATTACTTCTTAATTGTATGCATTAAGGTTCACTCTTTATATTATAAAATTCTATGGGTTTGACAACTGTATAATGTCATATCCAACATTACAGTATCATACAAAATAGTTCACCCGCCCCTACTTCACCTATTTGTCCCTCCCCCATTCCCCACTGGCAACTACTGATCTTTTTAACACCTCTATAGTTTTGTCTTTTCCAGAGTGTCACATAGTTAGAATCTTACACTTTGTCACCTTGTTAGACTGGCTTCTTCCAATTAGCAAAACACATTTAAGGTTTCCCAATGTCTTTTCATTGCTTGATATCTCATTTTTATTGATGAATAATATTCTATTTTATGGATATACCACAGTTTTTTTTTTATCTATTCACTTATTGAAGGTCATCTTGATCACTTCCAGTTTGGGGCAATTATAAATGAAGCCACTATAAACATTTGTGGGCAGGTTTTTATGTGGACAAAATTTAACTCAGTTAGAGAAATGTCTAGGATCAAGACTGTGTGATCACATGGTGAGACTATTTTTAGCTTTGTAATAAACGGCTAATCTATCTTCCAAAGCGGCTGTATTATTTTGCATTCTTACCAGCAATGAATGAGAGTCTCTGTTGCTCCACATCCTCACCAGCATTTGGTATTGTCAGTTTTCTGGACTTTAGCCATTCTGATAGATAGGTAGTGGTATATCATTGTTGTTTTAGTTTGAAATTTCCTAACCACAAATGATATCAAACAAAAGAGTTATTTGTATATTTTGAATAGAAGTCCTTTACCAGATGTGTGTTTTGCAAATATTTTCTTCCAGTTTGTTCCTTGTGTTTTTATTCTCTTAACAGTCTCTTTAAAAAGAGCAAAGTTTTAAAATTTTAATAAAGTCCAACATCATTTTTTTCATGGATTGTGCTTTTTGTGTTGTATCTAAAAACTTAATGCCAAGCTCAAAGCCATATAGATTTTCTCCAGGCTATCTTTCAGAAGTTTTTAAATTTTGCTTTTTATATTTAGGTATATGGCTTATTTTAAATTAATTTTTGTGAAAGGTACAAAGTCTGTATCTAGATTTTTTTTGTTTTTTGTTTATGGATGTCTAATTGTTCTAACACCATTTGGTGTTGAGTAAATGATTTCTTTTCTCCATTGAATTTCCTTGCTCCTTTGTCAAACAACAGTTGACTGTATTTGTGTGGCTCTATTTCTGGGCACTCTGTTCTCTTCCATTTATTTATGTATCTATTATTTTGCGATACCATGCCATCCTAATTATTATAGCTTTATGGTAGAACTTGAAGTCAAATAGTATCAGTCCTCCAACTGTATTTTTTTTCTCAGCTTTGTTGAGGTATAATTAAAAAATAAACTGTATATATTCAAAGTGTATAACAGAATGTTTTGATATACACATATATTGTGCAATGGTTACCACAATTGAGCTAATTAACATACACACTACTTCACAGTCCTTTTTGTTTATGTATATGGTGTTAATACTTAAGATCAACTCTCTTAGCACATTCCAAGTATACAATAATTAACTATAGTCATCATGCTGTACATTAGCTCTCCAGAACTTAATCATCTTATAACTGAAAGTTTGTACCCTTTGGGGCAAATCTTCCCATTTTCCCTAACCACCAAACCCTGGTAGCCACCCTTCTACTCTCTGTGTAAAGTTCTACTTTTTTAGATTCCACATATAAATGAGATCATGCAGTATTTGTCTTTCTACGCCTGGCTTATTTTTCATAGCATAATGTCCTCCAAGGTTCATGTGTATTATTACAAATGACAAAAATTTGTTTTCTTTTTTGGGCTAAATAGTATTTTTTATATATATATATATATATATGGTATATGTGAGATATATATGTCTCACATTTTCTTTCTCCATTAATTCACTGATAGACATGTAAGTTATTTTTATGTATTGGCTATTGTGAATAATGTTGCAATAAACATGGGAGTGCAAATAGCTCTTTGACATACTAATTTTGTATCTTTTGGATATACACCCAGTTGTGAAATTATTGGATCATATGGTTTTTCTATTTTTAATTTTTTGATGACTCTCCATACTGTTTGTTATAATATCTGTAACAATTTATACTCCCAAAACAATGTTTAAGAGTTCCCTTTATTCCACATTCTCACCAACACTTCTTATTTGTTGACTTTTTTATAACAACCATCTTAACGGGAGTGAGCTTATATCTCATTTTGGCTTTAACTTGCATTTCCCTGATGATTAGTGATGCTGAGTGCCTTTTTTTATACCTGTTAGCCGTTTCTGTGAAATGAAAATGTCTACTAAGGTCCTTTGCCCATTTTAAAATCGATGCCTTTTTTTCAGGTGGGGGTTTTGGTTTGGGTTTTTTGTTGTTTTTTTCCTATTGAGTTGCATGAGTTCATTATATATTTTGGATATTTACCCTTTATTGGGTATACATTTGCAAATATTTTCTTTCATTCTGTTTGTTGCCTTTTCACTTTCTTGATTATTGTCTTTGCCATGCAGAAGTTTGTTTATTTAATGTAGTCCCACTTGCTTAGTTTTGCTTTTGGTGTCTGTTTTTCATCATATTAAAAAAATCATTGCCAAGACCAATGTCATGGAGCTTTTCCCCAGTTTTCTCATAGGAATTGTATAGTTTCAGACCTTATGTTTAAATCTTTAATTTACTTTGAGTTGATTGTTATATATAGTATAAGATAAAGATCCAATTTTACTTTTTTGCAAATGATTATCCAGTTTTCCTGACACTTTATTGGAGACACTATCCTCTCCCCCACTGTCTATTTTTGGAGACTTTGTTGACTATTAATTGACCATATATGTATGGGTTTATTTCTGGGCTCTCTATTCCATTTTTCTAAGTATATGAGTTTATGCCAGTAACATATTGTTTTGACTACTACAGCTCTGCAATATAATTTAAAGTCAAGAAGTGTGATGCCTCTAGCTTTGTTCTTCTTGCTCAAGATTGTTTTAGCTATTCAGGATCTTCTGTGGTTTCATATGAATTTTAGGATTTTTAAAATCTATTTCTGTGAAAAATGTCATTGAAATTTTGACAGGGATCACATTGAATCTGTAGATGACTTAGGGTAGTATGGATATTTTGACAATATTGATTTTTCTGATATCTTTCCATTTGTGTCAGCTTCTATTTCTTTCATCAGTGGTTGATAGTTTTAAGTGCACAGATATTTCATCAGCTTGATTAAAATTACTAAGTATCTTATTCTTTGTGATACTATATAAATAATATTATTCTTTTAATGTCTTTTTCAGATTATATATTGTTAGGATCTAAAAATGCAACTTATTATTGTTTGATTTTTTAATCTTGCAACTTTATTTAAGATGTTTATTAGTTCTAACAGTTTTTTGGTAGTGTATTTAGGATTTTCTACAAATCGAATTATGTCAGCTGCAAACAGAGACCATTTTACTTCTTCCTTTCTGATTGGCATGGCTTTTATTTCTATTTCTTGCCTAACTGCTCTTACTAGGACTCCAGCACTATGTTGAATAGAAGTGATGAGAGTGGACATTCTTGTTATTGCTCTTAAAGGAAAAGCTTTCAACTTGTCACCATTGAGTATGATTCTATTTTTTCTCTTTAGTATTGTGTGGCCATTCTAGGCTTTTGCCTTTCTATATAAACTTTAGAATCCATTTATCAATATGTACAAATAGCTTCATTGGACTTTGACCGAAATTGCCTTAAATCCATAGGTCAATTTGGAAAGAATTCACATCTTAATAATATAGAGTCTTCTAATCTACAACCACAGAATATTTATTTAGATCTTCTTTTATTTCCTTTCAGAGTTTATAGTTTTCTTCATATTTTGAACATATTTTATTTTATAACTAAATATATCTTCCTCTTTATTGGTACTAATGTAAATGATACTGTGTTTTGAAATTTCAAATTCCAGTTGTTCATTTTTGACATATAGGAAGTCAACTGACATTTGTATATTAACCTTGTACCTTGTGACCCTTGCTATAATTGCTTTTTAGTTCCAGGAGTATTTTATTGTTGTAGTTGACTCTTTGGGGATTTTCTACATAGACAGTTGTGTCATCTGTGAACAAAGACCATTTGATTTCTTCCTTGCCTACCTTTATGCATTTTAGTTCCTTTTCTTGTTATGTTACATTAGCTATGACTTCTGGTAGATGTTGAATTGAAGTGCTAAGAGGGGACCACTTCTCCTTGTTCTCAATTTTAGTATTAAAGCATCCAGTTTTTTTTTACCACTAAGTATGATCTAGCAGTAGTTTTTTATGAAGTTGAGAAAGTTCCCCTCTATCCCTACTTTGCTGAAATTTCTTATCAAGAATGGGTGCTGGATTTTGTCAAGAGCTTTTGTGGGATCAATTGATATGAACATATGATTCTTCTTCTTTAGTCTGTTGATGTGGTAGATTAAAATAACTGATTCTTAATTTCAAATGTTGAACTAACCTTGTGTGCCTGCCTGGAAAAAATCACAGTTGACTGTGACACATAATTCTTTCTATACATGTTGGATTTGAGATTCTATGGCTTTTTCAACAGACTCAGATAATAATGACTAGTCTCATTCTTCCAGGTATTAGAATATTCAGGTCATTATTATTTAAAACTTTTTTTCTTTTAGGAATACGATATTAAAACTTCAGTTGTTCATTGCATCAGAAACTTCTTATCTCCCTAGTTTGTACCTGCCCCAGACTTAGAAGTCAGCAGTAGGGAGGAGAGGATTGGTAAGAAATGCTGTATTCTCCCCATCATCTCCTTCCTTTCCCACTAGGTGAAATTTGTAGCCACTCCTAGGATGGCCTTGGGGAGGGAGAAAAGGAAGAAAACACAGTTTACATGGCTGGGGCAGTTGTGATGGGCCTGGAGCTTCCTGGATGTTTCACATTGAGCAACTACTGATTCTTTCCCTAACAAGGCATTTTGAGGGTTCTTCAGAGAACAAATTCCCTGCTAGGAGGTCTCCTACATGCAGGTGCCTTGCTATGGATGATAGTCTCCTCTGACAATCCACTTCTGATGCCCCCTCAGTCCCTGGGTCCCTGTGGTCCTTCCTTCCCTTGAGGTTGCCTCATTCCGCCTCATGGTCCCCTTGAGTAGGATCCTTTTTCAGGAGACTGCTGCTGCTTGCCTCCTAATTGGTTCATACCAGACCTGCAGGGACCGTATCTGTACACATCCTTGCACCACCAAACTGCAGGGTGTTTCCAATGCAACCTTGACTTTCACTTAAGGGATATAACTGTAAGTTTTATCAGGTATGATTTAGGTATCATTTCTTATATCCTCTGATTTCAAGGGGGAATATGACAAGTTTTCCCAGCAGCTTTTTAAAGTTTGACTTAAGGTGAGGCAAAGCCTTTTACCCCACCTCATCTACTTTCAGTCAAGATGTGGGGTCTGCAGAAGGCATGCTGAAGATTCTCTCCTCATGAATTCCTAGCTCCCCCTTGCACGGCTTAGAGGTGTGTGATGAGCTAATGAAGGCAAATCCTCCTTTCATCATCTCCATTAAGTGAGTATCTCCTATCTCCAAACTGACACTCTCCAAACCTCAGAAGTAGGGGGTGGAGGAAAGACAATGAGAATCCAAAAACAGATGCTACAGGGTGGAGATGGTTTTTCCCTAAGGAAAGTCAATATTCCTACCATCGATCTTTCTAAAAAGAAGTCAGTTCTGTGTCAGGAAATGAAGAGTCCTAAAGTGGGACTTAGACTGGGGAAATGGGAAAACTTTGCTCTCTAGGCTTCAGGCTGTTAGGACTGGAACTTTTCAGTGCAGACGTCACAGAGGATATTAGGAAGGCCAGCAGCTGGGCCAAGGAGGGCCTTGCTCACCTATGGAAAAGACGGTCTCTGTTTATAGACTCTTCAAGAGGGACCTCATCTGCTAAGAGCTCCTAGTGATGACTGAGTTGATGACCATTCTAAATACTGTATCTAAGCCTCCAATTATCAAAAGTAACCTGACCTTGGTTGTGCATGGGGAAGCCAGAGAAACAGCTACCCTTTGCTTGGAAAAAGACGGTATCAAGGAAAGCAATGACTCCTCTCTGCCCACTGCCCTGTCATCTCAGGCCAGATAGGTGGTGGTAGCAGGGGGCACCGTGGAGGCAGCAGCAGCAAAGGCACAGCTGGGCAGCCCAAGAAGTGCCACAGCTGGGGACACAGCAAGCAGCAACCTGTTTCTGAGGTCTCATGAGACAAGGGTGGGAAGGATTCTCAGGAATCGCCCACAAAGCTGTGGCTGGCACTCAGTCTTCTTCTGCATATAACTAATGGCAATGTGGCCTCGTTTAGGAACAAATGTGGACCTACTAGTTATGGGAATAGAGGAGTCAAAAACTGTAGGCCAGAGTCAAGGACTTAGTAAAAAACGATGTGGACTAAATGAAGTTTGGGATTTCCCCAGGGAAATCGTTATCAACTTCTGTCTACCTTTTCTATGGTGATTAGCAGTAAAGCTCTAAAAGAAAAAACAGCTTCCGCAGTGGTCTCTGGTGTGGCAATAAAAGGGAAAGGGAAAATTGAGGAGACAGCATATGGGTATTCATCAGTTTTGCAGAGAAAAAGAATTCCAAGGGGTAGGGGAAGCAGCAACTTCATCACAGAAGAAAGAAGAGTAGCCGTCCTTAAGGCAGAGTGTGAAGAGGGCCAGGGCCTGAGGAGACAGCCTATAGCCTCTAAATAGAAGCAAAAGTGAACACTCTCACTCCTCCTCCAAAATTCTGAGTTTTACAGTCGAACACTTCAGAGTGAGTAACCTGCAGAGATTATCAGCTGTGTGGTTTCGGGTAGTTTCCCTCTGAGCCTCAGCTTCCTCATCTTTGAAATGCAGCTCACATTCTGTCTACCCACCACTGGGTTATTCCAGAATTAAATGAGATAAAATATGTAAAACACCCAGAACAACATGCACACTCAGCAAAAGGTAGTTTTTAAAGAAAATCTTATTCTATCCAGTATGCCCTGGAGATCACATTTATTTCCACACAGTGCATTAATCCATGCTATTAATGAAGATCCTGAGATATCAAGAAAGAGTTAGAAGCTTTCAAGTTTGGCACTTAAAGGAGTCTGAGCTGGGCGTGGTGGTTCACGCCCGTAATCCCAGCACTTTGGGAGGCTGAGGCGGGAAGATCACTTGAGGTCAGGAGTTTGAGACCAGCCTGGCCAACATGGTGAAACCCCATCTCCCATAAAAATACAAAAATTAGCTGGGCATGGTGGCGGGCACCTGTAATCTCACTCAGGAGGCTGAGACAGAAGAATTGCTTGAACCCGGGAGGTGGAGGTTGCAGTGAGCCAAGATCACACCACTGCACTCCAGCCTGGGCAACACAGTGAAACTCCATTCCCTACCCCACCACCCGCAAAAAAAAAAAAAAAAAAAAAAAAAAATCTGCTACAGATTTCCAGAAAACTCACTTACTTTGAAGATGTTTTAAATGGTGACAAATTCTTTAACAACCATCTCATCAAGGGGTGCACCTATATGCTCCTCTCCTTGTGTCTTTGTGGGCTTACAATTACTTGAACAAAGTCTCGTGGAGGTGATGCTATATGTCTGTGAGGCTGGCATATTAAAGGCCGTGCAGCTTCTGCCTACTTATCTTGGGATACTCACTATGAGGGAAGCCGGCCAACAGGCAAGAAGCCCAGCTGTCCTGAAACCACCATGCTGGAGAGGCCACTCGTAGGCAGCACTATAACAGCAGTAACAAGGACACTTGTATAGAATATCTCATTTGCCTATAGTAGGGAAGAGACTTCATGTGGCCTGATCAGTATTCTCATCAGACCATCATAAAAAATCACCTGCAAGATTAAGAAACTCCTGAACCCAGTGTTTCCAGATTCTCCCCACGTTTCCCTAACTCCCATTTGTTCAGCGAATTCAGAATCCAAAAAATAAAACAAGCCTCTTCTTCATCCCCATTTCTGTCATCTGCTCGACTGTTTTGATGTTGATGAGCAATAATTCTATGTTTCTCATGTTCCTCTAAGTGCAATGAGTGGCTCTCATCCCTCAAACCAGGACAGAGCACCTGTGCCCACGGCAGGTGGGACTGTCATCTGCAGGAGCCCTGCGGCCTGGCAATCACAGGCCTCCCTCCACCAGCGCAGCAGTCCCTCTGTCAGTATCCTTCTGCATAGAAAAAGGATCATTGCAGGGAGAATTCATGAGCCACCAATTTGTCAATAGTCATGCCTTTGAAAGGAGGAGGGTGAAGGCGGGGAGAAGAAACACAAATCCTATTTTTTAATCCCCTGGGGTTTGATGTCTGTTTCGCTGCTAAGATTTTTCAGAGATAGAGAGTGCCTGAGAAAAATACTATTGCAGAGGGAGAAGAGCACAATCGGTTTCCATAGCAACTTCGCAGATAAGCGCAATGGTTCTACCCCGCCTGGAGGGAATATTAAGACGGAAATGGGCTCACAATAAGCATTTTTTGACTTTACCTTTTCCTTAACTATTTAATTTTAATGTAACTTGCACTTGCTTGTTTCACATATTCTAACTCTTACCATGAGGAGTGATTCCCCTTGATCACCTGTTTTTGGGGACCTCATGAAATGTAAAACTGCACTCTGGTGCCTAATATATTATACTCGAGGAGCCTAAAATTTACAGCGTAAGTGTATCTTAGGGAGTCTAGTCCCAAGAGTCAAAGTGACTTGCCTTGTCATTCTTGAATGAGTACTTGAAAGCTTAGTGTGCTCACTTCACCTACCTGAAAATGGCTCAGTTGATATCTTCCTATTTCATGGAGCCATTGTGAAGAATGAGACAAAGTATGTTAAAAAGATTTGTAAAGTACAAAATACTGCCAATCTCAAGAGCAGAAGTAGTGGTAACAGGAGCAGCATCAGTAGTAGTAATAGGAGCAATATAATTATTAATATTGGCAGGACTAGCTTCTAGGTCTCCTGAGTTTACCACTCACGCTGGTTTCTTTCGACCACTCCCCTCAATACTGAAGTCAAGTCATCTTAATAAAACTTGAATGCCACAGAACCCATCCAACCAAAGACTTAGTTTATCTCAGTCAGATCTGCTCAGGGGTCAGACAAAGTGACAAAGAGTGAAAGAATCAAAGTACAGTAAGGTACCGCCCACCTCCCCTGCCATTTACTGTTCTCAGAATCTTTTCTGTTGTTATCAGTACTAAGCTCTACTCCAAGAGAGCTTTAAACATGGCGGCTGTTATGACCCGAGGAACACTAAGCAGAACAGGAGTGGGGCGGAGGGAGAAAGCAAATAGGGATGAACAAGTAATTGAGGCTGCATGGGCTCAGCCAACACTGAACACCCAAACTTTATATTTAAAAATATATACATGATATATGTGCTCTGTCTATAAATACATGTCCTTTGTTTCAGGTTTTTCCACTAGAATCCATACAATGTCAAACTTCAAAGTTATCACCATGGGAGGCTATGGCCTGAGGTTTGAACATTTCAGTGCTGCTATTTTAAAACTGACTTCAGAACTAAAAATTAAATTCTGTTTCTTTAGAATTTAAAACTGATAGTGACCAAAATGGTTATCGCTCATATTCCTCAAATCATTCACCAAATGTGGCCTTGAACTACTTTTGATTGTTTACAGAAATCCCATTCTTCCTTAACAGATGAAAAGTCACCATCACTGAAGATTAGTAGAAACATGTGCTCTGAACACAACTAATTCCTACAGGAGCTTGAAACTGCCCTGGGCACTAAATATATTATGGGAATAAATCCAAGTTGATTACTTTGAAGTAGAGAAAGCTCATCTGGATGTAAAAGTCCCAGGATATTTGTGTTTAAAAATTAATTATACTACTTCATGGTAAGAACTCCACTCATTCACTTATTCATCAATTTGTTCATTCAACAAATAATTTCTCCCCTACTTTACTGGAATATATAAATAAGACTTATCTTTATGCTAATGATTTTCAGAGTTTTACGTTCATTCTCAACTTCTCCTTATATTTTAGGTCAATATTTCTATCTGCCTCTGCAATCTCCATCGTGATGTTCCATAGACACTTCAGATTTTATATGTGAAACTTTACATATAGCCTCATCAACTTGGGGACAAAAAAGGTTCTTTTTTTCTTTTTTTGTTAATCAATGGAGTGTCAACCTATTCTTATCAATTGGAAGTCAAAGTGCTCCCCCTCTAAAGACCAGCATTTACCATGATTCTTAGAGATCCTGAGTGTGTTTGTCAGTTCTCACACTGCTACAAAGAAATACTTGAGACTTATAAGTCTCAAGCATTATGAGACTTTTAAGTCTCAACCACTTATAAGAAAAGAGGTTTCATTGGTCAGCGTTATGCAGGCTGTGCAGAAGGATGGTGGCATCTTCTGGGGAGGCCTCAGGGAGCTTTTACTCATGGCAGAAGGCAAAGCAGGAGCAAGCACTCCACACGGTGAAAACAGGAACAAGGAGGTGCTACACACTTTCAAACGACCAGATCTCACAAGAACTCACTCACTACCATGAGAAAAACACCAAGGGGATGGTACTAAACCATTCATGAGAAATCCACCTGCAGGATGCAATCCCCTTTCACCAGGCCCCACCTCCAACACTGGTAATTACAAATTCAACCTGAGATTTGAGTGGGGACACACATCCCAACTAGATCACTGAGGCCTTTGTCAGACCCAAGGGATCAATGTGACTTCCAAATGCCAAGTAGAAAGAACTCGAAGATCTGATTTGCCCTCCCTCAGCCCTGCTTATCTGACAGCCACAACACAGGTCAGTCCCATCTCATTTGCTATCAAAGCCACAGAATGCATGCTGATTCCACACGGGTCAGTGGTGATTTGCCTTGAGTGGTGTTCTTGGACATCCTGATCGTGTTCTGTGCACCAAAGTGGTGCTCTTGGCTTAAATTAGGGTTCCAGCCTGCCTTACTGTGTCCTTCCATGTTCAACAAGTAGCTAAAACCAGACAGCAGCCCAGCATGGCCTGCCAAAGTCTATTGGCCTCAGGCATTCTAGGCAGCCCAGATCCCTCTCTCGTGGTGTTTCTCTCCAATGTGCTGTCACTGTGTCCTTCACCACCCTCTCCTTTGTATTCAAGGAGCATCTTTAAATGCTGGTGGTATGTCAGTGCTCTGACCTACACATTTCCTTGCTGTACTCAGAACTCAGGATTTTGAGCACTTGCTCCATAGCAGGCACAATCATTCTGATAAATAAAACTGAATCACTACCATCCAGAAACCTAGAGTTCAGCGGATATACTGATAACTTAAACAGTAAATAAACATGCTAGGCACTTCAGCAAAGAAACTGCTATGAGAACCAGAGGAGGGACGTCTATGGTATTTCAACTACCTAAGAGGTTTCCTGAGGCCTGACTTTATTGCTCCTCTTTTGGTTCAAACCTTTAGGCTTGTGGTCTTTGAACAAAGCAATTGAGGAAAATGATCGGATATATCAGAGTCTTTTCCCTAAACCAGCAAACTTATAGGGATTCCTGTAGCGTTCAGGAAAGGAAAACCACTACTGTGACCTTCTTTTGCCCTTTCCTGGAGCCTTTCACATTCTCCTCCCTAGCTCTTTTCCTTTCCCTGTGACATAATTTAATTGTATATGAGCAAAAATGGCTTGTCAAAACCTAGCACACGTAGGGTTGATAGCTGCTGCGGGGGATTTGACATGGGCAAAGGAGCTACTGGTTAGACAGGGTGAGTGGATTAAATGTCTGTACCCATAAGCAATCTTTGCATCAGCAAATTTTGAATTGTCAGCTGCCAGGTGGCAGAATGCTGGCTAATTGGGTGGATGCAAACATCTGCAAAATGAACTTGATTCAAATGGACGTGAGGTTGACACCATTTTACGGAAAAAAAAAAAAAAAAAAGTATCACTTTAATTTTTTCTCTATATGCTGAACCCACTCCTTTGGTCACATTCAAATTTTTAAAACAAGGGGAGCTCAGGCCTGATACACATGCACAAATATACACAGCCTCTCCCACAGCATCTTCAGAGATACCAGAAGATTGTATCCAACATCTTCAGGAAGTGGGGGAACACCAGCCCCATTCACCAAGACACAACAAGAGAAGTTCAACACAAAACTACCATGTCCCAGGCCCCTACCATGGTTTGGGAAATATTGCAGGGATAAGAAAGGTGGCAGAAAAGGGAAGATGGACAATCAGATTGGAGAAGAGTAAAATCAAAGACACACCATAATAAGACAATATAGGTGGCTGATCATGGCATGGCATTTAAGAGACAACTTGACCAGAAACACTGCTCAACAATTGGATGTTGCTGAAGAGGTACATGGGATTTTCATTGCATTGGATTGACTTCCTTATTAGAAAATAAAGACATGTCTGCAAAATTGCCAGTACAGAGAAATATATGATCCAATTGTTGGAACTATTGCATTGCCATAGGTTGGAATATCAAATTATTTAGCTAGTCACCTTGCAAGACCTTGAAAAAGCAATGAAGCATATAGAAAAGCTTCTGAGAAAGGGAGGTGACAGCTATGACCTAGAAAACGGTACACAGAGAGAGAGGTGATCCTGTGGGGTCGATTCTCGTTCAGTGTCTTTTTCATCCATCAAATATTTCCCAACGTCTTACCAGGTCCCAGGCACTATGGATGGGAATATAAGAATGAACCAAGCCCTTAATGAAGGTACAAGCATAACTGTGTGTGCATGAAATGTGCAAATGTATAAGGGAGAAAGCAGACCCATTAACATCCAGATGTACTGCAATGTGAAAAGTGCCTTCACATGAGAATACACCTACAGCAAAGGCATCAGAGCCATAGGAACAGTTAATTCTGCCTTGAGAAGAGGAAAGGGACATAGGTCTCTGATGATGTCATTGACAGAAAAAAGTGACTTCAGTGCCAAGATGGTTGGGGCAGTAGATTGAAAGGACCAAACTGGGAGGGCCCTTTGGGTGAATCCCTGGCACCCTCTCCACACGTAGAAAAATGCTTTTTTCTCAACAAATTCCCAATCAGAAGCACATCTGCCAGTCCTGCCTTTATGTTCACAGCTTCACCTTCCAGATGCAGCACAACAGAAAACCTCAGGCTGAGTGAGGATGGGGAGGTACCAGGCCAAAGCCAACTGGCCGTCAGCTCCTGGGCAGGCTGGTGGCCAGAGAAGCTCATGCAGGGCCCTGTCCTGTAAGGCCCGTGCTGCAGTGGTTTGCAGGCTCTTGGTCACCTTCTTCATTCTTGTCCCTCAGTTTCTATAGACTGCCCCCCAAATTTGTTGTTTCCATAGACTTTGAGCAGCCTTCTGGCTATGTTTTCTGACTTTGGATTACTTAACTGTCTCCCGACTGCCTGCTACCTACAATGGGAGAAGCCCTTCCAGCATCCCAACAGTTCCCTTTGCTGGTTGTCAACCGCAACTCTGCTTAATAAAAAAGGGATTCTTCTGGGAGCATAGCACAAGAGCAATTATGCTACCTGCCTTCCCTCCGTCCTTCCAGATCCTCCTCTACAACCTGTACCAGGCTCTCTGCTCCAGGGCGGCTGACTTTATAGACCAGTTTATTTCAAGAAAAAAATCAGGATAAAATTCTTTCTAGTAATTTTTTCTCCTGATAAACTTTTTCCCTCCCCACTCCCCTGTATGTAAGAAGATTGCCCTGTGTTCAGCGCTTTAAGGAGAGTATGTGCCAGAAAGAAAGTGCTTAGTGAATCTTAGAGGATTTTGATCACACGCAAGATGTTTTGGAGAAGCATTATTAAACAGAAGGTTTTCTCTTCCCCCAAGGCCTCTGGGGACAAGGGACCAGGAAGGTAATACAGAGCAAAGGAGCCAGTAGAGTGGGCCTAGCTGGACGGGAGGCTCTTCTAAGGGAGCGAATGATACTCGGCTGTACCGAATCATGAAGAAATGAAACCCAGCATCACCTCTTCTTCCACTGTTCAAAAGCAGCCAGAAAGCTGACTCTTATATGAAGTCTTCTGATTTTTCAAATGCTGACAACAAATTCAAAAGTTTTTGTACAACACTGTGCCAGCTAAATACAATGTATCTGTGGGCTGCCTTTGTTTTCTGGCCAGATTTAGCCTGTTGGCTACAAGTTTGTCACCTTTACTTTAGAGAGAGATGAAATTCACACAGCAACATGGAGATCTAAAACCCTGGTTGGCCCCAACCCATCCAAATAGTCGGCTACAGAAACACTGTGCAAGAGACATTTTCAGAAGGAAAGCAGGAAAGTGCTGGCATTTTATATGTGAAATGCTGCAGCTCAGAATAGACAGAAAGCACAGGACTGTAAAAATAACCATTTCTTGCCGGGCGCCGTGGCTCGCTCCTGTAATCCCAGCACTTTGGGAAGCTGAGGCAGGTGGATCACCTGAGGTCAGGAGTTCGAGATCAGCCTGGCCAACATGGGGAAACCCCGTCTGTACTAAAAATACAAAAATTAGCTGACTGTGGTGGCGGGAACCTATAGTCCCAGCTACTAGGGAGGCTGAAGTAGGAGAATCTCTTGAACACGGGAGGCAGAGGTTACAGTGAGCCGAGATCGCACCACTGTACTCCAGCCTGGGCAACAGAGTGAGACGCTGTCAAAAAAAAAAAAAAAAATCATTTCTTCAACTCTGTGGCCGACACAGGTACTTAAAGGCCACTGGGGAAAGACAAAGCAACCCTCTCACCTACAATCTAGAGAGATGTGGGTCCCATCCACCCACCCCATGCACAGTGGATAGGGTTCAAGTCAATTTGATCTGGAATAAAAAGAAAGCATAACTTAGCTATCAAGTAGACTGCCTACGATGAAGAGATTGGAGCTCAGAGAGATGGAGTAATCTGCTAGGTTCCACACCGTCAAGAGGTGGTGATGCAGGTTTTGAATGCTGGTCTCACTTACTGGAAAGCAGATGCTCTTTAGGAACTCCGTTCCAAACTCCACAGCGATCAAAGCTTATCTACTGGGGAAGACAAAGATGATGAAGAAGAGGCGGTGGCAGCAGAGGAGGAGGAAAGACAGAGAGAGATGAGGAGTGGGGAGAAAGGAAAGAAAAATAACAAATGTAAGAGAAGGGAAGAAAAAGAGACAAAGGGAAAGGAAAAAAGAAAAATGCAACATAAGGGAATCAGGAAAGGGAAGCAAAACATGGAAGAAAAATAAGGAAGGAAAGAGAAGCAAGAAGAGAAGCAAAATATGCAAGTGAGCAAACAGAAGCAAAACACGGAAGCAGGAAAAGGGAAGAAAGAAATGAAACTGAGCAAGGGAAGTGAGTAAAGGGAAGCAAAAAATAAGAGCAGAAAAAGAGAGAAATGGGAAAGGAAGGAAGAAAAAAGAATCATGAAAAGGTAGTTGGAAAAGAAAGTGAAAATGGGAAGAGAGAAAGAAACAGGAAAGGGGAAGCATATAGGAAGCTATGGAAGAGAAGAAAAGAAGGCAAAAAGCAGGGGAAGAAAGGAGAAATGAAAGAAAAGCAAACAAAGGGAAGAGGAAAAAGGAATGCTAAAAATGTGTGAAAAAAGAGGAAGAAAAAGTGGTTAAAATAGACGAGTAAAAGAGGGAAGCATAAAAGAGAAGAAAGGGAAGCAGGAAAAGGGAAGCAGAAAGGG
The DNA here is from genome assembly GCF_047675955.1 of Chlorocebus sabaeus. Taxonomy (NCBI): domain Eukaryota; kingdom Metazoa; phylum Chordata; class Mammalia; order Primates; family Cercopithecidae; genus Chlorocebus; species Chlorocebus sabaeus. Next base: position 19,403,010 of record NC_132913.1, read on the forward strand.
AAGAAAGAAAGGAAAGTGAAAATATGGGAAGAAATAAATAAGAAAGAGAAATAGCAAAAGTGAGGTGAGAAAAGGGGAGAGAGGGAAAAAGGCAAGAAGAGGGAAGGAAAACAGGAATAGAAGAATGAGAAGTAAGAAAAAGGAAGTGAGAAAAATGAAACAAGAACAGGGAAGTAAGAATAGGAAGCAAGGCAAGGGATGCGGTTGAGTGTGGTGCATGCCTGTGGTCCCAGCTACTCGGGAGGCTGGGGCAGGAGGATTGCTTGAGTACAGGGATTTGAGGCCAGACTAAGAAATATAATATGGTCCTATGTCGAAGACAAAGAAAGAAAAGAGTTATGAGAAAAGAGATGCAAGAAAATGGAAATGAAAAATGAGAATGCAAAAGGAAAGCAAGAAAAAGTGAGAAATGTAGGAAAGTAAAGGAAAGGGAAAAGGAAAACCAGAAGGTTGAGGAAAAGAGAGAGAAGCAAGAGGAGGGAACAAAGTAGGAAAGAATCAAAAGTAAGAAAAAGGAGGCAAAAATGGCAGTGGGGGGGTGGCGGGAAAGAGAGTAAGAAAAGGGAGAAAGGGAAATCTAGAAAGAATAGTAAAAAAAGAAGTGAGAATGGGAACTGAGAACATGGAAAAAGATAAAGAAAGTGAGGAAGAGAAGCAAAAAGAGTGAAACAAAATAAGAAGCAAGAAAAAGGAAGTGAGAATTGGGAAGCCAAGAAAGGGAATAAGAAAGGGGAAATGTGCAAAGGAATCTAAAAAGAGGAGAAGTGAGAATGGGAACTGAGAAAACAGAAATGAAGAAGGGGAAATGAGGAAAGAGAAGTGAGGAAGGGGAAGTAAAAACTGCAAGCGAGAAGGAAACTCGAATCAGGAAATAGGAAAGGGGGGCAAAAAAGAGGAAATAGACAAAGGAAGCCAACAACAGAAGTAAGAAAAGGAAAGCAAGAAACAAGAAAATAGACTAATAAAAAGGGAAGCATGAATGAAGGAACAGTAAAAGGAAAAGAGAAGCAAAAAATAAAAAAGAGAATAAAGGAACACAAAATAGGAAAGTGGAAAAGGAAAGCAAGAGAAAGGTAGTAAAGGAAGAAAAGGGTATGAAAAGGGGGAAGCAAAATATGTAAGTAAAATAGAGACATAAGAAAGAGGAGTGAAAAAAGGGAAACAAGAATGTGGGGGTAAAATATGAAAGCAAGAAAAAAAAGAGAGAGAGGGGGACAGAAAGGGCATGAGAAAGGGAAGTGAGGAATAGAAAGCAAGAAAGAAAAGCAAAATGGAGAACAGACAGGAAAAGGTGGCATCAGGAAAGGAAAAGAAAAAAGCAGGCAAGGAAAGGGAAGAAAGAGAAAGTGTGGAAGAAAAGGAAAGCAGAAAAAGCAAGTCAAAAAGAGGGAGCAAAATAGAGGAGTAAGGGAAGCAAGAATAAGGAAGTAAAAAATGAAAGCAAGAAAAGAGAAATGAGGGGGGGAAAAGCTAAAAAGATAAATGAGGGGGAAAAAAGCTAAAAAGAAATGAGAAAAGAGCAAGAAAGGGAAGGAAAAAGAGAAAAAGTGAAAAAGAAAGGAAAAGAAAGAGAAAACTGGAAATCAGAAAAAAAATCAAAGTCGGAAATTAAAAAGAAAATCAAGAAAAGGGAAGAAAAGGAAGAAAAGAAAAAGAAGTTGCTTCTTTTTCTTTCTCTAAGAAAAAGAAGCAACAAAAAGAAGTGTAATATGGAAGTAAGAAGAGGAACTGAAGAAAAAGAAAGGTAAGTAAGAAAAAAGTTAAAGAAAAGCAAAATAGAGAAGTGTGAGAGAGAAGCTTGAAACAGAAGCAAGAAAAGGAAATGAGGAAAGTAAACAAGAAAATGAGATGATAGAAGTAAGAAAGAGAAGTGAAAATAAGGAAGCAGAAAAAGGAAATCAAGTAAAGGGAAGTAAGAAAGGAGAAGTAAAAATGGCAACCAAGGAAAGAGAACCAAGAAAAGAGAAGCAAGGTATTAACCTTATTCTTCAGGATAAAAGAGCATCTCATACTCCCCTAAAATGCCAAAAATCTAACAGAGAATCCGTGGGTTACAGAGATCTGCTCAGTACTGAAGCAGTAGGGTATATGGGAAAGTGCCTTGGACTGGGATATGTTTTCCCTGTGCTTTGACAATTACTAAAGTTAGTCAGTCATCAAGTTATTCACCGAACTACTCTGGTTGTCAATTTCCTCATCAGAAAAATGAAAGAACTTGTTGAGTTTAGGGTTCTCAAACTAACAGTCCTCAGACTGGATCTGGGTAATAGAACTGCTGTGTCCTGGCAAGTGCTGTCTCACACCAGATCTGCCTGACTCTTGACCTGTTTGTTGATGCACACTGTTTGTGTACATCTCTCAGGCTGGTCAGTCTGAAGGTCTTTACTGTAACGGTGCAGTACCTATTCCCCCAAGTGAAAAACTAACAAGGTGCCACTCTCTCTTACTATCTCCCTTCCACCTCTGATCTTCTTTCCTAGTCTCCTTTGAGGACTTTGCTGCTTCTCTCCATCTCTTAAATGTTGGGGTCCTTCGGGATCTTCTTCATCCCAGTCTATATACCTCACCCTGGCTGCTCACTTCAACGCAGTGCTCACAGAGCCGAGTGGTCATGACTCCCCCGACCTGCATGTTTAATCCTAATCTGTTTCTTTCCCTGGACATGAATTTCCAACTTTTCCTGGGCATCTCTACTTGGATATTCCAAAAACATCTCAATCTCAACATGTCCAAAATTTAAATCACATGTTCTTCTCTCTCTCTCTACCACTCCACATCTAGTTGCCCTCACTGTTACAGAAAAGGGGTCTCAATCCAGACCCCAAGAGAGGGTTCCTGGATCTTACACAAGAAAGAATTCAGGGTGAGTCCACAGAGTAAAGCAAAAGCAAGTTTATTAGGAAAGTGAAGGAATAAAAGAATGGCTACTCCATAGACAGAACAGCCTCAAGGGCTGCTGGTTGCCCATTTGTATGGTGATTTCTTGATTATATGCTAAACAAGGTGTGGGTTATTCATGCCTCCCCTTTTTAGACCATGTAGGGTAACTTCCTGAAGCTGCCATGGCATTTGTATACTGTTATGGTACTGGTGGGAATGCAGCAGTGAGGATGGCCAGATGTCACTCTTGTGGTCATCTTGGTTTTGGTGGGATTTAGCTGGCTTCTTTACTGCAAACTGTTTTATCAGCAAGGTCACTACGACCTGTATCTTGTGCCGACCTTCTGTCTCATCCTGTGACTTAGAATGCCTTAACTTTCTAGAAATGCAGCCCAGTAGGTTTCAGCCTTATTTTACTCAGCTCCTATTCAAGATGGAGTTGCTCTGGTTTAGATGCCTCTGACATCACCACTGCTCCAACCTCTGACCTTTGTTATTTTATTGGCTTGAAATAAAGCCAACACTTCTACCTCTATTCTCTGGCAAACTCCTTCTCATCTGTCAGACACCAGCTTCAAAGAAGCTGTTGAAAGAAGAGCTCTTCTTGACCACCAAGACTGTGCTTCTCCATGCTCTCACAGTACCCTGGATTGTTTACCTCTCTCACAGCACGATTTGTCCAGTCATGATTTATTCATTTACTATGAGCTCCTTAAACACAGGCACAATGTCTTCTTGTTCACTGTTGTTTCTTCTTTATGTAACACCATACCTAGCCCAGTAAATAACTGATGAATAGGAAAATCAAATTAAAAGATTGGAAGGCTTCAAGACTAGGCTGACTAGAGGTATCCAGCATTCACCTTCTCCACAAAGAATAACCAAAATAGTGAATAGAAAATCACAATAATCACACTTTGAATAAAGCACTTAAGAGAGAACACTGGAATTTGACAGAGAAGGGACAAGAAACCCCCGAGGCATGGAAAGAGAGGGAAGTGAGGTAGGTGGCTCAGCTGCAACTGGCTGGGAGCCTAGAGAGGCTCCCAGTGCAAGGAAAGGGTAAGAGAGATCCCCAGTGGTCCACATTCCCACTGCATTGCTCCAGAGAGAAAACTCAAACTCAACCTGGGTCCCATATACCCTGAAGACCTAATCAGCTATAGCAAGGTGCCATATGGAGAGGCCAGCCCTGACCAGACTGAATCGTGCCTGGGGACCTAATATCCCCTGCATGTCCACACCCTGGAGCCCAGTGACAGCCCCTGCATCTACCTGGAGGGCTTTAGCAGTGTGACATCAGTTGGACCCAGCAAAGCAGCAGGGTCCCCAGCACTCTAGCATACACAGCGTCGTGCATCCCAGGAATGGGCAGTGCAGTGCCCTGGAGAGGCTGCCTTCAGGACAAAGAGAGCCAAAGTGAATGCTCCTCAGAGCCTGAAATCCACCTGCATATGGCTGCTGCCACTGACAATGACCCCAACCCCCTCGAGCAGCAGGACCATCACACTCTTGCATGCACCCTGAAGACAGGCTTTCCCTGCTACTGCCACTGCTGCTGGGCGTCAAAGAACATGCCACTGGCGATGACCCTGTGCCCCTCCAGCAGCAGGGTCACCACACTCTTGCACATACCCTGGGGGCTGGATTTCCTTACTGGTTCCTCTGCCACCACTGCTGGAGCTAAAGCATTTACTCCTCAGAGCCTGAAACCCACCTGCCTATGGCTGCTGTCACTGCCAGAGACAGTGACACCCCATTCACTCAGCAGCAGGACCACCATGCACTTCTACACAGCCTGAGGACTGACTTTCCCCATTGCTGCCACCAAAGTAGTCTGCTGGGGGGCCTGGCATCACCTCACCCTGCCCACCACAGCCAGCACCCACGTGCACCACCAGGGGCCCTGAGGACAGGCCCTCCCAGCCTGTCACCACCCACCTAGCGCACAAGTGTGCTGCCCGGGGCCTGGGAGTAACCCCACCCCATCCACCACTGCTGGCATCTGTGCACTCCTTCCAGGGGCCTGAGGTCAGGACCACCCAGTTGCCACCACCACATTCAACACCTATGCTGGTGGATCAGAAATACGAATATTGTTAAAATGACCATGCTACCCACAACAACCTACAGTCCATTGCAATCCCTATCAAATACCAATGACATTCTTCACAGAAATAGAAAAAACAACCTTAAAATGCATATGGAATCCAAAAAAGAACATGAATAGCCAAATCAATCCTGAGCAACAAGAATGAATTTGGAGGTATCATGCTATCTCACCTCAAAATATATGACCAGGCTATAGTATCTAAAGTAGCATGATGTTGGTATAAAAATGGACACGTAGACCAATAGAACAGAATAGAAAACCCAGAAATAAATCTATGTATTTAAATGTAAGACTTGAAACTGTAAAATTACTAGAAGAAAATGTAGGGAAATCCCTCTTGGACATTGGTCTAGGCAAATATTTTATGACTTAAATATAAAAAGCACAGGCAACAAAACCAAAAATAGACAAATGGAAATATATAATACTAAACTAAAAAGTTTCTGCACAGCAAAGTAAGCAATCAACTGAGTGAAAGACAGCCTGTTGAATTGGAGAAAATATTTGCAAACTATTCATCTAACAAGGGACAAATATCCAGAATATACAAGAAACTCAAACAACAGCAAATAATAATAATCCCATCAAAAAGTGGGTAAAGTATATGAATACACATTCCTCAAAAAAAGACATCTAAATGGTTGACAGGTATATTAAAAAAAATGCTCAATATCGCTAATCATCAGTGAAAGCCAGATCAAAACCACAATGAGATATAATCATACCTCAGTTACAAGGACTACTTTAAGAAAATAATAAATAACAGATGCTGGCAAGGATGTGGAGAAAAGGGAATATTGATGGGAATGTAAATTAGTATAACAATCATGGAAAACAGTATGGAGCTTTCTCAAAAAACTAAAAATAAACTACCATCCAATTCACCAATCTCACTACTGCATATTTATCCAAAGAAAGGAAATCAGTATATCAAAGGAATTCCTGCACTCCCATGTTTATTGTAGCACTATTCACAATCTCAAAGATACGAAATCAACCTATGTGCCCATCAACAATGAAGAAAGAAAATGTGGTACATACACACAGTGGAATACTATTTGGCCATAAAAGATGAATAAAATTCTGTCATTTGCAGCAACATGGATACAACTGGAGATTATTATGTTAAGTAAAATATGCCAGGCACAGAAAAATGAATAGCACATGTTCTCACTTATATGTGGGAGCTAAAAAAGTTGATTTTATGGAGATAGAGAGTAGAATGATAGACACCAGAGGCTGGGAGGGATGTGGAGGTGTAGGAGGGGGATGAAGAGAGGTAAGTTAATGGGTACAAACACAGTTCCACAGAAGAAAAAGTTCTAATGTTTGATAGCAGAGTAGGGTGAGGATAGTTAACAATGTATTATATCTTTCAAAACAGCTAGAAGAGAGGGCTTATGGTTACCAACACAAAGAAAGGATAAATACTTGACATGACGGATACCCTAAGTCTCCTGACTTGATCATTAGACATTCTATGCGTGTAACAAAATATCACAGGTACCCCGTAAATCTGTACAAATATTGTGTGTCAATAAAAAATTTTAAAGAAAGCCAAATTAATGACGGAAACTCATTTGTCTTGCCTAAAAATGTATAATCAACCCCTGAAGATCCTTTATCTTCATTTTCTTCTCCTAAGTGTAGCTCATAAATCAATGATCTGCCATGATACATTCTTTTCCAGTTATTATCCAGTGATGTAATTTGTGCACTGAAGCAAAAACTTTGTCTATGTGGATTCTCTTGCACTTAAGTCACTGCCTCTCTGATAGCAGGCTGACCACTAAAATAGAAATGTTTATCTAGGAAGGGAGTAAAAGTTTACCATTTAATTCAACATTGAGTAGATCTGATAGAAATGAATTCCACAGGAAATTACACCCCCCTTGCTAGGCCAGCCTTTCTGTGCCTGGTTACCGTGCAGGATCTGTTTCTGGCGTGACTCAGAGTGGGTCCATGTTGCATAATCACAAAGAAGGGACTTTTATCTCTCTCATCTCTGCTGACCCTCAATGCTCATTGTCACTTCAAACAACACTGGCATGGGCACCGTGCTCTGTGTGCATGATGACTTATCTGCAATTCACCTGCATCCTCACCTTGACCTTGGCAACAGGATTAGGTGGTTGAGGTGAAGATTAATGAGACAATTATTTTTACAAGGAATATAAACAGCCTGGCTCTGCTGTGTGAACAGTGTCCTCGACATTTGTTGCTCCTAAGCATTGAGATTTTGCTCCTTGAATTTCTGAGCAGTGGAAAGTCAGCGTAAAGTGCTCTTTGATGTAATCCCCTGTGACGGAAAAAGTAAATGAAAATAAGGATTGATATCATTACAACAAATGCTATTAACACTGCAGTCTCCTGAAAAACAGAAGGGTGGAGTGAAAAACCTCAGAACAAGGCCTTAGCTCTGATGTTCATACAAACCATTTAAAGGCTCAAAGCCTCAGTTTCTTCATCTGTAAAATGGAAATATTCATTTAAAAGAAAGCAAATTGGTATTTAACATAAGAACCAGCTGCAGTCACTTTTACATAATTTAGAATTCAAATCTGGAGCGATCTCTTTTTCTTAATGAGCTTCTTTGAGAATAAAAAGTAAAAACCTCCAGAGCATGGTCTGTAAAGGGAAGTTTTAAAAAAATTAAAAAGCAGGGAGAAGGGAATCATTTTGTACATCAAAGTGAAAAATGAAATTAAGCCGCAAAGAAAGAGATTGAGAATCATCAGAAGTGAGAGAAAGGAAAAACACAGACCAGATAGGCAGCAAGAAGGCCCCGACAACATGGCAGCAAGTAAATAAGAAATTCCCCGTGGAGAAAAGTGCCCAGTAGATTTCTATGAACAAGAACATCTGAATGGAATTGGAAGTGGTTTTCTGCCTGTGGTGTAATTACCTTCTATTTTCCCCAAAATATCAATAAAGTCTGCAATGCACAACAGGGATGAGAGATGAATTGTCACGATGAAGAAAGGCTGCTGATGGGACAACAGGTAGGAGAGGCTCAAGCAATTCTGAGGACCGGGCAGTGTTTTGGGAGCAGATGACAGCAGCATAGGCTGGTGAGGGGCTGTAAGACTCCTGGAGGGGCCCAAAACAGAACTCGCCACCCCTCCATCCCCAGCGCCAAACTTGTCTCCCTTGGAAATTCATGGAACCACTGGGTGGGCCTTCCTGCAACATGTAGAAGGGAGACAGGAACCCTCTGATTTGGATATCCCAGTGGAAGGTGACCCCACAAGTCTGGAGGGCTGTACACATCTCGGCCTCATGACTGTGCTGACCAACTTGCTGAGAGAGGCAATCTCTTGCAGTCTCCCAACCCCCTTTCATGTGCGTGGGAATGGGCCTTGGGCCCAGCATACTTTCTTACCAAGAGGTAGAATGCTCACAGCCCGAGCTGGACTTGTCAGAATATCTTTCCCTGTTTTGGACTCAATGCATACCCCTTTGTTCTGCACAAGCTTGTACGTTATATGGCATCGGGCCAACCCCACTGCTATTGCTGTCCCCTTTGGGCAGGCAATGGATGCTTCTGCTGCAAGACAAGATGAGTACACACAGGCCAATGGGCCTTCATGGGCTGCTGGAGGGCCTCACTCTCCATGGGGGACTGACACCCTCTATTGAAGCTGCTCTTTCTCTGTCTCTTCTCTATATGGGCAAAGCATGTTCCACCCAGTGCTTGACTGCATTGTGTTTTCCTTGGCAATTCCAACACCAAGACACTGGTGGAAGTGTTCAGGCTCCTATCCTGATAACAGGCAACAGATGCTACTCGACTGACACACCTCAGAGAGATGCACTGGGGACCACATAAAATAACAGATGTGAAAGTAATTAGCAAACTTTACAATAACATACAAAGTAAGGCACTCATGGAATAACAAGTGGATCTTTACATCTCAGGCTGTAACCTACTCCTTCCCAGCAAATGTAAAGCAAGATCTGTAGCTCACTGGAGTTCATTTTAAAGAGCTATATTAAGTTATATCTTACAGTTGTTACGATATTCAGACAACCTTACATGTGGCTTTCAACACATCCTGTTAATGAAATAATCAGTAAGGATTTGTTATTATGTAACTGATATTATGGGGGGAGTAAAACAGAACAAGTATTAATATGCGTTCACTGAACACAGAGATTATAATGAAGAAGTAAATCGACAGAAACTAAGAAGACGGAAAAAGAGTCCATGACATTTGGTTTCCAAGCCCAACTCTGGCACAAACTAACCATAACCCTGAGAAATCATTTAACCTCTTTGGGCTTCTTGTTTCAGCCATAAAATAATGTGTATGTCTACTCCACCCTATAGTCCTCATAGCACTGTTACAAGGAGAGAAATGATACACATGAAAACTCTTTAAAAACTCTGAAACACTCTGTAAAATTAGGCGTCACTATCACTACGAAGACTTCCCTTTTTTTCTGAAACAGAGTCTCGCTCTGTTGCCCAGGCTGGAGTAGAGTGGCACGATTTCGGTCCACTGCAACCTGTCTCCCGGATTCAAACAATTCTCCTGCCTCAGCCTCTGGAGTAGCTGGGATTACAGGCACCCGCCACCATGCCCAGCTAATTTTTGTATTTTTAGTAGAAACAGGTTTCACTATGTTGGCCAGGCTGGTCTTGAACTCCTGACCTCAAGCAATTCTCCTGCCTCAACCTCCCAAAGTACTGGGATTACAGATGTGAGCCACCGCACCAGGCCGAAGACTTTCTTGAGTTTCATTTCTTTGTTGTTTTATATGTTTGGTGTTAAGTAAACTCTGCATCTCATCTGCATAAAATGTCTGACCTCTTTGAAAATGCTCAGTGAATAAATCATTCACCCAGCATCTTCCAAATGGGTCGGTTCTGCTCCCCTCCCACATGCTGGAGAACAGAAGGGCAGAGAGCAGCCTGGAGGGAGAAGTGATTCAGCTCAGGATCGCTCTGATTGTTTTTATGTGGGCAAGGAATAGAAGAGAACACAAAATACAGGAAAATATAACTGCACATGGATTAGCCTAGTGAGATTGCAGGGGTCTTCAATGTCTTTTTTATTTCTTCAATGTTTCCTTTTTATAGTTGTAATGCTCTTGTGCCATAAATAAATGCTCTTGTGCAATAAATAAAAATAAGAAGAAAAACCTTTACATATCCTTTGCAACACTTTGCAATTCACAGAGCATTTTCACATACAGCCACCGGATTCTTACTACTGCTCCAGAAAGACAGGAGGGCACTGTTACTGACCCCATTTTACAGCTATGGAAACCGAGGCTTGGAGAGAGAACACCAGCTCCAGGATCAATATATTCTTTCCATTACTGGCTCCACCTCCCAGATGAAAAGGAGTTGCTGCTGTAGGAAAAACTGATAGGAGGAGTATGATTAAGCAAAAGGTTCCTCAGAAGATTGTTCTAGAAAGAACCAAATGAGGCTATGACTGAAGACATGACTGCTTCAGTCTCTGAAAGCAGAGAGAGAGTAAGATTGCACCGATCCTGCCCGTGAGAAGCATTCCTTGAAGGTTCATGGACGCACACGGGAGCAGCAGGCCTCTTCTCCCAAGAAGAGAGTCAAGCCCCAACAGGAATGGAGATGGGAGGGGTAGGTGGAAGCACTGGGCTTTCCCAGATAAAAGTTCCTGGGAGCCACACATTTTGATTGTAATCTGTTGACTCTAAAATGGGTCTAGATTTTATAGAAGAGACAGTTGTCCAAGAAAAGTTATCATGAACCAATAATATTAACAAGCTGGCCCACCACAGGAGTTTATCCCTGCAATCCTAGCATTTTGGGAGGCTAAAGCAGGAGGATCGTTTGAGCCTGGGGGACCAGCCTGGGCAACTTAGGGAAACTCTCCATCCCTACAACAACCTTAAAAATTAGCTAGATGTGGTGATGTGTACCTGTAGTCCCAGCCATTCAGGAGGCTAAGTCAGGAGGATCACTTGAGCCCAGGAGTTTGAGATTACAATGAGCCATGATTGCCCCACTGCACTCCAGCCTAGGAGACAGAGGGAGACCCCATCTCTAAAATAAAATAAAGTAAAACAAGCAGCACCTTCAAGGTCTACAGGTCTAAATAGCAGCAAGCACCTCACATCCAGGCCCATAGCAAGACTGAGGGAACAGAAAGTCTGGGCCATTCAGAGACACAAGACACAGGGCTAAGGTAGAGTTGCAAACTGACAGCCCCTAAACCAACCCCTACTCTTGGATGTGTTATTTAGAGTCCCTAGAGCTATCATAGATGTTGTTGTTATTTCAATGTGAATTAGTTGCCAGCATTTTAACACTGTGAAATTTAACATAAAAATCTCCATTTCTAACTTCTCTTGAAAGTAGCAAAAGCTCTGGCTTCCTGGGCCCAGGATTCTGACATGGCAGCAATTGACTGGAGCCTCAAAGGGTAGCAGCGCTCTCTCCTCCTTCCCGGGTACCTGCAGCCCATGGTCCTCATCTGTTTCTTCTGGGTGGTCCC